>NC_079325.1:40429172-40729172 GCF_029931775.1 Euleptes europaea | reverse complement strand
ATCATTCATTGTCTTGTAGACAATGGTGAGACAAATCTGCGGAATAATGAGCTTCTTTTCAGAGAGCTGACAGACCTGCTCCATCTCAAATCTAATCTGTGGGACCTAATGTTCTTTACGGTGAAGGCAGCTGAGATGTTCATTGTCGGCTGGCGCGCCTTTTGTTTTAAAGTCAACAGCTCCCCAGAGGCACAAGAAGAACGGAGAAGGAAGCAGCTAGCAAGGGTGCCTGGAGTGTAATATGGCAGATCACTGCAATCTGGTCCCTGGCCATCCTGCCACTTGGTGTCAGGAGTTTGAACCGGGGTACTGTGGGGAGGGAGAGGATATTCCACAGGAGGGACTGCGGTTTAGTGGAACAGCACCTGCTTTGCATGCGGAAGGTCCCTGCTCCAATTCCCAATGCCTCTAGTTAAAAGATAACAGGAGCACAGAAAAACCTCTCTCGGCTTTGGACCCCTGAGAACGGCTGCCAGTCGGAGTTAAGTAATCCCAAACTAGATGGAGGAGCAATCAGACCTGTTTTAAGGCAGCTTTAAATGACACCAGGATTTGAACTGGGGAGACAGGGACTCTGGGAGAGGTGCTAGCCTAATGAGCTCTGGGAACATGGCCTCCTCAGGCGTCAAAGGAAACAAGACTGGTCAAATGTGTGTGTGTGTGTGTTAAGTGCCGACAAGTCGCTTCCGACTCATGGCGACCCTATGAATGAAAGTCCTCCAAAATGTCCTGAGTCTTCCAAAATGTCCTGAGTCCTCCAAAATGTCCTGAGCCTTGCTCAGATCTTGCAAATTGAAGGCTATGGCTTCCTTTATTGAGTCAATCCATCTCTTGTTGGGTCTTCCTCTTTTCCTGCTGCCCTCAACTTTTCCTAGCATGACTGTCTTTTCCAGTGACTGGTCCTCCTGTAACTGGCAGGAGGTATGAGGCCCCTGGATTGGCCAGACCTGGAATAAGCAATAAAGACTCGTCTCGATGGGATTTTGGGAATGGCCCCTACAATCTTCATTCACTCCTCTTGGCACTCTGGATTCCCCCATAGCAACACGCCTTTGAGACCCAGCGTGGTGTAGTGGTTAAGAGCGGTGGTTTCGAGCGTTGGACTCTGATCTGGAGAACCGGGTTTGATTCCCCACTCCTCCACATGAGTGGCAGAGGCTAATCTGGTGAATTGGATTTGTTTCCCCACTCCTGCACATGAAGCCAGCTGGGTGACCTTGGGCAAGTCACACTCTCTCAGCCCCACCTACCTCACAGGGTGTCTGTTGTGGGGATGGGAAGGGAAGGTGATTTCAAGCCGGTTTGATGCTTCCTTAAGTGATAGAGAAAGTTGGCATATAAAAACCAACCCCCCCTACCCTTCCTCCTGGTGTTGTGTGCATTAAGTAATCCCTGAAAACACCCCTAAGTAAAGAAAAGAGAACACTGATGGACCTTGGCCTGAGTTAATATCATGTTTTATTATAATGCCAGCAATACTATTTATTTATTTAATACTCTGCCTTTGGTCACGTCATGAGATGACACGAGTCACTGGAAAAGACAGTCATGCTAGGAAAAGTTCAGGGCAGCAGGAAAAGAGGAAGACCCAACAAGAGATGGACTGACTCAATAAAGGAAGCCACAGCCCTCAATTTGCAAGATCTGAGCAAGGCTGTCAAAGACAAGACGTTTTGGAGGACTTTCATTCATAGGGTCACCATGAGTCGGAAGTGACTTGACAGCACTTAACACACACACACACTGCCTTTCTCACCAATGAAGACTCAAAGCAGCTAACATCTTTCTCCACTCCTCCATTTTATCGTCTCAACAGCCCCATCAGATAGATTAAGCTGACAGTATGTCACTGGGTCACCCAGAAAGCTTCCATGGCAGAGCTGGGTCTTTGAACCTGGGTCTCTCAGATCCTCATCCAACACTCTAACTATGATATGAAACTGGCTCCTGTGTGCATGGTGCATTATAAAAAAAGCATGCGTGTGTATAAAGTGCCGACAAGTCGCAGCCGACTTATGGCGACCCCTTTTTTGGGGGGGTTTCAAGGCAAGAGACTAACAGAGGTGGTTTGCTAGTGCCTTCCTCTGCACAGCAGCCCTGGTATTCCTTGGTGGTCTCCCATCCAAATACTAACCAGGGCCGACCCTGCTTAGCTTCTGAGATCTGAGGAGATCAGGCTAGCCTGGGCCATCCAGGTCAGGGCATAAAAAAAAAAAAGGCATAGCAAAAGCAAATTACTAAACTAAGATCCGTGCCTCACAAAGATTTCAATTTACATTTTGATCATACTCTGAATATTCTCCATTTCCTAATTTTGTGTCAAAACTAGCGAGCTCAATGGGTTGAGAATCTCACGAACTTCTTACTTTGTATGTAAATTCATTTTTCCCCAATCCTGAATTAATGCCCCACCCCCTAGCTGCCAAGGCCTATTCATACCTGGAGGATTCATGTGGGAGATTCAGGAGGATTCATGTGGGAGATTCAGGGATCACATGGCCAATTGGATGTCATGATGCTACCCTGATCGACAGACTTGGCTGTGTAATGATAGCAACTGTGAGAAAGGGCAATTTGAATGAGCACACATTTTTGTGTTGCTTGCAGAAAAGTCATCCAAAAAAGGCGCTTTTCAGCAATGCCGGAAAACATTTGCCAAAAAAACAACAACCCCACAATAGTTTGGCCATAGTGATTTATACTTGTCCAGAAACCTGTCAGAGGGCTTTTGTGTCCAGTGATTGCAAAGAAATGAAACATCTTGCCATTGAAATGGCTCCATTTCCCAGCCAAAGTATTCTCTCTCTTTTTGGAAGCAAGTCCAATCCACATCCCTTTGGGGACCATTAACATATTGTCCTGAAACAAGCTGTTTATTAACTTCACCACAAAAGCTGCCGAGGTATTAAAAAGCTCATCCATTTAGAGCAAACTTTTGACGGAATATTTGCACTCCTTAATTTGACACTTTTCCCCCCCTTTTCTTTTGTTTAATACAGATGCAGTCCTGGGTCTGGTTGCCCACACCGTAGTGCTACTGAACTCAACCGTTTGGAAAGAATGAAGATTAAGCATATTTCAAACTAAAATTACTGAAAATAGCTGCCTTAATTTTGGTGCTATTACTTTAAATTCCTTTTAAAATATATGAATATGGATAGAAAAGTTCTAAAAACACAGGACAGGATGCAGCCAAATTTGGGTCATTTCTATGTCCCAATGATTTCCGTGGGAGAATCAAGCATGTGGCAAAATCTCACCCACTAAAATAAATGAGATAGCACGGCTTAATTTTCTGATTTGTGTGTTATTATCACTGCCTCTACTACCGGACTTCATTAAGCGCAGTGAAATGGGGACTACCTAAATGCAGAAATATCCCCCCCAGCAAAGCAAAAAAATGACTTTTGAAAATTAAGGGTGGGGGGAAAACAACTTCAAACAGCCTAATGAGGACTGAGCATGGTTTGGGAGGTAAAAACGTTGAAGGTAGTGGAGGGTCAGTTAAAAGTAAACAGAGAGAGATGGGGAAATTGTCCTCATCAGCCCCCCCAGTACTTTACAGTACCCTGGAGGATTTGGGCCATGGGAGGGATTTCCCAGTTGCTTATTCTCCCCTGCCTCGCTCCAAACTGTCCTGGGCCCCCAGTTTATAATTTATTTCTGCACTATCAATGATGCAAAAAATCCTTTGCACTTTACAATCTAAACATTAAAAAAATTATCAGCCCGATATAAGCATTTAGTGAATTAGTCATCTGCCTTTTAACGAACTGACTGCATTTTTAAAAGCTTGCATGTCGCCCAAACCTCGACGCAAAAAGCTTTTTCCGAGAGAGCGAAAGAAGTGCGTTTCCAATCTGAGAAATTAAAACCGGTGATACCGCAGAATCAAAATAGCCTAATAAATAAATAAACAAGCCAACCAACAAATCCCAGTTCGGTAATCAACCAACTATGGCTTTAGTTGCTGATTAATCGACCAATTAAACTGATTAAAGATTGCGGCCGTTATCTACCTCTCGGAAAGGGGCTCCAGACTTATTATTAACAGATAATTTACAGGCCCTTCCTCCCGCGGAAGGAACAACACGCTATAAATGCCACATTCGTTTTAATAAAACACGTTACACTCTGTGCCCAACATCTGCGGAAAGGTAAAACAGACCCTTCCTCCGAGCTCCCGCCCCCGCTTTCTTCTTCTTGACGCGTCCCTCTTTCTCATCCACGCCTGGGCTTATTGTTTCTTAAATGACGGAAGGTTTAATCAAGAACGCAAGCAATTCATCAATCGCAACGAGGCTGCCTGCGTGGGCCTGACAGCCCCCACATGGTTTCATACAGTGGAAAAACCTGGCCACCTGTCAGCCGCCAACCTTTTACATCGGGATATGCAAACCCACTCCCCGATCAATCCTCCAGAACTTCCCATCCGTCCCCTCCCTCCGCCTGATTATATCCACCTTTATGTTCGGCACCGTTCCCCCCCACCCCCCAAGTTATTGGCGGGGACAGACGGGGAGAGACTAGGCACGGAACGGCTGTTTATGCGCCATCGTAAAAATTTATGCACCCTTAAAGTGACTTATTCCCCCTTCTGTTTGACTCCCATTATTATAAATAATCTCTCCCCCCGCTTCATTCAGGATTCTGCTTTGCTTTTGTATTTTATTATCTGTTGTTCCTGCGCAAGAGAGTCGGTCGGGCTTCCCTCCCCTGCCCTCTGCCAACACGCTCTCTGCCGCCCCGGCTGACCCTGCAGTTTCTTGAGCCAAAACGATACTAGGTGAGGCGGCCTGAAATAGTCTGGATGCTGACTTTAATTAAGTCTAAGGCCACAATGTGCAGTGTTTCATGCGCACGTCCGAGGAGGAGTGGGTATGTGGCCAGTTCTCATTGCTCAATCTGTCACTTTCCTACTGTGACCAACTGAACCTCAGATGGGAGCAGGCTAGATTCTTATTGGCCGGGGTAGGGGACAATTTTAACCGCTGCCCCCAGTGCACCTTGTCATCTTCTCCTACATTTATTTTAAAACACTTCTATCCTATGTTTCTACTCACCAGTTGGTATACAAAGTATTTTATTACACTTTTTAAAAGTCCAATTAAAAAGAAGAAGAAAAAAAAACCCAGCAATTCTTTGAATCAGCCTCAACACTATCAACAGAAGTCCAAAAACCGCAGGAGAGTCGTAAGACTTGCGTGCATTAAAAAGGTCTTTAACAGACACTGATAAAAAGTTGACAGATGGAGCCTGGGGAGGACATTCTGCAGTCCTGGGTGCCACAGCCAAGCAGGCCACGTCCCTGACAGCCACCCACCCCACTTATGAAAGGGGACAATCCTGCAGCAGAGCCCTGCGTATTAGAGAAAACAAGGCAATAAATGTACTGCGCTTAGGAAACAATTCTGTAGTGGGAACCAAACATGTGAGTGCTTCACAGCTTCTGCAGAGTTCCTTCCTCCAGTACCCATCCCCAGCAGGAGAAGTTACACAATTTACTGCTCCAAAATCTGGCGGTCGTTGGTTTGTTTTTAAAGAGATACAGAGAAAATTCCTGGTAGAAAGCAAGGTTGCCAGCAGACCAGGAAAGGCCTTGACCTGACCTGCACCTGAGATTTTTATAACACCTTTCCAGCAGAAGAAACTTGTCAAGGACTGGGAAGGATCTTCCTGACTTGTTAACCACTGAAGACAAAGCACAGGAGCAAGCTCTTGGCAAAGATCTGGCAACCTCAGAGCAGAGATCTACCAAGCAGCCTTGATAGCCAAATGAAGCTTTTACCATTTGCAGCAGAACCTCTCTAAATACCAGAGGCCGGGGACAGCCATTACCATCAGGGAGCGGGTACAGTCCAGCGACTGAATGCACTGAGACTCTTGGTTCAAAACCTGCCTCCGCCACAAAGTCATCAGGGGGCCCTCAGCCACCTCTGAGCCTCAGTTCCCTCCTCTGCAATATGGGAACAACAGTCTCAACATATAGAGGGGCTGTTGCAAGGATTATTAATATATGCAAAGTGCTTCAAATGTCAGAAACACAATACAAATGTTAAGGACTATTACCATTAAACTTCTCAGCTTTCTGGATGGATTTGGCTGTCCACTGCTGGAAAAAGAATGCTGGAGTAGATGGACCTATGGTATGATTAGGGGGAGGAGCCGTGGCTCAGTGGTAGAGCCTCTGCTTGGCATGCAGAAGTTCCCAGGTTCAATCCCTGGCATCTCCAGTTAAAGGGACTAGGCAAGTAGGTGATGTGAAAGACCTCTGCCTGAGACCCTGGAGAGTCACTGCCGGTCTGAGTAGACAATACAGACTTTGATGGATCAGGGGTCTGATTCAGTAGAAGGCAGCTTCATGTGTCCATAAGTTCATCGCAGGTTAATTCTCGTCAGTGTGGCTAGCTTCTCTCTCAAGCAAAGTCCAGGCAGACAAGCCATTTGGAACCACCACTCTGCGTGAAAACTCATGACTTTCATTCCACCTCCGCCCACCCCATCTAGGATCACTGCTGGGCTACATTTCTGCTTTCCCATTTCCAAACCTATTAGCCCACCAGAGTAACAAAGAAAAACTAACAGTGACATGAATTATGTCATTGTTATATTCCGGCTATTTAGAAACCTAAGGCGGCAGTTTTAGCAAGATATTACCATTGAATGGCCCTTTCATTAAGGTACATGAGTTAATGCCATGTTCCTCTGATATAAGTGTCACTCACCATTAATAAAAAAAAGAAGAGGAAAGGAGGGGGGAGAGAAAACCAGCCAACAGGCTCTTTTCCATTTCCCGCTGTGCAAACCACCGGATGTACCCTGTCAGAATTCACTGCTGGAACACTTGGAAAATCCCACTTGCTAGTGGCATGCCTCCATTACATAAAATAATATTAAAAAAGAATCACATCAAGGTCCATCAAAGCGGCACCCTTCTTTTAACAGAAGCTGGACAGCTGTCTCACAAGCAAGGAAGGAACGATGGCCACTGCTAAGATTAGGTATTCAGTGGTAGATTAAGTCTGTACATGGAAGTTCTATCACGGCTAACGTGTCCTCAAAAGCCTCATCCCCAATAATTATAAGCATTATGCTATACAGGATCAGATCTGAAACATCTACCTTGTCCAGCTCTGCAATGACAGCCAACCAAATGCCTCTGGGAGCATATGGCATTTAGAGATACAATGCCTTCATCCATGTCACTACCATAGCCAACACACAGCAACAGGTCTATCACAAACATGTACAAATTACCCATAGAACATGACCAAATATCCATCCAAACAGTTTCCAGCAGTGGTCAGCCAGATGCCTCAAGGAAGTCTAAAAGTAGGGTGTGAAGTTAACAACCTGGTGTTTGTCCCCAGCAATCTGGCATTCAGAGGTAGCCTGCCTCTAAAAACACAGGTTCTAGTTAGCTATCATGGCTAATTGTCCTTGGCAGACCTACCTGAGAATTTGCCTTTTAAATGTCACCTAAACCTCCACTGATCACCAAATTGTGGGCATACAATTTCATAAGACAGTTCATTAACTGGAGATTCTCCAGTTTTGCCTGAAATATGAGGCCCACATCAGCTCTGTTTGCAAAGTCTAAATCCTCTTAAAAGTCAGTCAAAAATCTGGCAGGACATCTGGTTAGCATAAAAGACACAGCAGCAGAGACAATGTACAGGGCCTAGAGCAAATATGGGTCATGCTGTCCCTCTTATTTCTCTTTCCGCCTTGTGAAAAAAATTATAAAAGTTATTTTCCTCCTGCACATGTGCAGAATTCTACATGCTCTGTGGAAATTTAACACTGAAAGCAACATACATGACAGAGGCTGGATGAAACCAAAGGGTCCTGAGATGCCCAGGAGAAAGGTGGGCATATAAATTTTAAGTAAAGACATTCTATTCCCAAAGAATTGCTAGCCAGACACCCCTGAATAACTCACAAGGCAGGACATGATTGAGAAAGTGATCCCCAGCTGTCTCCCCCCAGAATATGGCAATCTGACCTACATTACCTCTGAATATAGAAACTCTATTTTCTTCTCTTACCATGGCTAACAGGGCTGGGACAAGATACTTTACAGCTCCAACTGGCTGGACTGCATAGACATTTGTGCCCCAGGATTCCTTACACTGCCAGAGGATGCTTTGGTGCAATTCTCCAGTGGCAGCGAATTCCCAAAGGAAGTCTAAATAGAAAGCCTCCACATGGTCGAAGCCTCCAGGTGACTGTAACAGCTGTTAGTCCTGACAGCTGCAACAGTCGGACAGGGATTTCCATTCTATCCCTGCCTTTCGCTGCCACTTTTATAATTGGAATTTTTGAGTGACTGCCTGGATACACATGGAGTTACCAACATGGAACTGGTATCCTAATAAGGGAGCTCAGAGTGGCACATGTGTTCTCCCCACCCCTATAATCACAGCAACCCTGTGAAGTAGTTTAGGATACATAAACTAACACTTAATTTTGTAAAATTTAATAAGTGCCTACTGCTGGCTAGTTGTCCAGATCCATTGTACTCTTTCGACAGAACAATGTAAGGTAAGAGAAGGCTTGCTTCTAACCAAACAATTGTCTTATGCTTTTCAGTACATCTTTCAAAAAAAGAAGCTAGGAATGTATTTATTTTTAAATGGAAGCTGAAATTAGGAAAGCTGAATGCCTTTGAAGGGGAGGGGCTGTGGCTCTGTGGTAGAGCAACTGCTTGGCATGCAGAAGGTCCCGGGTTCAATCCCCAGCATCTCTAGTTAAAGGAACCAGGCAAGTAGGTGATCTGAAAGACCCTGGAGAGCCGCTGCCTGTCAGAGAAGACAGTACTGACTTTGGTGGACCAAGGGTCTGATTCGGTGTAAGGCAGCTTCATGTGCGTTCAAGGGAGCCCCGCCCCCTGCAGCCCCCCTGGTGGCTATGCCCCAACTACTCATCCACTTGCTCACTCACCCACCACTCTACCTGCAGCCACAGAGAAAGAAAAACATCATCACTGAAATGCTGTGATAGCAACACTGATCTCCGCAGGTATGGGGAAAAAATCCACGCGACGCTTAGTGAACAAGTGGGCCAGTGGCAGCCTGGGAAAAGGGCAAACAACTGGACACTCTGGTCATCAGAAACAACAGCTGCTGCAGTCAATCTGATGCTCCTCTGCTTCCACCAGAAGAATTGACGTAGTGCAAAGAGAATGCATGCAAACGGGGAGCGGCAGAGCAAGCAAGGAACTGGACTGGAACTCTCTGGCTGGCTGTCGGTCCCATTAAAACCAATAACTACTACAGTCAATGCGAGACTTCTCGCCACATTGAGGCTCCTTTTTAGGATTCCTGTGTGAACCATGCCTGAGGGCTACCCTCCAATATCCTCTGCATCATGGCAACAGATTATGGGGTTGGGTACCCAAAGGTTGGGTGGAAAAAGACTCAACTATGTAAGAAATATATTTATTTTAAGCTGCTGAGATCTACATTAAAAACATTAAAAATAATATTAAAAGAAAGCACAATGGCAACTAATACAGGTTGATTTGGAATGCGGTATTAGTTTATCAACCTGTATTAGTTGCCATTGTGCTTTCTTTTAATATAATTTTTAATGTTTTTAATGTAGATCTCGGCGCCTTAAAATAAATATATTTCTTTACATAGTTGAGTCTTTTTCCACCCAACCTTTGGGTACCCAGCTTTGCTTTTAGATTGGGTCTTTCTTTCCCCTTTCGTTTTTTGTCAACAGATTATGGGGTTCATCTTTCAGATTAAATTTTTAACGTGTGCCTGTAAAGTTACAGCTGTTACTGCCGGTCAAGTTGGATCTCAGATTTAAGCCCATACGTAACAAACAACTCCAGTAACCAATGCAGTCTGCATCTTACCCGATATGGCATATAAATTAGAGTGCTGGTACTCAAAATCCGGCCGTGTGCCATGCCCTTTCCCTCGAAAGCTGGCTGGAAGGGTCAGGGATATATGCCTAATGAGGAAAGAAAGGAGATAACATTAGCAGAGAGGTTCTAAGAGAAAACTGCCAGCAATATAATCAGGAGGGGACAACCGGGGCCCTGGATGCAACCTAGATAGCCTAGATAAAACCTAGATAAAAAGAAGTATTTCTTCACACACAATGCACAGTTAAATTGTGGAACTCCCTGCCCCAGGATGTGGCGATGGCTGCTGACTTGGAAGGGTTTAAGAGGGGAATGGACATGTTCATGGAGGAGAGGGCTACTCATGGCTACTACTAAAAATGGATACTAGTCATGATACATACCTATTCTCTCCAGGATCAGAGGAGCATGCCTATTATATTAGGTGCTCTGGAACACAGGCAGGACAATGCTGCTGCAGCTGTCTTGTTTGTGGGCTTCCTAGAGGCACCTGGTTGACCACTGTGTGAACAGACTGCTGGACTTGATGGGCCTTGGTCTGATCCAGCAGGGCCTTTCTTATGTTCTTATAGCAGCATAAGATAAGCATTAAAAGATTGCTTGCTATACCAAACATATGAAACTGCTTTATGTGGAGTCAGACCTTTGGTCCATTCCACCCAACATGGTCTACTCTGTTTACTGGTGACTCTCCAAGGCCTTTCCCAGCCCTCCACCTTAAGATTTTTTTGACCATACCTTTGGCACATTACTTATCTAGGGCCCATCCTACCTAACATGCTGACTTTATTTTAATTTTGTTATGGAAAATGGTAGAAGAAAAACGGGACACCAGTTTGCATGGGAGGCTTAGTGAGGGCAGCTAGTCAGGCAGAATGAGAACCAGCGTGGCTTTGTATTGCTCCTGTGCCTGCAGCTTAACGCAGCAGAAAACATCTAGCTGCTAAGTCCTGCTGAACGAGGGGGGAAATCAGACATTGATGGTACTAGAGAACAGCATCTAAAATCAAGGACAGTCTCTATGAGTAGCAGAAACTTTGGATTTCAGCAGGAGCATCCTAACACATCCTCAGCCACCCTAACCTCACCCTAGTGGCAGTTCACAAGAGGTATGTGTGCGTGGAGTAGAACTGGGTGTCTGGCTTGGATGTAGAAATGACTACACTCTACCAATCCCTTATTCTTCACTTCTGGATAAATTCCTTCCTGGTAAGGGGAAGATTGGAAGCATAATCAAAGTTGGGTGTTTTCTGAGATGGGACTGTGAAAGAACAAAACCACCAGACTGGGTAAAATCTAGTATCCTGAGATTCCTGGTTGTTGTTTTTTGTTTAGTTTTTTAATCAAGTTCCTAGCTCCTTAGGCTGCAGAGGTAGACTGGCATGTCGGTAATACCTGATGCAATGACAGAAGCTGAGAAAAAGGAAAGGTAAGCCCAACAACAGGATGATGGGGGTGGGGTTTCAGTGCTCAGAGTATTTCTGAACCTTCCTTTGACTATGGGAGAAATAAGAAAAAAAAATGTACACATGTGCTTGACATCGTAATTTGCAGACCTGGTTTCCAACAGGGCTTCTCTCCAAGTAAGGATATACGGGTTTGCAGCTTCACAACTGTTCTTTATTTAAACACACCTAGACTGGATTATAACTAAAGAGTGAATAACAACTGCGATTCAGAACCACCACTGCTAAGGCCCTGTTTCCGGCAGTGACAGTCCTAACTTCCTGTGACAATTCAAATTAAAGCTTGATTTGAAGAGCCTCATCGTGGAGAGGGGCGATAAAAGGAAATATGAACTCTGAAATATATTGATCCAAGGCTACAGACTTTAAAGATCAAAACCAGTGTCTCACCAGCTGACTTATACTTAATCAGACCCTTGGTCCATCAAGATCAGTATGGTCTACTCAGACTGGCAGTGGCTCTCTACAGGGGTGGGGGGAGGAAGAGGAAGAAGAGGAAGAAGAAGCGGTTTTTATATGCCGACTCTCTCTACCACCTAAGGAAGAATCAAACCGGCTTACAATCACCTTCCCTCCCCCTCCCCACAACAGACACCCTGGGAGGTAGGTGGGGCTGAGAGAGTGTGACCGGCCCAAGGTCACCCAGCGGGCTTCATGTTGTGGAGTGGGGAAACCAACCTGGTTCACCAGATTAGTGTCCACCGCTCATGTGGAGGAGTGGGGAATCGAACCCGGTTCTCCAGATCGGAGTCCACTGCTCCAAATCACCGCTCTTAACCACTACACCACACTGGCTCTTTTGCCAGACCTCGCACAGCCTGACAACTGGAGCACCACTAAGAGTCACAGCTCTATGGAGCAACTGTCTGATGTGGTATAAGGCAGCCACCACAGTAGGTCCATAAGCTGCTCTGATAACTTTTTTGGAAAAGCTGAAAACTGATTCAACAAAAAGAAGCACATACCCATACCCCTGCCAGCAACCACAGGACCAAAAAGTGATCCCAGGCTCCGTACCACTCAGGCAGGGGAAACCAAATAAAATCACAGACCGCCGCCTCCCATTCCAATCGTGGGGAGGGGGGGTGTCCCACTAACACTTTCTCCGGCTCATTCGGGGTTCAGCTTCAACTTTCCCCCCCTCATCCATTCGACCGCAGCAGGTACGAGCTTCTACCTGCGAGCCGATGGCAGAAATGCATTTTCCTGATGGTTATAAAACGCCTTGTCATTTCGCACTGTAGACAGGAAATTACACATGTGGAATGTTTCCCCCACCCACCCACACGCAGACCCCATCGCTGGGAGGAAAAAAAAAAACCTCAGCCCAATTTATAAAATCCCTGAGTTCCTAAACACATATCGTTAAAAACGTGAGCAGCTTGGCAGCATATGGCAAATCAATTACTAGCTTCAATTCTGAAACATACACACATAGGGGGGGGAAAACCCGAACAAAGCCGGGGTGGGAAGAGGGAGAAGAGGATCAGCAATCGTGTTGCAGGAACAATCAAGGAACAATGGCTGAGTCGAGATTAACGGTGGCCACTGGAGTTTTGAATACAATTAATCATCATTCCAGGCAACGGGAAGCCATATTGACACGGGTGCTACATTTGAATATTTAATTAGGGTGAAGTTCTTTATCAAATTATCACAGGCGGGGGAGGGGGAGAAAAGAGGAGGAGGAGGTCTGGAACAATTCAAAACCAAATTTTCTCATTTCAAACTGCTGCCGAACAGCCCCATTTAAATGCTTACACCCCCCCCCCTTCACTAATTTTGATGCCGCAGGAGGTATTCAGCAAAGTTGAGCTGGGGGAGGGAATCATTTAAGTTAAGTTGATCAGAAATGCATTGTGGGTGGGCGGGTGGAGGTCTTTGCTGATCACAAATGAGGGAGTAGAATGCCTAAACAAAGGATATAGATATATACACACATACATACATATGAGAGAGAGTTCATAGTACAAGATAAATTGTAATTTTTAGCACTAAGATTGCTAACATTTACTAAGCCGGGAGCACACAAAACACAGGATGCCCTGCCCAGCAAATGTACAATCTGAGTGCACCTAGCTGAGCCCAGGAGGGTGTAGATCAGTGGTTCCCAAACATTTTGGGCTATCGCCCCCTTGGTTCCACAAACTCAACCCCAGCACCCCCTATCCTAACCTATAAAAAAAACATAGGGGGTTGCATGATTCACTAAAAAATCTATAAAAAGCATAGGGGGTTGCATGATTCAAAATAGGGGGTTGCATGATTCACTAAAGAAGATAATAACAATAAAATTTCAAAACAGTAACAATTAACTGCACATCTATTCAAAATCAAATTAAAACTTTTTAGTTGAAATTTATTCAACAAAACTGATGAACTTGATCCAGTGGTACCAGCTCTTTAAAGTCTGGAAAGAAATTCTGATAGTTTCCAACAAATTTGGCAGCATGGTGCCATAGCTTGATCTATTGTAAATTAGTGAACAACACGGTTGAAGGGGCCCACCTCTAGCGCCCCCTCTGCTGCCCCCTTGCCAATCCCACCACCCCCCAGGGTACTGCTCACTTTGGGGACCACTGGTGTAGATGTTGAAATATTTTTATTAAATCCATCATGATTTAAGTAAGATATACCCCCCGCAGAGGACCAGAGGGACCAAGGAGGGCCCAGCACTGCAGAGGTGCATGCTGCCAATGTTCTGGCACAGCCAGAGGCCCCTCCGCCAGAGCCAGCAAGGGAGACCTCACCACTGGCCCCTGAAACCACCACCAGGTCTTTGCTGGGCAGGATGCAAACCCAGGTCAACAGCCCCTCAGGAGATGCTCTCCCTCTGCAGCAACAGTACACGCAACCCCACCCCAGAGCTGGCCAGCGTGAGCAGCAATTCTTTGCAGGATCCTGGCCAAAGCACAGCGCAGCCAGCAGGGCAGCTGAGCCGGATTACTTCTCCGCCTATTAAGGCGGAGGCTTCGGGAAGCTGCCTCGCTGGATCAAGCAGTTTGCTTGGCACGAGACAGTGTTCTAGCTCCTGCTCTTTGCGTCCCGTCCCAGCTCCTGTTGACACTCTCAAGCCCCGTTACCTAGACCTGAGGGTACTACTCCTGAAGAGATCTGGCTGGGCCAGCCTGCAGAGCACAGGACAAGCGCATGACTGTGGGAATCAACCTTGCTTATCTCCCTCTTCCATAATATTAGAATGCGGGGTCATCTGCTGAAGCTGGAGGGTGAGAAATTCAAAACGGATAAAAGAAAGTATTTTTTTCACACAACGCATAGTTAAATTGTGGAACTCCCTGCCCCAAAAGGTGGTGAAGGCTGCCAACTTGGAAGTCTTTAAGAGGGGACTGGACACGTTCATGGAGGAAAGGGGTATTCATAGCTACTAGTTAAAATGGATACTTGTCATGCTGCATACCTATTCTCTCCAGGATCAGAGGAGCATGCCTATTATCTCAGGTGCTAAGGAACACAGGCAGGATGGATTCTGCTGCAGTCGTCATGTTTGGGGGCTTCCTAGAGGCACCTGGTTGGCCACTGTGTGAACAGACTGCTGGACTTGATGGGCCTTGGTCTGATCCAGCAGGGCTTTTCTTATGTTCTTACGATCCAACAATTTCTTGCTTTCTAATGGATCCTATGCTGGTAGCGGCTGCTACAGAACCTCGAAAACGTCCAGTGGCATATGGAGGCCAAAACCCTCTTCCTTGACTGAAATGCAAAAGCCTGTTTTCAACTTCTTGTAAGCAGTACACGAGAAGAGAGCAGGGTGGGGAAATCTGTTTTAATGAGGGATGAAGCAGTGGCAGCCTCTCCGGAGCCATAATTAGAACAAACTAATTGAAGGAGTGTTTTGACACACTTTCCAAACACACGGGCGACACATGACAGATTCGCCACTTTGCCTGCCATACAGCAAGGGCGCCGCATGTAAGGAAAGGAAGCAGCTAAGCGCACAACACACATTTGCATGCATAGTGTGCGAGTGATGTGCTGTTCACCACCATTCCAGCCCCTGCTCTGAAAAGCTGCCAGTGAAAGATACCAATGGTAATTGCTAGGACTTCAAGAGAATCTCTAATGTGAGACTAGCGGGAGGGGGGCACTCATTAATATGAGCTAATGCCTTTTTTTGTTTTGTTTTTTGGCTTCAGCAAACGAAGCCAACACAAGAATAATTTCCTGCTGGTGTTAAAAATGACAGAACAGAAATGGGGTCATTGGAGTACAGGAAGCATTACTCCAGGACGGCATATCCGTGCCAGGAAGCACCTACTTTCCCAATCCCTCTCCTCCCTCGCACCGAAGGACAAGCTCTGCCCACTCACAATGGAAGTCCTTTGCATGCAAAAGGTCCCAAGTTCAATCCCTGCCATCTCGAGTTAAAAGGCACAGGCAGTAGGTGAGGTAAAGAACCTCTGCCTGAGACCCTTGGGAGCTGCCACCAGTCTGAGTAGAAAATACAGAACTTGATGGACCAAGGGTCTGATTCAGTATAAGGCAGCTTCATGTGTGTTCCTAACACAACAAAAGAAGACCGGAGTAGGGGGACCACCAAACTACATGTAATCCACACCCTGCACAAGGTCATTGCCCTCACTTTTAAAGCCCTCCACAGTCTTGTCCTACCTTGTCCTTCCTTCCTCCTATTTCCCATGAGGCACTCTAACTCTAATTCCTCAGCCACCAAACACATTTTGGAAAAGAGAACTGCAATCATGTTCTAGACATATTCTCAGGATCGCATCCTATAGCATCCTTTTGCCAAATCTTCTAACGCCGAAAGATGTCCTCTGTCTCTCTCTCTTAGGAAGACCTGGCAGAAGGGAAACCATCAGTGGAAGGTTACTATAGGATCCAGTAGGATCCAGCCCAATGTCTGTATTTTGGGATGTACACACAAATCCTTTCTCATGTACATGTGTATGTGTTAAGTGTCATCAAGTCGCTTCCGACTCATGGCGACCCTATGAATCATTGTCCTCCAAAACGTCCCATCCTTAACAGCCTTGCTCAGATCTTGCAAACTGAGGGATGCGGCTTCCTTTATAGAGTCAATCCATCCCATGTATATACTTCAAGGCAATATGTGAAGCAGTGAAGAAATCTGATAGGAAGAAAATAGATTCCTTTGAAATGTGGTGTTGGAGGAGAGTGTTACAGATTCCGTGGACAGCCAAAAAAAACAAATCAGTGGGTTATAGATCAAATCAAGCCTGAACTGACCCTAGAAGCTAAAATGACTAAACTGAGGCTATCGTATTTTGGTCACGTCATGAGACGACAAGAGTCACTGGAAAAGACAGTCATGCTAGGAAAAGTTGAGGGCAGCAGGCAAAGAGGAAGACCCAACAAGAGATGGATTGACTCAATAAAGGAAGCCACAGCCTTCAATTAGCAAGATCTGAGCAAGGCTGTCAAAGATAGGACATTTTGGAGGACTTTCATTCATAGGGTAGCCATGAGTCAGAAGCGACTCGACAGCACTTAACACACACACAATACGTGAAGCAATCTTGCTCAGAGCTTAGGGTATGAATATATGAAGTTGTCTTATACAGTCAGGCCATTGGTCCATCTTTCCCAGTCTTCTCTGCTCTGACTTGCAGCATCTCCTCCAGGCAGAAAATGGTCTTTCCCGGAACCAGCTACCTGAGATTGGTTTTAACTGAAACTGCATGTGCGGCATCTCACCTGAAAAACATGTGCTCTGCCACGAAGCTAGGGACCCTGCAGCTCATACTGCTTCCCATGCAGAAAGCCCCAGGTTCAATCCCTGGCACCTCTTTTTAAAAGGACTCCAGGTTGCTGGTATTAGAAGAGATCCCTCTCTGCCCAAGAACTTGTAAAGTCGCTGCTAATCATATGGCACTAGAAGGACCAATTGTAACTGGGATAAGGCAGGTTTATATCATCAGCGATTGAGGCTGCTTTTGTCAATTCCTCTGCCTCCCCACATGCCCTACGCATTTGTTGAGACCACAACTGCTGTCAGACTCCAGAAGGCTTTGGAAAAGTGGGGAATAAGAAAGAATTGACAGACACTCTTCCCAGGCAGCCTTCAAGCTGATCACAAGCAACAGCTGAATCTAGTTGCCAAGCCTTTAAGGCGGCAGTAGAGCACCCGGAAACCACCAGAACTAGCAACTTGATTCTTACTTGCAAAGCCAACATCCTTGTATTAAATTAAAGCCATATTTCCTGCCAATGACTACTGCAAGGTATTCCTCCAGATGTCAGCAGACGCCAACCATTGTGCAGTTTGTTAATGTTTAAACTCTCACCGAAGCCTAGTAAAATATAAAACCAAGCTGCTCTCGAGTTCCGCTATTTCTCCCTCGGTTCCTACATGCAACTCTTGGAGCCAAGAGCCACCCCCCTTTCACCTAATTGCCTTCATCTGCAGCTGAAACACAGTGGGCTGGAATGGCTTTCGGTATTTTTTCCCCCTACACTCAGATGCAAACGATACAGCTAAGGCCAACTTTAGAGAACAAAGCCCTTTCTGCAAACAGCCTCTGGACAGCTAGACCAAAATGGAATCCCTAAGCGGGGCAAGCTGGGGAAAGTCCAAGCAGAACCCCTGCAGATGGCCTGGTACAACTTTCCATTCACCTTGCTAACATTGGGTTGGCCCCAAAGAGCTGCCTACAGACAAGAGCCACTAGTGCCTCTCCACAAACACTCACAAGAGAGCCAAAATGCCAATGAGGAAGGTTCTGAGTTGTCCTCCTGGGGACAGGGATTCCAGAGGTGTGGTGCCACAGCCAAGAAGACCCCGCCCCTGGATCACCAACTGCCTCACTTCAAGTGGTGAGGAACTCCAGAGAAATACCTCAGGTTCACACAGGAGCAGGCAGTGCTTCAGATAACCAGAGGCTGAGAGCATTTAGAGACTATTTATAGCAGTGACCGGTGTTGTTCTCCAGCAACCAGTAGCTTCTCCTTCCAATCTTGAATTCTCCAATTCAGTGAAGCAGAAGGTGCACTTCAGAAGAACCCAGGAGCCATCACCCTGATCTGCAGGGAGTACATCATTTGAAAATTACCCTCCCCCCATCTGAGTACGATACTGGTCCCTCAAGGTCAGTATCGTCAAGTGGCTTTCTGGGGTCTCAGGCATAGAGGCCTTTCACATTACCTCCTACCTGGCCCTTTTAGCAGGAGATACCAGGGACTGAACCATGCAAAGCAGATCCTCTAGCACTGAACCATGGGCCCTCCCATGACAAAAGCCCTGGAAACCTGTTTCCTCACTCCCTCTGAGGGGAGTAGGTAACATGTACTTCAGTGATCCTCCTGTTTTAAGCGATTTTTCTCTCAAGAGGATGCTATGCCCCAGAACCTCCCAGCTCCATCTCTGCAGAGGTTCTCCCGCTCAGCATAATCTGAGTAAGAGAACCTGGCAGCTTGCTCCCCCCTACTTCCTCTCCCGCCCCAGAGTAAACCATTAACCTTCACGTCAAGGGCCCTGTCCCGCAAATCACCGAGTCCTTCCTCAGGGTCATCCGGCACCCTGCTCGACACTGAAGGATCAGATGTTGGGGGGGGGGGGGGAGAGGAGAGAGACTCTGCATTGACATTCAGAAGCCGAGTTTGAAATCCCCAGGTCTCAGTAAGAAGGAGATTAAACGCAGATGACACATCTTCTGCAATCTGAGTGCGTTCAATTTCCCAAAGTATCTGTCACAGGCTGATAACATCCACGCCAAAAAAAAAAGAGAGAGAGAAAGAGAGAGAGTTAAGTATAATTATGTCTAGTGTGGGGGGGGGGAAGAGAAAGAAATACACACACTTCAGTAAATCCTGAAGTGACATTTTGCTTGAAGATGACAAATTGCTGGGAGACCTTTTGAGCGATTGTGGAGGAATCTCCCGTGGCATCTCAGGAAGGAATTCCGAGCGCATCGGCTCACCAAAGCAAACAACAGAGGATGGACCACGCTGTCTCTAGGGCCTGCTCTCCACACACAGCAGAGGTGGCAGTGGTTCCAGCCTCAGGTGGTGAAATTGACTGACGGTCAGACCACAGGTGGAACACACCGTTTTTACGTTATCCCCCATGCCAGCACCCCCCCCCCCAAATACCCCAACTTTTGGGGGTTTTGCCCCCCCCCAAAAAAATTAACACATAAGGGGAAATTACTCCAGTGCTTTGCCCTGTTGTGCTAGCTTTCTGCTTGCATGGAAGTTTCTTCGTGAGAGGAAGTATTTTAAAAATGTTATCTGACAACGGCAATCTGAAGTCCATCCCACCACCTCAGGACTTCGCTGCTTCATTCTACTGCATGTGCGGAACAAGCCTAACAGACATTTAAAACAGAGGCACTGTGAAACAAAAACTGCCGTGAATGCATGAGGAAAAGCTTTGCTGATGAAGTTGAAGAAGGGCCAGCTACAGGGGAACAATGGTCCAAAAATTATCACTCCCAAAAGGACAGATGGATGCAACCAGGAATGTGAAACTCGCCCGGATGCAATTATGGATACCTCGTGTTGACTTCTTTCAAATTCTCTCAGTTGTACTGCTTGAGGAGTTTTCGGGAGGTAAAAAAATCCAGTCACAGTCAAGGGTTTGGAGCAGAACCCTCTTCAGGAAATGTCACAAATATCCTCAAAACTCTTTCAGCAACCATCAAGATTCCTCAGACGTTTTGCTTTAAGAGGAATCTGAAACTTTAAACTCCAGTTGGGACCAAAAGGTGAACTCTAAATTCTGCTGCAAGAAAAGCCCCATTCTGCCCAAAAAGGACATTATGCTAAACACTGCGATGAATTGTTCAGAGAACAGCATCCTGGAAAGGGATCCCAAAGTGAGGGTTTCAAATGAGACATTTGAAAGACCACCTACCACCATATAAACTTGCCTCTACCATTAAAAATCAGCACCAGAGGCCCTGCTTTGTGTGCCTCCATCTGTTGAAGTAACATGGGTGATGACCAGAGACAAGGCCTTTTCGGTGGTGGCACCTGGGCTGTAGAATGTGCTCCCTTCAACAGTTCACCTGGCAAGTAATCTGCTAAAGCTTAAGCACTAGGTGATTTTTTTTTTCAGTCTACCCAAATGCTCTGTTGATTTCCCACCCCCTGCTGAGCTTTGGTCCCCATCTTTTAATCTTCTTTTTATTGCTGTTTTCACATGATTTTGTTGTTGTTGTTGCTGACATTCATATATGGGGGCACTGGCTGTAAATTTTCATTAGAGCGTAATGTATCAAAAATGCCGAGAGCTGACGCAAGTATTTTTATGGAGAGGTCTGGTCTTCACTGAAGAAAAGCTTTTAGTTTTAGGGTTTGGCGGGGAGGCAACGGAAGAGGCCCAGAGGCCCACAATTGAATAAACAATATAGTAATAGAATGAGATACACTTTTTGTTGGAAGTGAAGGACTTTACGCTGTCTCTTACCTCAGACTCCAGAGGGGGACTTCACTAGTGAGTCAGAGAGATAGAGGGGAGAAGACACAGAGACATCCTTTTCTCTACTGCTCTGAACTATCCCTTCAACATGCAGATTGCTGCTCTTGGGGAACTTCCTTCATTCCTGCTTCGTCTTCACTCTCCTCTCACACACAGGCCTGATCCTCCATCTTGCCACCATGCAGGAAGGACACGTCCTGAATCTCCCTCCATCCTAATTAGTTAGATTAGATAGGAAACTACACTTTTCTCTATCCTATCAAGAAATGGATTTCCTTTAATAAATGAAGTATATTAGTTGAATTAAAAAGGGCTCTGACCAGTTTTGTTCCTGGCACACACACAGATTTGGATGAGCTTCTCTGCGCACAATATCCTTTGTGCACTCTGCTAATTTAACAAGTATTTGGGCATAACAAAGCCCTCATAATACCAACAATTTTCTCCTAATACTGGAACTCAAGGAACATCTAATGAAGCTGATTTTCATAAAATTCATGACGAAAAGGAAATACTCCTTTGCATGCTAGATTCAAGTCCATTAGCACCTTAGAGACCAACAAGATTTTGGAGGTATTAGCTTTCAGGAGTCAAAGATCCTTTCATTAGTCTCTAAGGTGCTACTGGACTTGAATCCAGCTGCTCTACCAGAGTCCAACATAGCAACCCTCTGAAACTAACTTCTTTGCATACACATGAACACATGAAGCTGCCTTCTACTGAATCAGACCCTTGGTCCATCAAAGTCAGTATTATCTACACACACTGGCAGCGGCTCTCCAGGGTCTCAGGCACAGGTCTTTCCCACCACCTACTTGCCTAGTCCCTTTAACTTGAGATGTCAGGGAATGAACCTGGGACCTTCTGCATGCCAAGTATGTTATTAACTTCTGGAATTCATGGTCACAAGACAAGAAATGGTCAGTAGCTCAGAAGGCTTTTTAAAGATTACATTTGCCATTACTACCCATGCATTTTCAGTCCTAAAAGACGACAAGCTTCCCTCCAAAGAACTGAATTCTGCACAGGTTTGTGAGGCACAAGCCTGGGGGGTGGGTGGAGAGAAGCACAGTTCTGGTAAAAGAGGCATCAGGAGTTGCTCTTAACTACTTCCCCTAAGCTTGTGGCATGGGGCAAGATATTAACACGAATGATTGAGTGTTCCAGCCGTCTGAGACAGAACAAGCAACTCTATCTGCTCACACGTCCCTTCACAGCATAGGCAGGAAAAGAGAGACCGACAGAAAAGCTGAGAGGGGTGGGAAAGAAATTGCTTGATTGGGGACTCTGCCTCCCCCCCCCCCCCATACCACCCTCCTTTAAGAACAGCAGTAAAGGAAAAGGTAAAGGTCCCCTGTGCAAGCACCAGGTCATTCCTGACACATGGGGCGACGTCACATCCCAACGTTTACTAGGCAGACTTTGTTTATGGGGAGTTTGCCAGTGCCTTCCCCAGTCATCTTCCCTTTACCCCCAACAAGCTGGGTACTCATTTTACCAACCTCGGAAGGATGGAAGGCTGAGTCAACCTTGAGCTGGCTATCTGAAACCGACTTCTGTCGGGATCGAACTCAGGTCATGAGCAGAGCTTGGACTGCAGTACTGCAGCTTACCACTCTGCCCCACTTGGCTCCTTCTAAAGGAAAAGGCAGTCTTAATACAAAGTTACTTGTCATTATGATATCAGCTGCCGAACGACTGATCCTCGCCTTCTACACTCCCTGCTATGCGCATGCTAAAAAATTTCCGAGTGCGGAAGGGCAAGCTGGCCTACATGGCAGATTTCAAGAAGTTCCCATTCCTTGCAGTTGAATATATAAAGAAACCATCTCCCTAGTGAATACAGAAAAGTCAAACAGACACATCTCGAGAGAACCCAAGCTGCAAAGGCCAAAGGAGAATTGGAGCGGAAAGCCTTACCTGGGAAGGTTAGCGGCTGGCGTCGTAGCCGGAGCTTGTGGAGAAGGCGTTGTGGGCTGAGATGATTCATGATTTCGTGGGACCTTGCCCATTCTGTACCAGATGATCATGTTGTTTAGTTCCCTTTGCAACACACAGAGAAACCATTAGCCCTGTAGTTCAGGTACAGTTTTCACAATCAACATCTCACTCCTGTTTTTATGGAACTCGTAGCCACAAGATGTTACAGCCAGGGGCTGAGATGGCTTTAAAAAAACTGATTACACACTTTGCTGGAAAGCCAGTTTGATCAGTGGCCATGACAATGAAGAACCAAACTGATCTAGCAACAACAAAAAGTGGGGGGGAACCTTAATCCTATGAAACTAGAACAAGATACCCAAAAAGTAACAACACAAAATTACAACAGTGTGGCAATATACCAAAAGAATATCACAGCTCAGACCCTACGTGTTTCGGCTGTGAAGCCTTCTTCAGTGGTCCGAATAATACAATTCTATGCCATTTTGAAAGTACATTAATGTATGAGAAAATTGCAATGCTTAGACTGAGTAAGCTGACATTTGTAAATTGTAAAATCTACCACTTGTTTAGGTATATTTCATCCAGAGTTGCCTTTGTAATCTTAGGCTCCTATAGAAGTCTTCTTTTCACAGTATTCAGTCATCAGGATATGTTTGAAACATTTTTAGACTGTGATATTGTTTGGGTATATTGTCACACTGTTGTAATTTTGTGTTTTTATGTTTATTTGGAATGTTCAGCACAGATACATAGAGGCTAGAACAGGGCTACATACAAGTTGTTTATGTTTATATTAATTTTGTGTTTGCATTAAATTTATTATATATCATTCACAAAAATCACTTGTATCAATATTAGCCCATGATTTAATGTTGATTCCTTACCTTTTGGGTACCTTATTCTTGAACCAAACTGATCAACAGATATGTGGGGGGTTTCCAGGAGACTCTATCTGGCTGCTGTTGGAACCAGCAGACAAGCCTCCAGTCTGACAGTGGACAGGCCTGTTGCCCGTGAGATTCCTGTGGTTTGAAAGAGGGGGGAGCAAATGTTCTCTAGTTTGTTAGCTTTTACACTGGTTTATACTTTTGTCAACGGTTTTGGCTGGCCGCTTTTTGCTGCAGGTTTTGCACGTTCATTTGCATCATTTATACATGTTGTATGGGCTTTGTACACAATTTGTACTATTTATATATAACCTGTACTTCAACTACAAGTATAATGCACAATGCTAATGCGCACAAACTGCACTGAAAAAAATGCAAGGAGAGAGAAGATGGCCTCAAAACAAAAGACTTACTGGTTCACATCAGAGAGAGAGCAAAATTAAAATAGGGAATTGCTAGTTATGATGGCAACGATAGGAAGCTTGAACCCAATTCTAGTTTGTAAACAGCAGGTGAGCGCAGACTGCTTCTCTATGACAGAATCATAGAGTTGGAAGGAGCCATACAGGCCAGCCAGTCCCATCACCTGCTCAATGCAGGATCAGCCTAAAAGCATCCCTGACAAGTGTTTGTCCAGCCACTGCTTGAAGACTGCCAATGAGGGGGAGCTCACCCCCTCCCTAGGCAGCTGATTCCGCTGCTGAACAATTCTTACTGTATCTAAGTAACGCTTAAGCTGACCTGGAAAACCAGCATAGTTCAAGAGAAAGAAGAGACAGGTCCTTACCCTATGAACGTGTACTGGGGAGGAGCTTGCTTGCCCCGGCCCAGGATTCGGATATCACAAATGGCAGCCTCTGTGGAATCCCGAGGAATGAACTTAATGCAAAGCCTTTTCTTTCGGAACGCCGTTTCCTCTGCAGGGAACACAGCGAAAGAGTTAAGGATCACCTGTGTGGTGCCACCATTTATCCCCCCCCCCAAAAAAATCACCTTCTGGCCCTCTTCCTACAACTGGAATAGAACCTAAATCATGCTTTTGTGTACATCTATCTGTCAGTCCTTGCCTCTCCCTTTCGTTTGATGAACTTGCTTAAATTGTAAGGCAGGAACTATGGTTACCAAACGCCTTCCCCAACACAACAAAATCTCCAGCTTGACAAGAGTTTTTTTGGACTTTTACCACTAAAGTAAGGCCACTCCTCTCCCACTTCAACTTTTTTGGGAGCTGCATATTTTAGGCGAACAATGCAACTTCCGGGCTGAGCTGCAACTCCTAGAAGAAAAAGGCAAAAAACTCTGGGCTTTTCCCCTGGGTCCACCCCAGCCCACCTCTGGCCTCTATCCTGTCTCAGTCTTGGCTCTGCTGCCCAGAAGCCTCCATGCCCCACTCTTGGCTCTGCCTCCCATGATCTACCCCACAGATTCTCTCCTAAGCCCTGCCCAAGCACCAGAATTTTTTATTTCAACCGTTAGTAGGACTCTTGTCTTTATATGTGACTTATAAGTTATGTTTTGTTTCTGTAAATTACCCCACATACCGATAGCATTACAGAAATCATTATTGCCGATAATGAATACCAGAGGCAACAGTAACTTTATTCTCAACCACCAAAATGCTACAAATCTAGCTGTGGCCAAAGCTTGGAAGTGCAACTCACGTGTGTCCATGGTCTCTTGGATGGGGATAAAGCCCACCGGCAGCGTGTCTTTGATGTCAATGAGCTTCATGTCAACCAAGACGTTGCCCAGGTGGCTCTTCAGAGAGAGAAAAGAACATAAGAAAAACATATTTTTGCTGTATTTGCTGGTCGTGGACAGTAATAAATACCTTTGAACTTTGAACATAAGAAAAGCCCTGCTGGATTAGACCAAGGCCCATCAAGTTCAGCAGTCTGTTCACACAATGGCCAACCAGGTGCCTCTGGGAAGCCCACAAACAAGACGACTGCAGCAGCATCCTGCCTGTGTTCCACAGCCAAGTCACCCTCAAAGTAGTGGTAAACTCAGCAAAATCAGAGCGATAAGTCCAGACTATAAGTGAATGTGAGGGGTCAGCCAACACCAAGGTTGGGTTTTTATCAATGCACACAGCTGAGCATAAGTGGAGGACTCAGAGCCAACCTGCATGAGCTCCATCAACAGATCTCCACCACCAACTTCAGTTGAGACCCTGGTGCTGAGTGGAGGGTGGGTGTTAACTGTTGGAACATGCAATGGTAAACACACAGGCTTTCTCGGGAGGTGGTAAGCTCTCTTTCCCTGGAGGTTTTTAAGCAGAGGCTGGATGGCCATCTATCAGCAATGCTGATTCTACGACCTTAGGCAGATCATGAGAGGGAGGGCATCTTGGCCACCTTCTGGGCATGGAGTAGGGGTCACAGGGGGTGTGGGGGGGAGCTAGTTGTAAATTCCCTGCATTGTGCAGGGGGTTGGACTAGATGGCCCTGGTGGTCCCTTCCAACTCTATTATTCTATTCTATTCTATTCTATTCTATTCTATTCTATTCTATTCTATTCTATTCTATTCTATTCTATTCAAATACTCAGCTCTTCCAGGGAGCAGCAGACATGTATAGCCAGTTAGCAGGAATCTCCCTCTTTTCTGCCTGCTAGGTTGCTTCCTTGTTTGTCCCAGAGTGCAATTCTTGGGCTTCATTACTGATTCTTCTCTTTTTTACTTTCCGCCATCTACATATAGGTTTGCCAACACTAGCTTGGGAAATCCCTGGAGATTTGGGGTGGCATCTGGCGAGAGAGGAGTTTAAGGAGGGGTGAGAGCTCAGCAGGGACGTGATGCCATAGAGTCCACCTTCTGAAGCTGACACTTCCTCCAAGGGAACTGATCTCTGCAGTCTGGAAATCAGTTGTAATTGCAGGATCACTCCAGGCCCCACCTTGAGACTGGCAACCCTATGTAGCTACAGTGCCTCACCGTCTCTCTATCTGACAGCACAACGCCCTGAGAATAAGTAAAAGGTTCCTGTGTTCCCTTCAACTGCAAAAGAATTCCAGTGCATTTCTTTATGAACAAAGATCAATCTCAATTCTGCAAACATAAACCCTCCCCTGACCCTTCTCCCAATATAAATTGGCCCCTGGCGAGTGGCACTTGCCCCAGCAATGAAAGCTTGTGCGTTCTCCGTACCAGGACAAACATCACCACCCAAGAGCCAAATTTAAATGTGGAAAAGGAGACAAGGGGAGTTTGTTTGTCTTAGAATACTTAAACCCTACCTTCCTATTTAAAATAAATATTTAGGACAGCTTACAAAAGCAAAATTTAAAAACAGGTTAAATAGAAGTTAATCCCCCCTCGGGTAGCACCACAGTTGTGACCCATTAAACCCCACACGCACACACACACAAACTATTATTTAGAGAAGTTTAAAGTGACAGGAGATCCAATTATGGATTTCCAATATCTTGTCTAATTTGACCCTTAGCAGAATGACCATGGGGACCTCTCTGTGTGCAGGAGAGGATTATTGTGCTACTCGCCTCCCATAACACGGCTGAATAAGAATCTCCTGTGCGTGCGCAGACTGCAGTCTCCCATGACTGACTGCTCCTCCATTGCCAAAACAAAACAAAAATATTCCAGGACTCAGACAACTGGCAAGTCAAGCGAAAGGTTTTTTGCCTAGCCTCCTTCCTGTGGTATGCAAGTGACCAGATGAATATTTATAAGCCCACATTACCCTCTTGATTCCTCTAAGAGAAAGCTGTACATTTCCCACTGGCATTGTTCCCAGGCACTGTTGGTCTTCAAGAACCGAGAGAAAAATTGACATTTGATTTTTAAAAAGGACACACACCCTTGTTTAATCAGATCAACTACAAGCTTTTTTTTTCCTAGCCAAAAGGGGGACATATTATGCATCTCAGATGCCTCTGACTGCTGAAATGAAAAACTACATCAGTTCAAAAACTAGTGATTTTATCTCCCAAACTGTTACAACTGAGGTGTGCAGTTATCATGAGACCTAATTTTTTTGCACGTGCCGCTTCCCAGATGGGCAAATCCAAAAAATTGTCCCGTGGGAAAACTTCCAAAATGCTTGCTGAAATCCACTCTTTGCTACAGCTCTGTTTTTTCACTCTCCAGCCCCTTGATTAATAAGAGAAGACATTAGTTTGGATTCCTTTTTTAAAAATATTTTTATTATATTTTTCAAAATACAAAGAAAAAAGGGGAAATTAGGGAAAGGAAAATAGAATTACATTCACTGTTTTTCACCGGCACATGGACTGTTTCATCATCTACATAGAATGTCTCTCTAATCTATTAATGGCCTTATTTCCTAAATCTAATACAATTTTCTTATACTACATCAATTCTTGTTCTTAATAACTCTGTCTAATAAACATATTTCTGAACATCAGAACATCAGTATCTTTCATAAAAAGGCCGCCATCTTTGCGTGTGTTCTTCGGTCATCTCATAATGCAATATGGCTGAAAGTCTTGCCATCATTGCATATTCATGCATTTTTGTAATCCACATCTTTAAGTCAAGTGTCTCCATGTCCTTCCATTTTTGTGCTATTACCAGTCTCGCAGCCATCATTGCATATTGATAAAGTTCTTTATACTTTACAGGTATTTGAGTTGGAGTTATTCCCAATAAAAAATATTTAGCTTCCAACTGAAAATTTGTTTTCAACATCTCTTGTATTTCTTTATGTATGACTTTCCAAAAAGTTTGAATTTTTTTACATGTCCACCATTGATGGAAATACGTTCCTTCTGTTTCTGAACACTTCCAACAGTTAACCTGGTTTGCTTTGTACATCTTCTGCGGGTCTTTCGGAGCATAATGCCATCTAAAAAACATTTTATACCAGTTCTCTCTTACTGCTTGTGATCTTGAGAATTTAATTTCTGTTTTCCACAGTTTTTCCCAAATTTGCATTGGAATCATCCCCCCAAAGTTTTGCATCCACTTCACCATACATGTCTTTACTTGTTCTGATGCGGTGTCTTTAGCCAACAATATTTTATATATATTTCACAAAAAGTGGTCCTGATTTTTCATAATCAAAGTTTCAAATTCTGTCAATTTTCTTTCTTTGGATCCTTGTAAATAGTCCTTTCTTAATGCATGAATTATTTGGTGATATGTAAACCAAGAGATTTTTTTATTTTCTTCCTGAAGTTCTTGCAATGATTTTATTTGTCCATCTTTCTTAACTAGGTCGTTATAAGTGAGTAACCCATGTTTGATCCTGCTTGCAAAGTCTGTGTATGCTTCAATAGGAGACATCATTTCTGGTGGTGAGGGACTGAGAAATCTTTTAAGTAAATTTCATACCTTCATCATCTGTATTGGTAAATTCTCTGTGTTTACATTCTTGAGTTTAGTTACAACTTTTTTGGTCCAAAGTAGTTGATGAAATCCATGTCCAAGATCAGCTTTTTCTAATCTTATTATTCTGTCTTCAGGGCGGATAATCTAGTCTGACAGTGCAGCCAGTGGCTGCTTGATGATATAATTTGAGATTTGGTAGATTCAATCCTCCTCTACTTTTCTCGTCTTGTAGCGCTGAAAATCTTACTCTGGGTTTCTTACCATTCCAAATAAATTTATTCATTGGTTCTTGTAGGTTATCCGGGCTGTGTAACCGTGGTCTTGGAATTTTCTTGGAATTTACACAGCCCGGATAACCTACAAGAACCAATGAACTCTGACCGTGAAAGCCTTCGACAATAAATTTATTCATTCTTGTCTGCCATTTAGTCATTGCCATTGGGTTTATGTCAATTGGAAGTCTTGGCATAACATTCATTTTCAATGCTGCTATTCGACCCAACCATGACATTTGAAGTCTGTTCCATCTTTGTAGATCTTCTTCAGTCTTTTCCCATACTTCTTTGTAGTTTAAATCAAAAAGTGTGTCGGATCTCGTTGGTATCTTAACACCCAAATACTTCACGCTCTTCTTTGGTGTGAACCATTGAAATCTATTTTGAATGTCTTGTCTTTCTTTTTCTGAGACGTTATAAAGAATCATATTAATTTTAGTTTTGTTAAGCTTATATCCGGAGTAATAACTGAATAGATCAATTTGTTTCTGAATTTCATTCAATGAAAGTTCTGGTTTTTGACATATTAACACTACATCATCTGCGTAGCTTCTTATTTTATATTCTTGGTCTTCATATTTTATTCCTTCTATTTTAGGATAGTTCCTTATCCTATTTGCAAGTATCTCCACTGACAAGTTGAACAACAGTGGTGACAAAGGACAGCCCTGTCTTGTTCCTTTTTGTATCATCAATTTATCCGTTAGCATCCCATTGATCAGAAGTCTTGCGCTTTGATTGGTGTAAATGAATTCACAGCTTTCAAAAATTGTGTACCAGTCTAGTTGTTGCAACGTTTCCTGCAGAAATCTCCAAGAGACATTATCAAAAGTCTTCTTCGCATCCAGATATATCATTGCTGCTTTTTCTCTTTTGTGCTTAATATAATTAATTGCAGCCAGGACAACTCTGACATTGTCTTTTAATTGCCTTTTCGGGATAAATCCTGTTTGATCCGGGTGGATTATTTTCGTAATACACTTCTTCACCCTTTGAGCTAATATTGAGGCAAAAATTTTGTAATCCACATTTAAAAGTGAAATTGGTCTGTATAATTTAGGGGAACATCTCTCTTTTTCATCCTTTGGAATTAGAGAGATATGTGCATCTTTCCATGTTTCCAGAATTTTGCCTTCCTGAAGCAAATCATTAAATACCTTTTGCAATTGAGGAGTTACTATGTTCTCCATCTTCTTATAATAGCTCACTGAAATTCCATCTGGTCCTGGCGCCTTATCTACTTTTAAATTTTTCAGGATGTCATTTATTTCTTGTGTGGTAACTTTCTGATTTAAGATTTTTCGATCTTCTTCCTCAAATTTTTTAAGATTTGCAGACTGAACATAGGATTCAAGATCTGATTGTTCAGTATCATTGTTCTGATATAACTGTACATAGTATTCTTTAAAAATTTCTTTAATGTCTTCTTCCTTGGTTGTCAGTTGTTCATTCTTATATACAGCAGTAATTCTTCTTTTGCAGATTCATTTTTCAAAGTATTAGCTAATAGTCTCCCCGGTTTGTTTGCTTGTTCAAAGTATTTGTGTTTTACAAATCTCAGTTTCTTGTGCATCTCTTTTACTTCCAAACTTTCTATCTGTTGTTTGAGACTTAAGATCTTCAGCATATCCTGTTTCTTTCCCGACTTATGGTGTTGTTCTTCTAAAAGTCTTAGTTGGGAATATAGGTTTTGTAGTCTTTCTTCTCTTTCTTCTTTCACTTTGGAGGCAATTGCTATCAGTCTTCCTCTCATGTAAGCTTTACTTGCATCCCAAACCGTTCTTGATTCCATCTCTGGGGTACAATTAATTTAAAAAAAGAGTTTCGCCTCCTCTTGAAACTGTTTCATAATGTCCTGTCTAAGAAACAGATTGTCATTCATTCTCCACCTTCTTGGTCCTCTTCTGTCTCCATGAAATTTCATTTGTAGAGGATTATGATCTGCGTATGTCGCTGGTAAAATTTGCACTTCCTCCAAATTTGATAATAAAGAATTTGAAATCCATCCAAGATCTATTCTGGAATAAGAACTGTGTCTGTTGGAATAATAAGTGTAATCTTTTTTATTGGGGTACTTAAAGCGCCATGCGTCTATCAACTTCCAGTCTTGAAGATACTGAAATACTACCTTCGGTAGTCTGTTCCCTTTTAGTCTTGTTGATTTGTCCATCTTAGGGTCCATTACAACGTTCATATCTCCTACTATCAATATTTCTCCTTGGTGAAAGTCAGTGAGATCTTCAAAGAAGGTCTTAAAAAACTTTTCCTTAGTATGATTTGGTGCATAAATATTCACAATTGTGAATTTACGTCCATTTGCCCCTTGCAGTAATAGAAGGACATATCGACCATCCAAATACAGTTTCTTGATCCAACTAGAATGCAGGCGTTACTCTTTTTTTTTCTTTTTTGGGGGGAACTTTTCTCAATTTTGGATCTAACGGGTAACATATTTAGAGCTAATTAGTCAAATTTATTATTTATTTGCCATCCAGATAAAGCTCTTCTGTGTTTCATTTGATTTGTATGTAGTATTGTTCACTGTTGCTCAGTGAAAATAGGAGCTCAGAACACCAACCCTTTTAAGGATAAGCAATTCATTTTCCAAGTTTTCAAATCTAGTTCAATATTGTGTCCTTTGACCAGCAGCAGATCTCCAAAATCTGGGGCAGAGAACAGTCCTTCTCAATACCTAAGATATTTCAGCTGAAGACGCCAGCAATTGAACTTGGCAAGGCACATGAATGGCCACTGAGTTATGGATCCCTCCCAAGTTGAGGGGGAGATACATACATACACACACAGCCATCATATTTGTTCCCAGATGTCCTTGGATGAGAGTTGGGTGGCTTTTTTTGCCTTTAATCCAGTGGTTCCCAAACGTTTTGGGCCACCACCCCCTTGGTTCCACAGAGTCAACCCCAGTGCCCCCTACCCTATCATATAAAAAGCATTATTCAAAATAGGGGTTTGCATGATGCACTAAAGAAGATAATAACAAAATTTCAAAACAGTAACAATCAATTGCACATCAATTCAAAATCAAATTAAAACTTTTTAGTTGAAATGTATTCAACAAAACTGATGAACTTGATCCAGTGGAACCAGCTCCTCAAAGTCTGGGGGGAAATTCCAATAGTCTCCACCAAATTTGCCAGCATGGTGCCATAGTTTGATCTATTGTAAATTAGTGAATAGCACAGTTGAAGGGGCCCACATCTAGCACCCCTCTGCTGCCCCCCTTGCCTCTTGGTGCCACCCCCCCCAGGTAATCCCACCACCCCACAGGGGGTGGTACTGCCCACTTTGGGAACCACTGCTTTAATCCATTCGTATGTATTTTTCTGGCAAGGCCGTAATAAAGTTGTTTGTTTGCTTTAATCCATTAGCCCCAAGTTTGCCACTCCAGTAAGGCCCTCTCTGCAATGACAGCCAGTATGGTGTAGTGGTTCGAGGGCTGGCCCAGGAACCTGGGAAACCCAGGTTCCAGCCTCCATTCTGCCACGAAGCTCACGGAGCGACCCTAGGCTTTCCACGTTCTCTCAGCCTGACCTACCACACAAGGCCATTGTGGTGATAAAACGAGGGAAGCCACCTAAGCCGGCCTGAGCTCCCTAGAGAAATGGTGAAATAAAAATAGACAAAGAGTTAGAAATCCCATCTAGAGTTTTCCGTGCTGCCTGCAGGGACAGTTCCCCAGCCTGGCTTCTTTCCCAAATGGCGAGGCTAACCCCAGGAGATGTGAGTAGGTGTTAACCCCCCACCCACTTCAAAAGCCGGTATGTTTGCCTATTTATCACTTATTTTGGAGAATTCCTATCCATTTTTCTGTTAAAAAACAAACAAAACAGCAATATGCACAGCTGCACAAGATAAGCACAGATGAAAAATGTACAACAATACAACTAATTAATAAAGAAGCAATAATCATAAAACAGCTATTAAAAACAGCAGGCAATACGAGACTAAAACAGTTGTCAATAAAATCGTAAGACCAACAGTTTATTAGCATGAATTTAAAAAAATCCAGAACAAATTAAAACCACCAGTGATAAACAGGACTGGAGACAAAAGTCATTTAAATGATCTCTAGAACAAAGAACAACAACATCAAAACAGTCTTACTCTTAACCAATTTCTGGAAGGCTAAAAGCAAGAATGTCAGGGGAGCTTCCTGCGTCACTTCCACACTCTTGGGGCCACCTCTGAAAAAGCCCAGCTCTGTGCACTTGCTGATAATGCATGCTGTCAACTGTGAAGCAATGGAAGTACCCAAGCACCCCTAGACATCCAGCAAGTCTACCTAACATCTCGCAAGTACAATGCGCTACATGAAAGAAACAACATACAGGGAATTTTCCATGTGCAGGGTGGGGAGGGGGGAGCAGAGCATCTAATCACGCCAGCCCCTGCAGCTGTCCGAAGAAGCACAGCCCAGTTCTGTGAGGACCACGCTGGAGAGACCAACTCCAAAAATGAGCCTCCATAACATGCGCATTTATTGCATTTTTCACCAGTGGAAGTGCTTTATGGCAGAACACTTCGTGCCAGCATTTCTGAGCTGCTGCTCTTCTGCAGCAATGAGAGTCAGAAAGTAACACACTGCTTTCAGCGGGTGGCTGCTTTTCATCTAAGGGCACCAGAGGAACCAGGCCCCTAAAAGCCAAGCTGCAGTAAAATTAAACGGAGTCTTGTGGCACCTGAAAAATAACCAGATGCTTCCATGGCACAGAACCCACCTCATCAAAAGCATGAAGTGTTTCCTCATCTGGCAGACATAGATATATACAAATGCACACACTGGCACAGAGAAAAGGTTATCTTAAACAACAGGGTAAAGGGGAAATGTGCATTGCACAGTGATGTCACAGTCTGTACCTTTTGGACTTCATTGCCTTTTGACCCCCACGATGCCAACGAATATGTATCTACCAACTGAGGCCACAAATTAATGCCGCGTTTTTAGCTGGGTCACGTTTTCATTTTGTTGATGGTGGGTTTTGATATGTTTGGGTCCTTGCAGCTCTTGCTGCGTCATTAGCCTCTTTGAGTTGGAGGAGTTAAGGAGGAGCATAAATATTTTAAATAAGCCAATAAATAAAAATCTGATGAAGGGGACCCCTAGCTCACCAAAAGCTTCTAACACAATGAATCCATTTGTCATTCAGGTGCCACACAACCCCCCTTTTGTTTCGGCTGCAACAGACTTCAGATAGTTACTTCTCTGGAATCTGTTGCAAGGGAATAAGATAAGAATCTTGTCATTTAACTGCACCAGCGTTCAGTCTTGCCCTGGATCTTCCCAACAGTTCTCAAGCAGTGTCTGCTCTACCCACAAAGCGGGTAAAAAGGTAAAAGTAGTCCCCTGTGCAAGCACCGGGTCATTCCTGACCCATGGGGTGACATCACAGCCCAACGTTTACTAGGCAGACCATGTTTAGGGGGTGGTTGCCATTGCCTTTCCCAGTTATCAACACTTTACCCCCCAGCAAGCTGGGTACTCAACACACAACACAACCCTTTATTGGCATATAAAAGGAAGAACATACACTTGGGTAAAACTGAGTACAAATAAATAAAATTGGATAAAACCATCCCAAATCAGCCATTAACGAAAGCTACCCACCATTTACGATACCTGATTGCTAGCTGTAAGAACCTTAACACTGATTCAATTATTTTTGGGTTTTGTGTGGTCATAAGATAGGATGTTCTTATTTCACCAGAGAGCCATTCCCTGTTTACAAACAGTGGGTCATTGAATTGGGATTGGCTACAAGCATAAAAGCAACAATTGAAAAGGACATGCACAAGGGATTCAATTTCACCATTCCCGCAGGGGCAAACTGTCCGCAAATGGGATTTTATTAAATCTTCCATATAGCATGGCGGAGGGTAGTGCATTTAGCCTGGCAAGCATATATGCTCTACGCTGTTGCGGTGCAGTTAGACACGTAAAGTATAGTGCTATATAAGCTGGGTACTCCGTTTACTAACCTTGGAAGGCGGAGTCAACCTTGAGCCAGCTACCTGAAACCGACTTCCATCGGGATCAAACTCAGCTCGTGAGCAGAGTTTGGACTGCAGTACTGCAGCTTACCACTCTGCTCACAAAGCAACAGGAATTTATTTATGTATTTATTATATTTTACTAACAGAAATTTTGCTGATTTGACTAACAGTAGTGTTTCAGGCAAAAAATACAAGCCACTTACATTCTCTTTAGAAAACGTCCGTGTAAAGCACAGATATCGGGTGACCTTGGATTTAAAGAGGCCATCTTTCCAGAGGTCGGCGTCCAACCCGTCTGCCGTTTGTGAAACCTGGGGGAAAAAGTAGAAGGGGGGGTATGGAAGGACAGGTGAGCAAAACTAAAGCAAATATATAGGCACTGCATCCCCTAATTAATGTTGGCCCGAGGCTCTCCTGACACCTCATTAAGTCTCTCTTCCACCGTAGAGAGCCTATGGGAAAGGGAGGGAGCTCAAATGCAAGAGGGTCGATTCTAAAAATACTGTCACCAGAGACCCATTTGATTAAAGAGACCCTAGTGCTCAGCACTGTACACTGGAAGCCATAACCTGGGTCACCGCTTTTTGGCTAGGCATTTTGTTTTGATTTTTTTACAAAGGAAGGGAGGAGGACACAAAACCCTTATTCTTCTTTGCAAGCCCTAGTTTGGAAAAATAGAAAAACCAGGGCTCACTAGGAAGAAACAGAAATATTGGCCCCTATAGCAGGGATGTCAAACATAAGGCCCGCGGGCTGGATCTGGCCCCTTAAGAGCTCTTATCCGGCCCGTGAGCCACCACCACCCCACTCTCGATCTGGGCTGGCGAGGCATGGCCTGGCCCGACCAAGTGTCATTTATGTCATATCTGGCCCTTGTAACAATTGAGTTTGGCACCCCTGCCCTACAGCCCCTACCCCAAAAAGAAACTCCGGGCTGGTCTACCCGTCAGAATTTTGAGGACACAGAAGTGCAGAATTGGCAGAAAGGGTACAGACTAATGTGGAAATCTCTGACTAGCAATAGGCTGTGGTACTGCCTGGCCCCTATTAAAAGCTTCCGAGTCAGACTCGTTGGCCTAGCCTAGTCATGAGGGAACTGTGCCTTAGCTGCTTTTGTAACAGACCACTTTGCTCATCGGTCAACGGGAAACTTAGGCTGAGAAAAAAACACTTAGTTCACACACAGGAGGCCTAAATTATTTTTTAATGTTATTTATAGTCTGCCTTTCTCACTGGGAATCAAGGCAAATTGCAGAGTGAGTCAGTACAACCAGCAAGACATTCAATAAACAATGCAATGGGATTTGGGTTGTAGATCCAACCAGGAGTCTAAAAAATAGAACAGAAGCAAAGTATAAGTGGTAACATGACACATTAAATGATGCAAAATTACACAACGGGAGCCAACCCACAGCAAACTACACACAGTAGTACAGACCACAGTCCCCAATAATTTATCCAAGTAATTTTGAGAATCCTTTTGTAATAGTGCTACTCTATTGCCTGCATAGAAAAGCCCTCTTCAATGATTCAGTCTTGCGTAGTTTGAAGAGAGCCGGGAAATCAGGAGCCTTCCTGACCTCCTCAGGCAGGCCTTTCCACAAGGTGGGGGCAACCACAGAAAAGGCATGTGTACAGACAGCTGTTGACTTTGCCCATTTGCAGACTGGCCCCTGCAAGAAGACCTTGCTCAGATGAGCTAAGCTGTCGTGGCAGAACATGGGGGAAGAGATGGTCTCGCAGATATGAGGGTCCAAGGCCATGAAGGGCTTTTTATGTGATAGCCAATACTTTAAAATTGAACTCAGTAACTGATGGGCAGCCACTGGAGTGACTGTAGAATTGGAGTTATATGTATGCTCCACCTAGCTCCCGATAATAGCCAAGCTGCAACATTCTGTATCAACTGGGGTTTACAAATTGATTTTGCATTACAGTAGTCTAGTCTCAATGTTACCGTGGAATATATCAGGTGGTCAGCTTAGCCATATCAAGGTAAGGTGCCATTTTTTGAGCTCAGCCGAGTTGGAAGACAGCCTTTTTTGCAACTGCATTAAGTCGCTTCTCCGGGATTAATGTTGGGTCCAGTATAACCCGAGGCTCTTAACCCGGAGTCGGCAAGGATCAGCTGAACCCCAGATTGACCAGGGATCCTGGAGAGGGGTTTTTTTGGGCATCTTCTGGGTTTGGTGTAGGGGTCACTGGGTGTGGGGGGACGGTAGTTGTGATTTTCCTGCATTGTGCAGAGGGTTGGAACTAGAAAACCCGGATGGTCCTTTCCAGCTCTATCATTCTATGACTCTATGTTTCTTCTGGTGGACATATGTTACAGACAGCATCTAAATCAGAGTGTACTCATGATATTTTATCAGGAAAAAAAACTTTGCAAAAGTATCATGATTAATTGTCTGGTCTTGATACACTGAAGGCTCAGTGTTGGTTAGCAGCTGCCGTGTTACCTTAAACAACTGGGATGCTCATGAACTAGCTGATGCAGTAATAGCGGAGAAGTAATAGTTCTTAGCTGCTGTCACTGCTGCTTCATAGGTATTACAGAGAGCTGTATAACATGATCTGTCAGATTCAGTATGAGTTCTCAGCGAGCGCCATTCTAGACATCTCACAGCCCTTTTCAGATCACCCAAATCTGTGGTAAACCAGGGGCCTGGCTTCCGTCCCAAGGGCAGGAAAGGTCGTCAAGGGGCGACCTTGCTGATAGCTTCAAGGAGCTTCACATTCCACGCTTCTACTGCAACCTCAACAGAGCATGTGTTTGGAATCCTAAACCCCCCTACAGCATTCTGGGATCCAGCAGGAGTCACAAGCCTCCAAGGGATGAGCATTATAACCGGGGGCCCTTATCTGAGGGATGTTGGAGCCACGCTGACCTTGGTTTTGAGGTGGCAGAGGTCAGACCATGGCTCAGGGTGAATCTCCAGCCCTGAAATCAAAGCTTTCCTCAAATATTCAGCACAAAAGATTAGGTCCGAGGTGTGGCCTCTTTCATGTGTTGGACCAGTCACAATTTGGGAGAGACCCAAGGCAGACAAAGAAGCTATAAAATCCTTGGCCGGCCCTGGTGAGGTGTCTTCAGCACGAATTCTGAAGTCCCCAGAATAACGAGTCTGGGTGTCTCCAGCACTACATCCGAGACCACCTCTCGGTGGTCATACAAGGTGCCCACTGGAGAATTAGGCAGCTGCTAAACAAGCAGAATGCCTAATCTATGCTTAGTGCCTAATGTGAGGGGCACACGGTCAATGCTAGAGATGCTTTGCACCGGAAGGCTGTAGAAGGTGAAGTACTCATGGAGGATAATGGTCACACCTACTCCCTGGCCAACTGTGCACGGATGATGGAGGGCTGCATAACCAGGCGGTATTAGTTGGGACAGACGCACCACATTGTTTTCTTCAGCCACGTCTCTGTAACACAATTTTCCCTTCCTGTAACACAGGTTCCCAAAATTTTCGGGCCACCGCCCCCTTGGTTCCACAAACTCAACCCCAGCGCCCCCTACCCCACCCCATAAAAAGCATTATTCAAAATAGGGGTTTGCATGACGCACTAAAGAAGATAAGAACAATGAAATTTCAAAACAGGAACAATTAATTGAACATCTATTCAAAATCAAATTAAAACTTTTTAGTTGAAATTTATTCAACAAAACTGATGAACTTGATCCAGTGGTACCAGCTCTTCAAAGTCTGGGGGGGGGGAGGAATTCTGATCGTTTCCACCAAATTTGCCAGCATGGTGCCATAGCTTGATCTATTGTAAATTAGTGAGCAACACAGTTGAAGGGGTCCACCTCTGGTGCCACCCCCTGCTGCCCCTTGCCCTAGGTAATCCCACCGCCCCCCAGGGGGTGGTAATGCCCACTTTGGGAACCACTGCTGTAACATCTCATACAGTTGTGCAGTTTTGTGACTTACTGATCTGGTGTTACATAGTGTTAGCATACAGGTGCTGGAACCGAGGTCCCTTGCCTCATCAACACTTGGGATGGTACAGAAGTTAGATAGGCAGCGAGAGTTCTTACCACACATTGGCCTTTTGTTTGATACAACCCACCCCCATATCTACCAGCCCCCAACTGCACTGAAGTATTGCATTCATCAGACATCTCGCTACGGGTAAAGATTGCCCCCAAAACAATAATAAACCACCCAAACAACCAACAATCCACATGCCAATGACGGCACAGAAACTGTTTCAATAGGTCAGACGTCCAGTAATGCTCTGCTGATGTCAGTGTTGTCCAACAGGTGTAGTTCTATGTCAGTAAATGCTTATATAACTGGCGAGACTCTCTCTTTCCAGTAACAGTGAACCTTCCTCTGGTCGTCGTTCGCCTCAGTTGTGCGCCCCGACCAAGAGCCACAGGCCAAGAGCCTCTGGCGAGACCTTGCCTTTAAAAAAGCACCATAGGTCCCAAATTCCTTCCAAGATTCAAGGTGGTTCACAAAGTAGCAAAAGAAGGCTCAGGTGTGAAGGTCTTTCTAATTTGCACTGTCCAACAGGTGCAGTTCTATGACCGGAGCTGCTCTTGGTTCCAAGGCTGCTGGAGCCTTTCCTCTCAATATAGTGGGACCTCAAGCAAAACAGAATTTAAGGCATTTTTACAAAGGCAGTAGGGCTATACTGTAACTGAATAGTCTAGGAAGATACTTTAATAAAGGGAAAGGGACTGTGTATAGTATGTGCTATCTGTTGCTGTGTTATCCTACTACTAAATATTTCTGCACTGTTAGCATGTCATGTTAATACTTACGCTTTGGTTCAGCTTTCTGCAATCCCAGTCCTGTTAAATTGTTAACTGGATGTCTTATCCTGCAGACATTGATTTACACTGGGTAATTCTACCTTGAGTCTCAGAAAGGAATACGTAAGATAAATGTAGTAAATAAAATAGGTGGCATCCCTCTTTCTTACAGTGCCATCCTAAACAGAGCTACACCGTTTTATTTCAATGAATTTAGAAGGATGAAGGCACTGGCAAACCGCCTCTGTTAGTCTCTTGCCATGAAAACCCCAAAAAGGGGATGCCATAAGGAGGCTGCGACTTGAAGGCACTTTACACACACACACAACTCTGCTTTGGATGGCACTGTTAATCTTAGACCCCCCTCCCCAATAAGGGATCATAATTCTGACCTACCTTACAGGGCTATATACAGGATAATAATTCTGACTTACCTTACAGGGCTATTGTAAGGATTACTCCAAGGTGTATGGGAAATGTTTTTAACATATGTGCATTCCTTTCAGTGATGAGTTTTATTATTATAGTTTTGTCTGGTCAGCCCAAGTTGTCCTTTCTGAGCTAGGAAGCACAACCGCCACAGAGAACAGACAAAACCAGCCAGCCAGATTGGTACTAGCAACATTTTGGAAACAGGAGGACCTTCCAGATGTAGAAAGGTGGCAACAGAAAATGGATGAATTCGTGGTGATGGCCAGACTGACTAGCCTGATGAGAGAGAAGACAACTGATGAATTTCAACGAAAATGGGAAGGCTACTTGGATTATGTTCATCAAAACGGATAGATTGTTAGATGTAAGATCTGGAATATACAAATTGTTATAATTAGAATAGAAGGAATTTACTATGTAAACTACAATGATAATGTAGAAGATTTTTGAGATGTAAGATGAAATAGACTCCCCGAAGGAGTATAAACTGTGTGAACGGATGTGTGACTTTATGTTTGTTTGTATGTATATACTGAAAATTTAATAAAATATTTATAAAACAAAAACCAGCCATCAGCCAGAGACTTCAAAGACACGGAGATTCAAGCAAGCCGCCTCAAATCCATATGCACTATATCATCTCTGTAAGCAACTCCAAGTCTAGACAATGCAGCTATTTTTAGCCTTTCTCAGTTTGCCTTCTTTAAAATAAAATCCTCTTATGAAAGTAACAATGGAATGATCAATGCTGGGGTCTAAGCCTGAACCAGAATTTAACTTCTAGCATATGCTCTCAAGATGTTGTTGGCACTACCTTCAGAGAGGAACTTTAAAAATAAAATGCATAGAACAAAAAAAATTTTTTTTACACAACTAGATTCTTGAATTAAAGGGAAAAAACATATATTTTCAGATCATGCTCCTGAGAACTGAGGAAATTCAAGAAAAGTGCACGGGGTGGTATATTTATTTGTTTAAATTTTTTAAATCCTGTCTTTCCTAGTTAGTGCAAGGCAGCTGAAAAACAAAGTCACAAGACCAAAAGTCAGGTCAAAGCATACAATCACCAACAGCTCCAAATGAAGCAGTGAAAAAAATCCACATAAACCAAAACACCCAACAGAATTAATTTTTTACAGTACAAATGACCCAGCCCAATTTGAAAGCACAGGCTTGTAAGAAGACTTGTAAGCCTTAAGGAAGTGCTGTGCAGTGGTTAAAGTTTTGGGCGAGAGTTCAAATCCCCACTTAGCCATGAAACTCCCTAGAACAGCCTCTCTCAGCCTAAAAGGTAAAGGTCCCCTGCGCAAGCACCGGGTCATTCCTGACCTATGGGGTGACGTCACATCCCGACGTTTCCTAGGCAGGCATTGTTTACGGGGTGGTTTGCCAGTGCCTTCCCCAGTCATCTTCCCTTTACCCCCTGCAAGCTGGGTCCTCATTTTACCGACCTCGGAAGGGACCTCTCTCAGCCTAACCAACCTCACGTGGTCATTGTGAGGATAAAATTGGAGAACACAGTAAATGCTCTAAGGAGGAAAGGTGGGATAAAAAGTAAATAAAATTCCTAGTGCTGCTGCTGCTGCTTTCCAGACTGCCTCTTGAAGTCCATTCCATGATGGGTGCTATGACAAAGGCAGCTCAGGAATAGGCAGAGGCAGAACACACCACACAAAGCGTGGGAACAGCGAAGAGGGGAAGCTGCAAGTGCATTTTGCAAGTGCAAAATGGCACGAAGGTTCCTAATGGAGATTATAACACTACTACTCAGCATTTACACAACACTTTCAGTCTTCAAAGCATTTCATGTACATTTTCATGCTGTAATCCTTGCAACAGCCCTATAAGGTAGGCTTGTATTGCTATTTTTTAAATTCGTAACTAAAAGAAAGAGCAAAATCAGTTCTCAGTGGTGTATTTTATTTTCAAATGAGTTTTTTTTTTAGGATGTCCTGTATCATGACACCATGGTTAAGATCTCCTTCCAGCTTAACAAAATTATGAACTCTTCTTATGCAGATATTGGGGGTGGGGGGGCTACCCTTTCTGTTTTGTTTTCCCCCCTCTGGTGGCAGGTTTTGAAAAAAGTTATGCTATGCTTTTTATTTGTAAATTAAAGTTAAGCGTATCCTTGCAAGCCGCGCCAGGCATAATTACAATAACCACAGCAGAATTTAACAGCACGAAGGCCAATTCCTCCTACTTAGCAATCACAACTCCACAAGTTAACTTCGGAGACCTCAGTCCCTGTTGCACTATAAAAACGGAAGGGGAAAGGGCCACAAGGACAGCAATCGACGAGACTTGCATTCCAACAGGAGCACAAAAACTTCCAAGGACCTCGTGTTTTTCTACAGCTGTTGAACAGATAAAATATTGTTGCAAAATCACACAGGCAAAAGGTACGTGTGCTCATTTTTTATGCACAAATGCCCAAATGTCTATTTTAATGACTGTGAGAATCATTCCAACACACACACACACACACACACAGAGTGTGAAAAGACCTTTGGCTTCTGCAAGCCTAGGAATGTTCCGACAAGAGTTACATAGGCGATAACCAATGAAGGGAGTTAACCTGAGGAATTTCACTTGCAGACTCTTATTTTAATGTTTCAAGGAAGCTGCTTGCCTCTGCCAGCAATTTAAGGCTATAAAAAGATAAAAACAAATAATCCTAGTGGTTAATGGATGCTGTGTGCGTAAGTGTGTTTCTCCCAAGCCACTTTATAGTGATGGAAAGTAAAGTGGGCATCACTGATCAATTTCTGGCAGACTGCACAAAACCCACTGGCTGCTGGGAATCCCAGGCTAGGTGGATCAGTCGGATCCTGCTAGTGACTTCCTAGTTCCTACATTCCAAAGCGAGGAAGAGGAGGAAGAAGAGGAGGAGGAAGAGGAGGAAAAAGAGGACGAGGAAGAAGAAGAGTTGGTTTTTATATGCCGACTTTCGCTGCCACTTAAGGGAGAATCAAACCGGCTTACAATCACCTTCCCTTCCCCTCCCCACAACAGACACCCTGTGAGGTAGGTGGGGCTGAGAGAGTGTGACTAGACCAAGGTCACCCAGCTGGCTTCGTGTGTAGGAGTGGGGAAACAAATCCAGTTCGCCAGATAAGCTTTCGCGGCTCATGTGGAGGAATGGGGAATCAAACCCGGTTCTCCAGATCAGACCCCACCGCTCCAAACCACCGCTCTTCACCACTACACCACGCTGAGACAGAGTCAGAAAGTGCCTTAGCATGCTGGCCCTGCTTTCCAACATTTGTAAATTCAGAGTCAATAATCTTGTTTTGCTCTTTCTGGTTCTACTGACAAAATGAGCTATTTCTCCCCTAATTCAGAGGATTTTTGTCTCGCCATGCTAAGACAAATAACACCTAAAGCCGCTTACAGCAGATCAGAATGAATTAGAAAGAACAAGCACAATAAAAACAACAGCCTGCAGAAATCTAAAATGCAGGGAAAACAGGAGTAAAAATTAAACTTTAAAATCACTTAAAAGCAATTAGTGATAATGCAATCCGCTATTCCATAAGCCAATGGATTTGTAACAGATACACTGTCAATGAAGCTGCTTCAGGGATTCCAGGTCTTGGTATTTTGTCTGACTGTACCTTCCTTTGCATTACTTAAATATTCTCAATAAAGTGTAAAGAAAAAGTTCTATATTTTTCTGAAAAGGTATAAATAAAGTAGAGATAAAAGCGCTGTAGTGGTTAAGAGCGGTGGTTTGGAGCGGTGGACTCTAAACAAGGTTTGATTTCCCCACTCTTCCACATGAGCGGCGGAGGTTAATCTGGAGAACCGGGTTGGTTTCCCCACTCCTACACATGAAGCCAGCTGGGTGACCTTGGGCTAGTCACAGCTCTCTTAGAGCTCTCTCAGCCCCACCAATCCTCACAGGGTGTATGTTGTGGGGAGAGGAAGAGAAGGTGATTGTAAGCCGGTTTGATTCTTCCTTTTTTTATATATATATAAATTTTTATTATTTTTATAATAAGAAAAAACAAATTATAAAAAACAAAGAAAACAATAACATAAAAAATACAAAAATACAAAAAGAGCACTAATACATCATTCAAAATTACCCCATATCATATGAATTATAAAATACACAGTGCTCTAATACCCACCACCCACCTTAACAGTGTGTCCCACCACCAATAGACTTCCGGAGAACTGTTTTGACAGTATTTAAAATTATCTTATACTATTATTACTATAAAAAATTACATTTTGTCTATAATTCATTAACTATACTTGTAAAATTCATTTTCGCCAGTTTATCCCAAAAAGCGATGGCCTTTAGCCATGTTTTTTTAAACTCTTCCATATCTTTACCATGTAAAGAATCTGTAAGTTTGGCCATCCGCATATACATCCACATTTTCTCTCTCCAGTCCTTGATTGAAGGTTTATTTATTTGCTTCCAGTTTTTTGCTATTATAATTCTTGCTGCCGCAAAGCTATATTGACATATAACTCTATCACATCTATCCATATTGTCTTTGGGAATTCCCAATAAACAAAAAGAAGGATCTTTTTTTAACTTTTACATTAATCAAATTATTAGTTTTATTTAATATTAATTTCCAAAATCTCTTAATTTTTTTACAAAACCACCATGCATGCATAAACGTGCCTTTTTCAGTTCCACACTTCCAACATAAAGCCATATCATCTTTCTTCATTTTACTTAACAGTACCGGGGTTATGTACCATCTATAAAACATCTTGTATAAATTTTCTCTTATTTCATTAGTAATTGTAAATTTATATTCCCTCTTCCATAAATTTTCCCATATTTCCAAATCAATATTATAACCTAACTCCTTCTTCCTTAAGTGATAGAGAAAGTCGCCATATAAAAACCAACTCTTCTTTTCCTAAGAGCAGTAGACTCTAATCTGGAGAACCAGGTTCGATTCCCCACTCCTCCACGTGAAGCCAGGTGGGTGACCTTGGGTTAGTCACAGGTCTTTCAGCCCCACCTACCTCACAGGGTGTCTGTTGTGGGGAGGGGAAGGGAAGGTGAATGTAAACCAGTTTGATTCTTTCTTAAGTAGTAGAGAAAGGCGGCATATAAAAACCAACTCCTTCTAAGTGCAGTAGACTCTAATCTGGTGAACCAGGTTGGTTTCCCCACTCCTCCACATGTAGCCTGCTGGGTGACCTTGGGCCAGTCACAGTTCTCTCAGAACTCTCAGCCCACGCAGGCAGGCAATGGCAAACCACCTCTGAATGTCTCTTGCCTTGAAAACCCTATGGGGTCGCCATAAGGCAGCCGTGACTTGACAGCACACAGTCACATTACAAAAAAATGTACTTTATAAGTACATCATTAGACTTTCAAGAAAATGGGGTTGAATCTTGCTCTCCACTAGCAAAGTTCTATACTTCTACATACAGAGAGCCACTGCGGTGTGGTAGACTGTCAGAGTAGACCTAGATTCAAACCCTACCACCGCACACGTGGGCTGAGAGAATGACTGGCCCAACCAAACCTCACAGGGTTGTTGCGAGGGGAGACGACTACACAGGTCTCTCTCACTTTCCTCGAAGGAAAAGCAGGATAAAAATATGAATTATAGGTTTCTGTTGTAATGCAGTAACATTCAGCACAAATGACCCCCACACAAACACAGCTTGTAACACAAGCCCTTCCCACTTATCAAACTTATTTTAATACTCAGTGGGTCGCCGTGTTAGTCTGTCTGCAGTAGTAGAAAAGGGCAAGAGTCCAGTAGCACCTTAAAGACTAACAAGAATATTTTCTGGTAGGGTATGAGCTTTCGTGAGCCACAGCTCACTTCTTCAGGTATCTGAAGAAGATACCTGAAGAAGTGAGCTGTGGCTCACGAAAGCTCATACCCTACCAGAAAATATTCTTGTTAGTCTTTGAGGTGCTACTGGACTCTTGCCCTTATTTTAATACTAATCCAAGGGTTTCCAAAGCAAAAGGTACCCCTCACCTGAGTGAGAATAAAAGCCTTTCTGAAAGACCTGAGAAATAAAATCACAAAGCCATGCAGTAAAGAAAGAAGTCGGGTCCCTGAATGCCTGGGTCTACCTTTCTTTCCTTCTGCTGCAGAATAACTGTGATTTGATTACTCGACGCGATTGTACAGGGGGGCTTGAGAAATTCACAGAACCACCTGCTGTCTCTCTGGTATGGGGAAATAAGCCCTTCAGTGCGTCCTACTCAAAGGCAAACAAAGGTCTAAAGAAGGAGGGCCTCTTCAAACACCTCGCCTACGATTTGATTCGAAGCAGCTCTAACATACCGGACCAAAGCCAAATTCTCTGGGCCCGAATGCATATGAATGAATGAATGAATGAATGAATGAATGAATGAATGAAAAACCTTTAATGGCATAAGTAATATTACAATTGTTACAGAAGGTACATAAAATATGCAGTCATTAAGATAAAAACATAGGCCAGTAAATTCCCAAAATAGAAATTACCAGCTTTGGGCTTTTTGAACTTTCATCACATCCACTAGAAAACTGGCAACATCTACAGTAACCTCTGGATCGAAATCATTTAATAAAAATTGACGTTTTGCTTGGATAGATAGGTGATATTTGGAAAGAAGCCAATTTTTAACCATTTCTCACAGGGTGTTTCATATAGAGGGCAGACCAACAGATCAATTGAGTCCAGGGAATAGGTATCACAGGGACAAGTCCTTTCCCGGATTGGTATTTGTTGATACCTTCCATATAGCATCCTTGAAGGAAAGGCATTAACCCTAGCGAGAGAGAAGGCTCTGCGGAGGGGTGGGATGTCCAGTCGAATGCATATTACAAGGATCTTTCTGTGAAACACCCTCCCATTTCATATTAAAAAGAACTGGAAACGGTGGGGGGGGGGGCTTTCCCTTGGAGCCAGTTTTCCTTTCAGCATCATCCTGCCCCATTCAAGTTGCTATTCTCCCCACAGTGGCAATGTTTGTGCTCAGGGCTAAAAGCACCCCATCCCCGCCAGTTATTTTTTTGCTCCCAAACGTAAAGGGGAAGTTACAAAATACTCCGTCGAAGTCTGGCCCTTCCTGAGCCGCTAAAGTGTGTCTCGGCTATTCAGACCCACATGATGGAATGCTCTGCCATATAAAACACAAAAATCCCTGCACACAGAAATCTAGAGAGTCAGGGAGAAGCCTGCTGTGTTGTCAAACACTAACAGGGTAGGATGGTGGTTCCGCATTAGTATCCCCTAAATTATATATGCGTTACATCTGATACTGAAGGCCTGTGTGAATGCCTTTGGACATTTCTAAAACTAGACGTTTCTAACATAAAGGATACTGGAAGTCGGAGCCGGTGTGATGTAGTGGTTACAAGGTCAGACTAGGGCCTGGGTTCAAATCTTCTGCCTTACAAAGTGCTGGGTGATCTTAGGTCAGTCATTATCTCTTAGCCTAACCTACCTCACCAGGTTGTAGAAAGGAACAAAAGTGGGGCAGGAAAAGATAAAAACTTCTACAAGGAAGGACAACAGAAAAACCAATTTCTATCAAAATACAGACAGACATATAAAGCTGCCTTATGTCAAATAAGACCACTGGTCCATCTAGCTCACCGTTGTCTATACCAACTGGCAGAGGCTCTCCATCATCTCAGGTGGAGAAAGGCCTTTCCCAATACCTCCTACTGTATTCCCACTTCACTGGAGATGCCAGGAATTGGGTCTGCAAGCAAATCACATGCTCTGTCCCCAAGCAACAGCCTCTCTCCATCAAATGGACAGCAAAGAGACAAGGTTTTATTGTCTGCCAACGAGAACTCTTTCTAGGTCTTCTTGCAAAAGCTTCTAGTTTAATCTAGGTGTGGTGAAGCGTCACCTTGAGAAACCAAGGTATTTCCTGGAAAACCACCCACTTTGAAGTTGTTAGTGGTAATTAGGAACTTACAAAAGATGCTGCTCTCAACTTTGGAACGACTGCTTATTTAGTTTCTTTATGTTTGACTTGCGATTTTTTATCAAAAGACGTGGAGATACTCACAAGCACAGAAGGGCTTTTAAATTATTATTTATTTAGAAAATTGATATGACACCTCTTCACAGACATAATGAAATAATTAATTTTCATACAACAGTCGTCTCCACAGAAGACGACCATAAAAATAGCTTTAAAAGATGGACCCCGCCATTAAAACTCTAGGAAACAAGAAATTATTTGGCCTTGCACCTAAAAGACTGGTAAAGTAGTAGGCACCAGGCAAACCTAAAGGGGGAAAGCATTCCAAAGGCAAAGTACCACCACTGGAAAAAAAACAACACCTGTTCTGGCCACCTCTTGGCTGCAAATCAGTGACACAAATTTTCTTCCCACCAGCTCTTTAAATCCTCCCCATGCCATTCCCGGTCAAAAAACAACTCAGTTTTCCAAATATGAGCACATGAAGCTGCCTTATACTGAATCAGACCCTTGGTCCATCAAAGTCAGTATTGTCTACTCAGACCGGCAGCAGCTCTCCAAGGTCTCAGGCAGAGGTCTTTCGCATCACCTACATGCCTAGTCTCTAACTGGAGATGCCGGGGATTGAACCTGGGACCTTCCGCATGCCAAACAGATGCTCTGCTACTGAGCTACAGTCCCTGACACCTCGTTGAAATGGTGCAAACACTGAATTTTCAAACTGCATGCAGAGACAATGGAGAAAGGGGGATGCTTCCTCTCCTTCAGCTGTGCCAACCCTTTCTTAGCTTTTAACAAAATTAAATAAATACAAAACTTCTAGAAGCTCTCCTTCTTGCAAACAGCTGGGATTCTAAACAGAAGCCAAAGCCATTGCCTTTTCTACTACAGTTCAAACATCGACTCCAGTATTTAACTCTAATGAATCAGATGATGATTTTTAAGACATGCAAAAAAATTTGGATTAAAAAAAAAAGGGCCCCAGAAGCTTCCAACAAACTGGTTCTAGCAAAATGTAGTTTTGATTCCGGTTTTCAATCTCTTGGATTATGGACCAACCCAAGTGAGCAGACTATGGTTAGAAGAGGGGCGCGTCTGCAGCATCCAATGTCTTTTGCAGAATCTGGGCAGGGTCATGCTCCACCCCACTTTCTTCATTGGTTTCTACTCACCTGGGCTACCTATAAATACCTCCTGGACACATCCCCATGGGATCTCATTCTCACAATCTCATACTGCTTGTAACATCTAAGAGAATATCCCTGGCTGCCAGATGCAAGCCCGAAAGCTGGATATGCACTGCCCAACCCTTTGCCAAGAGCTAGAATGACACCACCAAGCATCTGAACAAAAACTAAGCAAGGGCCTGGGATATATGACATGGGGAGGGGAGGGGAATGTGAGATGCAGCAAGAGGAACAGCTGAACACATGAAGCTGCCTCATACTGAATCAGACCCTCGGTCCATCAAAGTCAGTATTGTCTACTCAGACCAGCAGCAGCTCTCCGGGGTCTCAGGTTGAGGTCTTTCACATCACCTACTTGCCTAGTCCCTTTAACTGGAGATGCCGGGGATTGAGCCTGGGACCTTCTGCATGCCAAGCAAATGCTCTACCACTGAGCTACGGCCCTTCCCCTCTCTTGACAGCTCCTACATCCAAGATAGCATGCCACTGTGCAGCGTGTCCTGGGTTAGCCAAAGCCACAGAGAATGTAAATCGATGAGCAGCTATTAGCTATGATTGCTCAATGAAGCCCCCACATTCATAAGCAGTATTCTTCCAAGTACCAGAAGCTGAGATCAAGAATGGTCCATGTCTGCATGCTTTTGATGAGGGGTCAGATATTTGGAAAACAGAGCCGGTTTTTGACCAGGGGGAGGGGGTGGCTGGCATGGAAAGGGTTTAAGCAGCATATGGAAGTGTGTGGGTGTATGAGTGGGAGGGGGCAACCGGCACCACAGTGAGAGTTTTCATATTGCCTCGTGACCTGAGCATCAAGTGCCTTAATATGTGAAGCAAAACACTAGGGCGGATGCCTCCTGCCCCCCCTCCCCATTTGCTTCGAGCATCTGTTAAGCCTTACTTACAAGTTTTCACAGAGACAGCTGTTCGAACATTGCTCGGATCAGAATGCTGGACTTGGTGGACCTTCCGCCTTATAAAACAAGGTAGTTCTTATGCGGAGGAGGCAAAGCAAAGCAGGCAAAGGCAAAGAGGGTAACGAGTTATGGGCGGAACCAGCACTGGCCTGGGGCCTGGAGGAAACACCCCATCTCCTTTAAGAACATAAGAACATAGGAAAGGCCACGCTGGATCAGACCGAGGCCCTTCAAGTCCAGAAGTCTGTTCACACAGTGGCCAACCAGGTGCCTCTAAGAAGCCCCCTACCAAGATGACTGCAGCAGCACCATCCTTAGATGACTGCAGCAGCACCATCCTGCCTGTGTTCCACCGCACCCAAAATAATAGGCATTTATTTCCAGACTGTTGTAGCTTCAGATATTATCGCAAACAAGCAAATTAAACCAAGACTGCTCGACCGGAATTGACTTGCAAATCCAAGGAATGGCAGCGTGCCATAAAACTTGCCTGATGAGTCAGTGGAGAATGGAGAGAGACGCACATGAAGTTCTGTAAACTGACTGAAGGGAGGATATTCCAATTAATCCTTTTCCTTGGGCTCTAGGCAGGTAGCTTTGAATTTTGCACTGATGCAAGCCAAACAAACCTGAACTCTTTGGCCACAAAAGCGAAATCCTGTGCCCAGAACTAGAGCCCAAGCGTGAGAAGGGCAGAATGGGTATACTTTAAGGGAGGTCTGGTGGAGAAATCGATTGCCAGGCGTACACCTCTTTGCAAGAAAGAGCCAATGAACGTTCACTTGACAGGTGAAAACGGGGACCAGTATCTGTATATGTATTTGTGTGTGTATACACACACACACACACATACACACACACACACACACACACACACACACATATATATATATATATATATACACACACACACACACACACACACACACACACACACAAATGTGGCCATCTTCTGGTCACTAGGGGTATGGAGGGGGGAGGTAGTTGTGAATTTCCTGCATTGTGCAGGGGGTTGGACTTGATGGCCCTGGTGGTCCCTTCCAGCTCTATGATAGATAGATAGATAGATAGATAGATAGATAGATAGATAGATAGATAGATAGATAGATAGATAGATAGATAGATAGATAGATAGATAGATAGATAGATAGACAGACAGACAGACAGACAGACAGATAGAGATATATAGTTTCAATCACATGTTCAGCTGTACATGAGCTGAATGTAACATGAGAATTACTTAGTGTACATATAAAGAAAAAGCAAATGTACACTGTACATGGATTGTACATGTGTTCACAGTAACTTGTGAACAGGGCTTCTGACATTCCAGAAACACATAGAAATTTTTCTTTCTGGGATTTAAGATATTATATGTACATTTATTTATTTACTTACTTCATTCATTTATACCCCACCTTTATCCCCAAATGGGGACCCAAACCAGCTTACATCGTTCTTTATACCTCCATGTTATCCTCACAACATCCCTGTGAAGTAGGTTAGGCTGAGAGAGTGTAACTGGCTGAATGTCACCCAGTGAGCTTCCATGGCACAAGCAGGGATTCGAACCTTGTCTGTCACTAGTCTTAACCACTACACCACACTGGTTCTATGTGATGGTACTGGAGGAGCAGCATAATGTAATAGATTTGTATGAGACCATGAGATAACATGCTCAAGGTCCACCCGAGCCAGCCACAGAGTCAGCCGTAGAGCCAAGGCCCAACCCAGCAGCCTGATTTTGTGGCACTAATTTTGTAGTCACAACTGGTCAGGTAAGTACTCCCTCTTTTTTGTCAAAACTTCTAGGTCAGATTCACTACACCAAACTAAGTGATCCATTGATGGAAGACCAGCACCGACTTTACAAGCATTTCCAACACGAGGAAACCACTACCCGAGGATCTGCTCAGTCAGTTTTTGCCCGGTAATATTCTAAATTCTTTCCCCCTCAGTGACATCAGTAACAAGGACCCACACGTTTATTTCACAAGAGTACACCAGTGAAAACCCTAACACAGCCCATACAGGAGAATACGGGGGGGGGGAGGGATACAAGAGTCAGGATGGTGTAGTGGTTAAGAGCGATGGTTTGAAGCGTTGGAGTCTAATCTGGAGAATCGGGTTTGATTCCCCGCTCCTCCACATGAGTGGTGGAGGCTAATCTGGTGAACTGGGTTGGTTTCCCCACTCCTACACACGAAGCCAGCTGGGTGACCTTGGGCAAGTCACGTTCTCTCAGCCTCACCCACCTCACAGGGTATCTGTTGTGGGGAGGGGAAGGGAAAACGATTGTAAGCCGGTTTGAGTCTCCCTTAAGTGGTAGAGAAAGTCGGCATATAAAAACCAACTCTTCTTCTTCTTCATCAGGCAACCGTGTAACACACTCGTGGTCGTGATCCCATCTCATCTATAAGATCTCATGAATAATAAAAGGAAAATGTCTATTTTATTTTTAAAGCGATGTAAATAGATTACATCACAATTTTGAGCTAGCAGCCTGGGTGTCCCCACCCTGAGACATTGCAAAATTAACTTATCCTCCACGTTTGACCCCACGTTTGGCTCAGTCTAAGGCTGTAATTGGTCAATAAGGCTGCAGGATTGCTCAGTAGCACCTATGGAAGTCTACCCCCCAAAACAAGGATGCTGCTTAGCTCCCACTTAGGTCTCCAAGCCTTCACAAACCCAGCCCGTGTGCCATGGGTGCTAGAAACATTTTCCCCCTTTGGTCTGTCTTAACAAAACCAGAAATCCTCTAGTTCTTCAATAAATTCTACACTCAAAAACCACGAGTCTGGCAAACACAGAGCTTACATCTCAATGCAAAATTAGGGGAATGTATTTTTAGCTGCCCAACGTTCGAGTGCTCTTAATAGACAGGTTCTGATTGTAATCTGTGAGTTTGTTTTTATTCATTACTGTAACGTTTATTTATGATTTTATTTTCTTTGGAAGCTGCCTGAAGCCTCCAGGGGTTGGCAGGAGATAAATTTAATAAACCAGACAGCATAATGCCCATTTGGAGGAAGAGACTTGTTTAAGGCAGAGGCGCATCATGCAGCAATGAAAGGAGATGTTCTACTTTCGATGCAAAAAACCACACACTTGCTGTTGCAGATAAGTGTCCCGAACAGATACGAGCACATTATCCGTGGGTGCCCAGGGGACTGCATGCACAATCTGATCTGCAATTATGCCAGTAGTTAATGATCCACACCAGTCTTTCATGTCCCTGGAGGGGGCTGGCACTGACATGTGTAGGCTTTTTACATAGCACATTCAAGGGCTTAAAGCACTTCCCACAATTTCCAGTTCTTACAACATGCAATTTAATAACATTTACCTATCTCTGCATTGCAGCTGGGGGCAGGTGAGATTAACAGAGAGAGAGAAAGAGAGAGAGACTTCTCTAAGGGAGAGTTCTTGGCAGAGGTGAAATTCGAACCGGAGGCTTCCTGGTTATCAGCTGAGTCTGTCAGCCACTGCCCCCCCCCCCCTTTATGATACAAGGAAGTGCAGAGAGTTTGCAAGGAGCTAGAGATTACAGCGGCACTAGAAGATAACTCATCACGAGGATGCGTTTCTTTGTGGGGAGAGAAACAGGCAGGCTAAATTGTGGGTACTGTAAATATTTTTTAAAAAAATATTTTTTATTTAAATTTTTTCAATAAAAACACACATTACATACTCATTCTTTCACACGCATAGTGTTATCAATCTTCCAGAAGACTCGTTTTAAACTAATCTTACATTTCCTGCTGGAAATTTGCTTGATTGATAATTTCCAAGCCCTTCATCAATATTCCCACTGCCCTTCAAACCATCTATCGATAGTTCTTGATACAATTCATATCTCACATTTACACCACTTCTTTTAGTCTATACTTTAATTTTATTCTCCATCTATTACTCCAGCTAAACTATTTCATATATATAATAAATCCAGTATCTTTATATTGCTATTCTGTTATACACTGATAAATCTCCACCCTTCTTTACTGAGTTGTAATCTCTACTTTATATAATCAAAGTAAGAACCTCATTTCTTGTGAAATTCTTCCATAGATCTGCCTTTCACCAAACTGGATAGTTTCGCTATCACTGCATATTCTGCCATTTTATCTTGCCTTTTTTCCAGTTCTGGAATCTGTATAATATTTTTATAAAAGATTCTGTACCCAATAAGAGTTCACATTCTGAGCCAAGGACAGCTGGACACACAATTAACGGAAATTAATATAAATAATAAGACTGCTCCTCACTCCCATATACTTGTGTGTGTGTGTGTGTGTGTGTGTGTGTGTTAAGTGCCGTCAAGTCGCTTCCGACTCATGGCGACCCTATGAATGAAAGTCCTCCAAAATGTCCTGTCTTTGACAGCCTTGCTCAGATCTTGCAAATTGAGGGCTGTGGCTTCCTTTATTGAGTCAGTCCATCTCTTGTTGGGTCTTCCTCTTTTCCTGCTGCTCAACTTTTTCTAGCATGTCTTTTCCAGTGACTCTTGTTGTCACATGATGTGATTAAAATACGATAGCCTCAGTTTAGTCATATGTACTTACTACGTCATAACCTGTAGGCGCCCGGTTCCGAGAAGCAACAACCCCGACTCCGGTGATTGGGTCCATCTGCACATCTGGCAAAGCATCGGCAAGGTCTCTAACCTCAGGCATCGTGGACTGATCCTGCAACAGCAAAGAGGACTTAGTGGAACGGCAAGGTCACCAGGCTAAAAGCCAGCAGACGTTATCGCTGCATAGCTGAAAGCTGCCAGAACAAACACTCCAGCCAGGTTAGCAAGCTGAACCAAAGCAACTATTGTTATTGATAAGAAATGGCACAGACTCTGCACTTAGGCTTGCACTTAGAACATGGGTTACCCTCTTCAGACCATTCAATTGGGGCAGATCCCCGTGCAAAAACTGCAGAGAAACCTAAGGGTAATAGCCTGTGGAATGGAAATGGGAAGCCAGAACTGTGATAGGCCCATAGCCACTCTCCAGAAATGTCAGCTTTAAAAAAAAATCGTGGCAAAATGGCAAACTTAAGAGTCCTCAAGGTAGTCAAAGGAGTTGTGAGCATTACTTGATGCCAGAAGCCAGACAAGGGCTGAAATTCTGGAGCTTTTCATCACTGTGAACTTGAGCATGTGAAAAATATGTTCAAGTTCACAGAATTTATTCCAGCTGCCGAATCTGACACAGTACTTGGGCTTTTCAAGATGGGGTGAGCAACAACAGCCTTTTGCATCATACCTGGCTTACCAAGAACTGCAGCCTGTCCCCTGACCCAACTGCCAAGCTGGAGACTTCAGAAGCCTAGACAATTTGGGTACAGAAAGTGCAGGATCTTAGCTTGTCACAGATCTCATCTGACTTCTTTCCTTTCCACAAGAATTCTGCTCAGACATGTTATTCTTCAGTTACACTCACGGGCATGTGAGTTAACTGACGTTAGTAAATTACATGATAGGGCACATGCAAAAAAGTCTCCCCCACCCACACATACACACCCCATTTCTGCTTGGGATGATGGTTAGCGATGTGGGGTAGAAAATTTTCTGACGCTGTATTTTTCCATGGAAAATTCATCCACCCCACATACACAGTCTATCTATAGTTGTCAGGGCTGCTGTGCTGCAAATTAATCATATCAGGTGGTCTAAATGTCAAATATGAAGAATGGGCAAAGCCCAGGGCTGATACATGCACCAGGCCTGTACATAGTGTAGTCCCCTTCTTTTGCTAGCATTATTTAAATTCTGCTAACATTATTTAAATAAATTTAAATTGATGCAGATTTTTCTGAAAAACCCATATCATTGGGGGAAGGCATGGAGCCCCTCCTCTCCCGGTGCTGCAGTCCTGTTTTGAATTGAGCACTGCATGCATGGGTAGCCAAGTTCCCTGCAGCTGCCAACCTGATTGGTGGCTAAACATTTTGTGTGGTCTGGTCCCAACAGTTCAATCCAAGTTTAAAATCCCAAGCAGGAAGACTGGCTTGATCCATATGCTTCTGTCTGTATATCAAACAATCCAAGTTAATTTCTATTTAGGATTCTCTACATGGGAAGGGAGGAGCAAAGCATGCATCCAACTTTAGCCCCGAGCCAGGTTTGTGCAAGAGGAACAGGGTTGTAGTTATAACATCTGTTGAAAAATACTATGCTGTTCATATGTATCATACTTTTATTTTTGCGTTATTTTCTAGTTTTGTCATCTAGCTTCATTACTTTGTATGTTGTACGTGTTGTTGTAGATTGTTGTACGTGTTATAATGCTGGTTTTGCGCTCTCTAATCCTGTGATCCAGCCTTAATGCATTGTTCGTTATTACACTTCTATTATATTTTTAAACTGTGTAATCCACCTTGGGTCTCAAGAGAGATAGGTGGACTATAAATGAAGAAAGCAAGCAATTTAACGAAGAAATATGGGATGTGGTGTTTTTTTTGTTGGTGGTGTTTTCAAGGTGATAGCTACGTGTAGCCCAAGTCAGGCCCAGGTGGAATCTACTCTCAGACTAGGATTCAGCTTGATCTGCACTGCAGCCCAACTCAAAACAAATGTAAATTCACTGGCAGTACTAAAAAAAAAAAAAAAAAAGATACTAAGGCACCGAAAAGGGGAGGAAGCCGGTTTTTGCCTGTGCCCTATCATATAGAGTGTTATGCTTTGAATGCAGAAAGGCCTAAATTCAGACCCGGGTATCTCCAATTAAAACATGTCAGGCAGCAGGCATTGAAAGAATTGTGACAGTGTGTAAAAAAAAAAGGTCTTCCCCATCCTTTTTTCAATTTTTTTCTAATGGAAGAACTTGAAATGTGGGGAAACGCTGAAAAATCTGCTATGAAACATTTTCTTTTGGAATTAGTGAAATGCTTTTATAGACAAAGTTTTTGCTCATTCAAACATTTTTCTAAGAACTAGGTAGTTCTTCAGACCCGTATGAAGACCCGTAATACAATCTAAAGTATTAGAGAATTACAATTCCCACGTATATTGTAGATGTTTAAATTGTTTTGTCCACAACTAATCAGACATATTTGTGGGTATGATAATAATACACCATTACAAAGGTCACTGTTTTCTCCATCAAGTTAAACACAATATTCAAATCTGCTGAGACTGTGGCTGTAGGAAGACCATGTCTAAATTAAAATAATAAGCCTCCTTTTGTTTACTGAAAAACTCCTTTGTTACCAACTTTTGCTTTTTCTAAACTTCCCAGATGGTAAAAAAGTTATGGATACTTAGGTAACACAGGGTACTGCAGTTGCAGCTCGCTCGCTCTTTCTACTATTAGATATATTAGCAATTTTATTTGAACAAACCAACCATGCAATTCTAAACAGAGTTACACTCCTCTAAACCCATTGACTTCAATGGGCTTACTCTATGTTACTCTGCTTATAACTGCACTGCAAGGCAACTGTTCTTTTAAATTCCATAAACATGCCGAACTGTACAATTCTGTATACTAACAAGGTTATAAATGACGCCTCCTGTTCTTAAAGCAGGAAAAAAATACATTTCGGTTTGATGAGAAAATAAGTATAATGTATATTTCATTTCCCCACAATGGTTTTTTTTTTAATGTTTTTCTTCCCTCAAGAAATAATCATTTCTAGGTAGTAGGTGAAACTTTTTCCCCGCCCCAGGCCCTAAAGAATAACTACCAATCAGAGCAAACAGTATTCAGCTAGATAAGGCAATAGTCTGACTTGGTATAGGACAGCTTTTTGTGTTTTTCCCAGCTTTTAATGTTTTTCCCAGGGGCATTATCATCTGTGGTTTCTGGCTGTCACCTACTTCCTTAGCGCCTAATCACAACCAGGTCAAGGAGGCCAGATCAAAATATCTCCAGCCAGTGGTCGTTGGGCTTCTTGATGAACCTGATGCGGCCAAACTGGAATATTTGTTGTCGGACAGAAACGACTGGGTATCCAGACAAGTTGCCCAATTCTGTCTAGGGATACGCAAGACGTGGGGAAACGATATTGAAGCGGACGCCGAGTTTTAAACCCACTTGACTAGCTCAAATCCATGCCAGAGTACTTGTCCTGTCTTACTGTCCCTCATCTCCGGAGGGCATTTATGTTAGCCCGTTTTAATGTTCTCCCTTCTGCTATTCTGTATGGGAGATATAAGAAAATCCCATACTCCGCCAGGGTGTGTAAATGTGCCCTGGGGCAGATTGAAAGTATTGACCATATGCTCTTGTATTGTCCATTTTATTGTGAAATTCATGCGGTCCTTTTAGATCCCTTTCTCTCAAATCATGTAGATCAAGCTGATGATAGTGAGATCAAATAGTTGCTATCCTCCTGAGATTCTGAGACTACTGAATCTGTGGCTAAATTTTTTGATGAAATTGTTAAGAGGAGGAGGTCAAATGATGTTTAGATGGTTGGTTTTATTTGATCGACTGCTTGATGGTACGCCAATAAAGGTACTGAAATTTGAAATTTGACTAGCTCAAATGTTCATGCAGCTATTTTTGTTGTTGTATTGAACTATTGTTGTTTTAATGATGTTTTAACTTTGTAATACTGGCAAAAGGACCGCAATAAATTATAATGAAAAAACAACCAGGTCTCACTCACAGAAGGGGACTCCCAATTCAAAACCTATGCAGTTAAGCTTGCAGTCCCTGCAGTGTGTGTGTGTGTGTGTGTGTGACAGACCGGAACACCACAGCAAGAACAGGATATCCCTTCTCCTCGGCACACACAGAGCGAAAACGCATGGTCGCTTAATAAAGCCTCCTTTATTCCCTGTTTCAGCCAGGATTCAGCCAGAATCGAACACACATTCAGCGAACACACATTCAATCCTGGCTGAATCCTGGCTGAAACAGGGAATAAAGGAGGCAGCCCCGTGGTGCAGAGTGGTAAGCTGCAGCACTGCAATCCAAACTCTGCTCACGACCTGAGTTCAATCCCAACGGAAGTTGGTTTCAGGTAGCCGGTCAAGGTTGACTCAGCCTTCCATCCTTCCAAGGTCGGTCAAATGAGTACCCAGCTTGCTGGAGGTAAAGGGAAGAGGACTGGGGAAGACACTGGAAAACCAACCCGTAAACAAAGTCTGCCTGGTAAACGTCGGGATGTGAAGTCACCCCATGGGTCAGGAATGACCCGGTGCTTGCACAGGGGACCTTTACCTTTAAAGCGACCGTGCGTTTTCGCCCACAGAGTTCCATCTCTCCTCCTTCCAAGTTGACTTCTCAAAAATCTTGCTGGCTCTTCAGTTCCTCCAAGGCACAAACTTTACACTGCTGCATTTCACAATGAGAAATGAATTGCTTCTCTGCTTGGAAGGGAATTAAAAAAACACTTCCAAAAGCAGTGTTCGCACCGCCCCAAAAATACAGCACGTGAGGCATAACTCAAGTGGGGAATACCAAGATCACACCTGCCGCCAAGGAGTCCACACTCCAGAACAACAGAAACAAGCGGCAAAACACAGCGTGGAAAGAACTGTACACACACAAGACTTCTAGGCGCTAGGAGGGCCGTCAAGTGTGTGGATGTTCCAGGGGAGATTATGTTAGGGCCAAGAGGATGAATGAGCCTGACATGGGTGATTAAACCCAGCTTAGGAAGCAGTAACGGAGCAGGCAGTACTCCGGAAAAACACTTTTCTCTAGCATTCCATTTCATGTGGAAGAAGAAACCATTTTTGAACACCTAGCCCATCTCATCCTAAGCACTAATAACATTACAGCAAAACTAAAAAATGTAAGATGTAAGTACTTTATGCCACATGTACAGGGAATCAATAAACCACACACACACCCAGCCCAAAACACACTCATTGGAATGGGATTTCTAGGTAGCTTTTCACCCTGAGGACCTTCCTTTTGGCATGCGATGGTTTTTGGGCAAAATGTCCAGAAGCCAGGCAGGGCTGCTCTGGTCTAAATAGAACACACACACACACATTTCTGAAAGACAGCCCATCCACCTTATACCCGCGTTACACACCTTCAGCATCAGGGACTCCAAAACCAGATATCTCACCAATTAAACCTGGGACAATAGGCCTGGTTCTCATTAAGACAGTTCCCCCCGCCCCCCGGTGTCCAGGTTGTACCACGTCTGACATTGCCGTTTTCGTGGTCTGTATTTAGCCTGAGGACTGTTTTATGTGAGGGCAGAAAGGCAGAAAATACATTTTGTAAAATAAATAAACAAATAAAATTATGAATGTTGTTTCAGGCTGCTTTTTTAATGCCCCGGCTTGTGTTTATGTCTTGCTTTTTATCATTCACTAGGTTGTTGTTTTTATAATTTTATTGTGTCGCTTTTACGTTGTGAGGCGCCATTTATATTTCCTTAATAACTAAATAAAACCGTTCTCCCTGATATGCTGGATTTCTGTGTGAAGGGGAGAGGGAGGGAAAGGCTTCAGTGAAAAGTAGGCCTGACAGTAGCAGGGCTGGATGTGCTCAAGGCTCAGAGCCCGCTTCAGGTACCGTTGTGCCTAGAGATAACACTGCAACATCGGCGCCTGGTCCGGTATACAGGGGGCTCTCTCATCTGAATGGCATTTCTTGCTCTTCTGCGCAAGCGCAAAGGGCTATCTAGCTACGCCTGCGCAAGCCGCTGTGCTGACTCTGCTTATTATCCGTATATGGTAGCACAAGCACTGTATTCTCTAATGTGCTATATGATCTGCCTCCTCGTACGGCAATGTATTCGCCTCTTTTGTATGAAGTATAAAAGTTCTATTGCTCCTTTGTTCGGGGTGGCAGCTTCCCACTTTGCTTATTGGGTCTGTCCACCCCGGCTCTCTACTTGGCCAAATAAAGAACTGTGTTCTTTTTATACCAAACTCCCCCCCATTGTCCTTATTGGACTCTACGGATAATTGGGTCACAACAGCACAAAACTGAAAAAGTGAACAAGCATGAGCACCACTGAGCACTGATGACCGGTTGCCAGCATGAGGAGACTGGATTAGCTGGGCTGGTCGACAGCTATGCAGCCTGCTGCACTTCAGGCTTCTCCTTGAGATCTACTAGGGGCGCCAGCAAATGGCCCAAAGATCCCTCCATTGAAGAATAGGCCTGGATTCACCTGCTTAAAAGCCAGGCTTGGCCTCACAGCTGAATACGATTCAGCTTTGCCCCTCCCACACCCCGACAATACAAAACAGTAAACATGGTTCTCCTCGCCTCCACTTTATCCTCACAGCATCCCTGTGAGGTAGGCTAGGTCAAGTGAGACCAAAGGCACAGTCACCCATTGACTTTCATGGGATTTAAACCCAGGTCATTCCCAGTCCTAGTTTGGCATTCTGGGTGAGAGTCCGGCTCTGCATGGTCTCACTAGAACGTCGATCCACAAAGATCCCTAAGCTATCTGATGACTTTTAAGACTGAGTTTAGCTTAGTTTTGGTTTGGCCTCATGTATGGAATAAGACAATGCCAGGCCTCAGCTTCTGAACATATGAGGTATCAAGAAGAGACCATCTCTGAGCATTCACAGAACACTTTTTCCCTTGCTGCAGGGCTGCAATCAGCCACGACTCTTAAAGGGGCAAAAATCATCCAGGCTAAAAGGCCAAAGTGCAAAACCTCCTGGCAGGCTGAAGCCTACAAACTAGGCTAATGAACACCCTAGCAAGATGGTTATCCGAGTAACCAAACAGGTTCCAGGAGCTTCTGGGTATATTTTGGCACAGAGAGGAACATTTCCCTCTCCATTAGGGGCTGCCAAAAATAATCTGAAGCCTTCAGTCCTGCAAGGAAGAAGGAAAAAGAGAAACCTTTGTCAGCTTGGAAGCACAAAGGAGTTCCTTGTGGGTGTGGGACTCAAAGCGAGCTGCAGGGGGCGAGAGGAAATCCACATCAATTCGGACTTTGTCAGTGGCTCACAAAGGCCAGTTTTGTAAAGGGAATGTATGGAAGGGGGAGGGAAAATGCGTGAAAAGAGAAATAAAGGCCTTTCTACATGGGGGGGAGGTTTGAATCACCATCACTCTCTGGGTGGAATGGGGGGAGCAATGAACCAGCCCCCTCCCCACACCAGCAGAGGAAGCACAACTTAGCTTAGAACTCAAAACAGATCCATACAATTGAAGAAACCTATGGGCATCAACGTCTGGTGGGTATTCATACGCATTTAATTCAAATAATGAAGAAAACTCTGGTACACTAATTAGGTATAGACCTCTCCCACCCCCCAATACAGCTCCCCCACCACCATATCCTTTTATTTCCTATTTCTTAAGGCTCTCGGGACAGGTTCACACACGCACATCCGCTCGACAATGCGAACATGATTTGCATGTATGAATGAGCATAATCAACAATTGAACAGCACTGGCAGGATTCTTCCAGCCCTCAAGCAATAAGAAACCAAGTTAGATGAACCCGAACATGATCGGCTTGATGGGAGCAAGACACACGAACTTACCCAAACAAGCACAATTGTATCTGGAGATTATTTCATATATACACTATCTCCCAAAGGTGTGCATGGACAACCACAGTTTCTAACACCATAGGCAAAGCTTACATTTTATCTCACATCACCACAACTGCAACATTTTTCAATGGAGTCAGTTCACACATTCAGCTGCCACTCCACAGGTCCTGAGGAATTTAGTTACGTACACGCTGTGTTGCGCACCAGGCTTTATGACTACTTGGCACCCCTGTATATCCCAGAGCATTCTGGGCGACACACAGATCAGTTAATGGAGAGCAACGCAGCAAGAAGGCTGTTGCTTTCATAGCTTGTGTGTGGGCTTCTAGAGGACATTTGACCGGTCGCTCTGAGAAGCAGGATGTGGGACTAAATGGTTTGATTTGGTTCCAGGGTCTGCTAAAGTGAAGCACGGGTCAGATCTTATCACCTCCCCGTAGTCCCAAGTAAGAAGACACTCAAGCGCACTCCCTTGTGGCTGGACATCGAGAAACAGCAAGCTTGTAAACCCTTAATGGACTTTGGCAGAGAAACCCCTGGTAAGCTTCTGAGAAATCCCTTAATTACCCAGAAGTCTGAAAAACAAAATCGATAGCTGCTGCAGATCCAATGCTCACTAACGCACCCAATTCACCGTGGCGCTACAACTATGAAGCCACGAGCTTCATGAGCGAGCCAGCCCCAAAAGATGTGCAGGCCCAAACTAGACGTGAGAGCACCCTCATGCCTGCCACGGGGATGCTACTGCCACTTTAGAGTGATTTTAAAATGCCGCAAGGGCCCAATCTTAACCTGGCACACAGCACTGGGGGATGAGGTTGTCTCGTCCCCGTTCCCCCTGGAGCCAGTGTGGAGTAGTGGTTAAGAGCGGTGGACTCTAATCTGGAGAGCCACGTTTGATTCCCCACTCCTCCACAGGAGCAGTAGACTCTAATCTGCTGAAACGGGTTGGTTTCCCCACTCCTCCACATGAAGCCTGCTGGGTGACCTTGGGCTAGTCACAGTTCTCTCCGAACTCTCTCAGCCCCACCTTCCTCACAAGCTGTCTGTTGTGGGGAGAGGAAGGGAAGGAGATTGTAAGCCGGTTTTATTTTCCTTAACAGGTAGAGAAAATCGGCATATAAAAACCAACTCTTCTTCTTCTTCCCAAGTGCCAAAACACATACATCCTCCCTTCTGTGGCTGTTGAAAAGACATGGTGGGGGGAGTCACAACAGCGCATCAGCCAGCCACACTGCCAGCCCAATCAGTATTGGGCCCTCAGAGCATTTTAAAATCACTTTAAGATGGTGGTAGGATCTTCATGGCAGCCACGAGGGTGCCGTCATGTCTAGTTTGGACCTTAGAGACTGAATATGTGCTTTGCAAACCGATGGCTGCAGGGTCAGTCCCCAGCATCTCCAGTTAAAGAGGTCACAGTAGGCGCACAGCAAACCTTGCAGAGTTTGGAAGTCCAGTTTCCCAGAATCGCTCCAGCTTTAGAAACCCGCCTCCAAACACACGCATAAGGCCTGTTCCTTATTTCACGCTGCATTGCCACTGAGCCAACAATCCCCACAAAAAGGCTGCTAGTTGTCTGTTTAAGGGCATTATTTTTTCAGTCCTGCAGGCTGTGTTTACTTTGAACCAAGGAAGTAGGATGTGCTTGAGAGATTCAGATCAGTGTTGTCCTAAACTTAGCACAGATTACCAAGCTCATTTGCCTGGGGATGCAGCTGAGATTCTGAGCTACCCCACGCCCACCCTGGGACACTGACCAAGTTATGTTTCTTCTGCCATTTTCGAACTTGCTGTGGGATTTTAGTCTTGCTGTGCAACCTTAGGAATGCCTAAAACTCCTTAAAAATATGGAACATCCAAGTATTTCTGCTTACTATCTTGAGCCAATGTGTGGTATAAAGATTAGAATGCTGGACTAAGGCTGAGGAGACTGTGGCTCAGTGGTAGAGCATCTGCTTGGCATGCAGAAGGTCCCAGGTTCAATCCCCGGCATCTCCAGTTAAAGGGACTAGGCAGGTAGGTGATGTGAAAGACCTCCGCCCGAGACCCTGGAGAGTCGCTGCCAGTCTGAATAGACAATACTAACTTTGATGGACCAGGGGTCTGATTCAGTAGAAGCCAGCTTCATGTGTTCATGTGAAACCCGGCTTCAAATGCTCGCACGCTGGGAAACTCACTGAGTGAACTTGCTTGAGCACTCCACTGTCATTCTCCCTCGGCCTAGACTACTTCAGAGGACTGTTGTGAAGATAAAAGGAACGAAGGGAGATCTATGTATGTGCCCTGAGTTCCAGGGAGACAGGGCTGGATAGAAAGGGGGGGGGAATGGTATCCCGTAGAGAGAAGGGATAACTCCACCCATTAGTACTGCAATCAACAGCTTATACTGTCATGGTGAATCTCTGAGTTTATGAAACTTGGCTTCATGGTCCATTGCTAACACAGATCCAGAGCCAATTCATAAACTGATGGGGCTAGCAAGGTTGCAAAAACTTGGCCGAATGGCTACAGTGGGATCAAGGGGGCCCAGTTCAACCCCGCATTCTGCCATGAAGTTTTCTTGATGGCCTTGGGTCAGCCACACTCTCTCAGCCCAGTCCTACTTCGAAGGGTTGGCTGTAAGGAAGAAATGAGGCAGTCGTATACACCACCTTGAGTTCCAAAGGTGGATGGGACAAAAACCTAATTAAAAATGCCCAACACTAAGGATGCACTTTGAAAGAAGTCAGGTAGGTATTGCACAGGGGCTAAGCAAATGACCTGTGAACCAAGGGGTCCCTAGTTCAAATGTTGCCTCTGCTAAGCACTCATTAGGTAGCCTTAGGCAATCCAACATTCCTCAGCCTTAGGTTACAGTCTGAAATATAGGAATCCCGCTGGCCTACCTCAGGGGTCAGGTATACAATATGTAGAGAAAGACTGTATATTACATACTGTACATAACTTATACATATGTATTGCATAACAAGTGCTAATTATTTATCATTAGCCATGATAGCCAACAGTTGAACCGCACTGTTCAGAAGCAGTATGCTTTTAAATCCAAGATGCTCAGCCTAGAAATCGTAAGAGGGCTTCAGCCTTTCTGCTCTGCATGTGAGGTTCCCGGAAACATCAGGCTGGTAACTGGGAGAAACCTACTGGTGAACACATGAAGCTGCCTTATACTGAATCAGACCCATGGTCCATCAAAGTCAGTGTTGTCTACTCAGACTGGCATCGGCTCTCCAGGGTCTCAGGCAGAGGACTTTCACATCACCTACTTGCTTGATCCCTTTAATTGGAGATGCCGGGGATTGAACCTGGGACCTTCTGCATGCTAAGCAGATGCTCTACCACTGAGCCACAGCATGCAAGATGAACCTCAGTCTGTTCTAGCAGGCCTTCCTTATGCCCTTTAGGATGCCCAGTTTTTCAGCCACCAGTAGCTAGAGGGCCTTGGTTGGGGGCATGGAAACTGACTACAAATTGTATAAGTACTGGTGTCAGCCCACAGGTAGCCAGTAACGTATCATCTGCCACCATGCTCAGGATGCTGTTTTTGATTAAGGATGCGTGAAATGCAACGTTACCAGCATGGTCACCTGTAGCGAAGAATGCTTGCCTTAAGGTGCACAGACAGAACAGGCAGGAAACATTTACACACACACCCAATTGTTTGTTTTAGTCCACACTGACTTCTGTAGGCATGCATGAGCAGATAAGTCAATTAAAACTATGGACTAGTAACTTCTGTGGCTCTATTAAGAAGTTTAGCTTAATTGTATGTCATCGTATGCAGCCAGCTGGTACGAGACTGCCATGGCTGGTGTAGCAGAGTTACATCATCATTATTAATAATAATCATAATCTACATAGCATTTTAAACAGTCTGGAGTGTTTTATATACAACAACTCTGGTAAGATAGTCAGTAGTGATATCCCCACATTGCAAAGGCACACCGAAGATTGATTAAGTGTCTTTCCTAAGGCATTTCTAGTAAGTTCATGGGAGAGGTAAGAACCTGTTCAGGGGGTTCCCAATTAATAGCCAATACATTAAAGCAGCTGGGAAATCCCAAGTACAAATTTTAACTTGACAACAAAGGTATTAAGTAGACTTACAACACAATACTGAAGGGGGGGCATGGCGTCAGGAGGCAACGTGACTAAAGCGCCAGCATCAGTGCCACTTGTACTGTACAAATGGGCACTAATGCCGGCACGGGACCACTTAGGCCGGCGCCAGGGAGTGGCGCAGCAGCGTGAGGCGAAGCACCAGCAGAGACTCACTGGCAACGTTTTTCTGGCACAGGGTCTCGCACTGGCACCAAAAGTCAGCTCCCTGAGCCCTTTCGCCCCAGGAATGTCCCCTTTTGCCGGCGCACACCTGCACCAGCAAAAGCGGTGGCACAGCCCCATGAAACTGTATGGAGCAATTTCTCAGGGCTTAGGGGAAATTCCCATTTTCAGCTTGCTGCGCTGGTCAGGAAGTCACTCAGGAGGTGGCGGAGCGGCGCCATCCCCAGGCTCACTGCAACTCCCCCACCCTTAAGATTTCTCTGTTAAGCAACCCGCTATTCCATAAAATGATTTTATTGGCGGAGGGCAACCTGTTTGGGCAAATTTGTCTACATTTTTAACCAAACCTTTTTTTTAAGAGTGTGTTTTAATTGCATAATTTCAAAGTGTGCATTGTAATTGCTTATTATATTTTAACCTGTTGCTAGATACTTGTGTTTTTGGGGTCCTCCGAGCCTGAGAAGATCAGGTGGGGTACAAATAAGTTTTTAAAAATGAGTTCTCATAGACACCCCCCCCCCCCACATCGTCGAGACTGTGTTAAAATTACTGACCTACCTTTGAGGGCTGTTGCAGGGAACCCAGAAAGATGTGATTTGCTTTTAATACATTGAAGTACTATATGCATGCAACACTGTGGTACATTGGCAAGCAGCTTAATGCTCTAATATGTACAATAAGACCGGAATTTCTAACGAATATAAGCATCTGGTTGGGAGACTGGGTTTCTTTCCCACTTTGATTCCATCTTTCAAGACATGTGGTGTGGTTAATTCTACCCTGAGCTGTATGACAGGTGGTTATAGGGAAAGAAAGCTGACATTGTTATCAAACAGGATGCATGCTTTCCCCCCCTGGTACGTCAATGGGAGCATTAAACCCTCCTCTTAAGCTTCCTGTGACTACAGCAAAGGGAACTCAGATGAGAGGGGAATCGGGGGCCTGAATTGGGCTTTCCAAAATAGCAACAGTCGATAACGCAGATGGCTATCATGGCAGGATGTGGACTGCTCCACACCCCAAAGAAACCCAAACAATCAGATAGTTGCCCTGTTAACATGTTGTAATTAACATGTACGTTTTAGACAACACAGCACAAGTGAGTAGTGCAAACATAAGCAGAGTTACACCCTCCTAAACCCAATTACTACGGTGGACTTAGAAATGTGTAACTGTTAAGGAATGCACAATAAAGGTGGAAGACAGATAATGACCAAAAGGATACCCATGAAGAAGAGAGAGGTGCCAGAATCCTGACAGAGTGGAGTGGATTCTTCAGGCTGCCACTGGGAGTTGTCATTTTAAAAGTTTCCATGGGAAAATTCCATGCGAGCAAAAATCAAGAACATCAAGGGAAAGAATTCTGGCTACCTGGGCTTATTTTCTACTTGCAAGAATTTGTTTTAAGGCAACGAGCATTCAAAAACACAATCCACCCCTGCCTGCCACCTGAAGTAACACCTCCTCAGAACTCTACCATATAATTCTGCTACTTGGGTCAACTGCAGTCCCACCCCAACCCTCCTTGTGAATTTAAAAAAAAATTTCCAACACATTAAGTGTTAATTGTCCAGCTGTTCCTGGACTACTCTGGAGGATGTGGAGTTGTGTACATTTGATGAATTACAAACTGGTGCACGTCTTGCTGCAAGGTGTGCTATCAAATCTACACCTTATTCATGGAATACACTGGAATCCTATCCAAAATTACTCCACTCTAAACCCATTGAAATCAATGGGCTTAGACTGCCTAGGATTGTACTATTCGTGGAAGAATGTGGCATGATACCTGGATAACTTGCTATGGAGATGCCTTTTCTGACAGCAGTGCTGGAATTTCCATGTACCTCCTATGCTTCTTTTTTGTACATGGATGGGGGGAAAAAACTATTAACCTTTTTTAAAAAAAAAATCGGCTAATCAATTAATTAGGAGCACTCCTTTTTAATCAATGAAAAAGTCCCAAATTAATTATGAATTTGGGAAGTTCTCTTTCATCTGCCAGAACTTGCTGCCAAGCATTGAGTGACCCCGAATTCTAATTTTATAAAAGGGATAATGGTTTTTCCATTCAAAATTGTATAACCCACTTCCATGTTCTCCATTAGCTGTATTTCCCCCCTAAACTCTAAAGCCCAATATATTTTAGCTTTTGCTTGTGGGGAAAGGATGTTCCAACGCTCTGTTTGCTTTGGCTGCCCTTTCTTCAACATTTCCAGCTCTTCACAATGCAACTACCAGAATGGTGGTCTAAAAGTGTTTTATTGTCTCTACCTGGATCGGGTTTTTAATGGGGTAGCGGAAGAAAACTGTAGAGCTGCACCTCGCTCAGAACACCCCAGGCCTTGAGACCTTCTATCAGCATTGAGTTCCGCAGATCGGCAGCACACGGAGGGAAAAATCTTCCTTGGCTCCTTGTTCATTCCACCTAGATATTATTGGTATGACTCACTTCAACTGCTGCAGGAGAAAGCATCCTACTCAAAGTGGCAGCACAGGAGAGGAGGGAGAGATAGAAGCCTTAAAAAAACAACCTAAGGTGTTATTTGTGCAAGAACAAAGCGCAGGCTTTGCAAGCGGAACGTCCCTGGAACAGTCCCTGGCATCTTGGGTTAGTCCTGAAAAGGAACCTGACTGAGAATACTCCATGGACCAATGGTCTGATTCAATTGAAGGCAGGCTTCTGTCTTCAAGAAACAAGGGGGGGGGGAGCTAAAGGGGAAATAAATATATCACTAAAGCTTTAGAGGGTTGATTCCATCTTGTGCCAGGTCTTGCTAGGTTTCGTTACTGCAGATTGTTGGTTGGGGGAGAAAAAGCAATTTTCATTTCCTGTTTTAGAATAGGGGGGGGGTGCATTACAATGGGGGGGGCGTACCGCAGAAGACAAAGCCAGCCTATTGTCATGAACCCTTGCCAGGAAACCCCTCTCGCCAAAGCCTCCAGCTTGCCCCCCAAAAAAGCCAGAAGCCGGGTCCCCACCACGAGCAGCGCACCCCAACATCACCCCCAGCCAAACAGGGGGCTAGGCGGAAATGGGGGGGGAGCAGCTCCATTGTGATCCAGGCCATTGTGATCCCCCCCCCCAAAAAAAGCCACCCCAAGGGGGGAAATCGAAGCTGAAGGAGAGCTGGAGTGGGGGGTGGGCAACTAGGGGAGAGGCCCCAGGGCCGGGGGGAGAAGGAGGGGAGGGGGGTAGCAGGGCCCGGCCAGGCTCCCGGGGAGACACTTAACTGTTGCCCGGGGCGCTGGCGGCGGCTGATCGCGGCTCCCCCGTTTCAGGCAGAAGCAGCTTCTCATTGCCCGGCGGGGCGGGGAGCGGAGAGGCAGCGGCAGGAGGAGGAGGAGGAGGAGGAGGAAGAGGAGAGGCGGAGAGGTGGCCTTTCGGGGCCCAGCAGGAAGAGGAGGAGGAGGAGGAAGAGGCGGCGGCGGCGATCCTTACCGGGCGCGCCAGATCGAGGCCCCCCAGCCCCGGCCCGGCGAGCCCAGCGCCACGGAGCCGTCTGGAGCCTCGGCCGGCGGCGAGGGCGGGCGGAGGGACGGAGGAAGGCGGCCCGGCCGAGCCTGCCTGCCTGCCTGGCGCCGCCTCCGACCAGGAGACGTCGCCGCAGCGCATGCACACAGCCCCCTGCCTCCCGGAGCCCGCCCCGACGCCCCCTCCAGCCCGGCCCGGGGGTCTGGAGGGGACCCAAAGGCGGCCCCGGCGCGCCCAGGGCGCACCGACGCCGCCGCGCCTTTGCGCCCTAGGCGCACGCAGGGAGCCGAGGACGGGGGCCAGGCTCGGCCTGGCCTCTGCCGCTCGCTCTCTCTTTATATATATCTATATCTACATCTATATCTATATCTACATCTATATCTATATATATCTATATCTATATCTATATATATATATCTATATATATATATCTATATATATATCTATATATCTATCTATCTATCTATCTATCTATCTATATATATATATATATATATATATATATATATATATATATATATTCATTCATTCATTCATTCATTCATTCATTCATTCATTCAATATATCAACACAAAAACATCCAATACTAAATAGTAACAATGAAAATTAAAAAAAAAACATCACTAATTGGTTCTAAAAAATAACATCACTACTTGGTTCTAAAAAACAACATCACTACTTGGTTCTAAACAACAACATCACTCACATACCACACCCTCCAAAAGGGCCAGAGTCCAGTAGCACCTTCAAGACTAACAACAATATTTTCTGGTAGGGTATGCCTCATTAGCGCATTATCTTGACACTTCCAGGACAATGATTTGCACATTACCTTGGATACTTTTTGCAGGACAATGATTCAGCTCAACCCAACCCCTTTCTGACTATGGATTACTCTTCCTACACACTTGACACTGAGAGACCCTGTCCTTCAGTGTGACTCCTCTGAAGATGCCTGCCACAGCTGCTGGCGAAACGTCAGGAAAGAAAAGACCAAGACCACGGTCACACAGGCCGGATAACCTGCGAGAACCGATGAACTCTGACCGTGAAAGCCTTCGACAATAATATCACTAATGTGACAGTGAAATGACTTCCCCCTCTCCCTCTTCCATCTAAAAATGAATTGTGTAAACTTTTGCTAAGGGAACGAATCCCGGCATTATCTTTAACCTGTTCTTATCCCATCCAACATTATGAGATCAGTACCTAATATAAAATTAATACAAAGTGTAGGTAAGGGATTAGATCCAAGAATGTCCTTTCAATGATCCCATCACAAATTGATTTTCACAGGAAGTCCTCCAAGCCTCCCATTCCCCCCCCCCCAAAAAAAAATTGTACATGATCATTCTGGTTTATCAAAGCTGCCAGCTTCGCCATCTCGGTCCATTGGGGCATCCTTTTGCATCCAGTCTTTTTTGGTCTGGGATCTCGACTGTCTTCCATTCAGCCGCATCTCTCAAGGGGGCAGCCGTGGGGGCAGAAACCGAAAAGGTCCGGTGGGGGGGGGGGGCTCTGCCGCTCTCTCTCCCAGCCGAATTCTCCCAACTCCCCAATGAGCCCCCCAGGCAGAGTTTGGAGCCTTCCGATGGGGGAAATGCGCCTCTGGAGAGCGGCAAAGCCCGGGCCCCTCTCCACCTGGGCCCGGGAAGCCGCTGGAGCCGGGGGGGGGGGGGGGCGCCTAGGTGGGTCTCCCACTCGCCCGGGCTCGGGGATCTCGCCGGGGGAGCCTCCGCCTGGATGCCTGGGCACGTAGGCTTGAGAGAGGGTCGGCTTGCGGGCTCGGGGGCGTCACTTCCGAGCCGGGGAAGGCCGGCTCGCCCGGGCTAAGTTGGCCCCAGGCTGCAATCCAACGGGGGAGGACTCGATGGGCTCCGGGGGGGGGGGGTTTGCTGCTGGGTCGAATTGGCCGCCTGGTTCTGTAGCGGCAAACCGGGGTTCGTGGGGGAAATAGAGACCCGAACCGTTCTTTCAAGAAAGCAGTTTATTCTGGGTTGGCCCCAGGCTGCAATCCAACGGGAGAGGACTCGGGCTCCGGGGGGCTTTTGCTGCTGGGTCGAATTGGCCGCCTGGTTCTGTAGCGGCAAACCGGGGTGCGTGGGGGAAATAGAGACCCGAACCGTTATTTCAAGAAAGCAGTTTATTCTGGGTTGGCCCCAGGCTGCAATCCAACGGGAGAGGACTCGGGCTCCGGGGGGCTTTTGCTGCTGGGTCGAATTGGCCGCCTGGTTCTGTAGCGGCAAACCGGGGTGCGTGGGGGAAATAGAGACCCGAACCGTTATTTCAAGAAAGCAGTTTATTCTGGGTTGGCCCCAGGCTGCAATCCAACGGGAGAGGACTCGGGCTCCGGGGGGCTTTTGCTGCTGGGTCGAATTGGCCGCCTGGTTCTGTAGCGGCAAACTGGGGTTCGTGGGGGAAATAGAGACCCGAACCGTTCTTTCAAGAAAGCAGTTTATTCTGGGTTGGCCCCAGGCTGCAATCCAACGGGGGAGGACTCGATGGGCTCCGAGGGGCTTTTGCTGCTGGGTCGAATTGGCCGCGTGGTTCTGTAGCGGTAAACGGGTTCGTGGGGGAAACAGTTTATTCTGGCAGCTGCGACCCAGAAGCCCTAATGGGCAGAAATCTCTGAGTCCCGATCATACTGAGGAAGGGATATTTATCCAAATTCAAGATATGACAGCCATCAACATTCAGGGCATATCTGATTGTAGTACAGACAGAGAGGCGGCAGTATAGCAACAGTTTCACCCAGTTCTTGTTATGGTTCACTGTAACCCTCCGTGACTCTTGCCCCAATTACTGGCACACAGACACACAGAGATACCCTGCCCAGCCTCAAGCTATTCCCTTGCTGTCCTAATACATTTCAATACATTTCCAGAAAGGAGAAGAGATTATTACAAATTGCAAAATCAGTGGATCTTCCATAGTCAGGAGAAGTCTACCTTGCTGTCTCAGTTCATTAGGCCAGTTTCCTTTTTCTGGCAGCGGCCCACTAGATGCCTCTGGGCGATCTCAAGCAGGGCATAAGCATCTGGCATGTAGAGATATCTGTACCTGGAGGTTCTGCGTAGTTATCGTGACCAGTCGCTGGCTACAAACTTCTCCCTGCATCTACGTAATACTTCATAATACCTCCTTAAAGCTGCAGCCGTGTGTGTACTTCCCAAACATTCTCTTTAACTTAGTAGGCTTTCTTCTGATTAATCATTCATAGACTTGGGCTGTAAGTTAATGGCTTATTAACACACCTCGTGATAATGAGTCTCATAGGTTAACCGCATCAGGGTACTTGAGAGGCTGCCTGCTCCCATATGGCTATAGGTGCATATCCGGTTGGGTGGGGGGGGTGCATGCTGCTGCTGCAGGGTAACTGGCTGGCCATCTTAAAGCTGGACTAGATGGATCGTTGCTCTCTTCCAGCAGGGCTCTTCCCATGTTCCTGTATAAAGTGGACGGCTATGCCTTTCCCGTTGTGTTGCTCCATCTGTGAAATGCTGTCCCAGTGTCTATTCACCTTTACACCAAGTCTTTTGAGATTCAGGCGCCAGGTGAAGAAATGCCATCACCCTGTGCATTTGGTGAGAGATGAAGGGGAAGTAGGCTTGGTTTGGGGAGGTTCTGCCTTCTGATCACGATCACCCTCTAATTGCATTTATGTATTACATTGTTGTTTATTCTTATTAACTAGTTTAGAAAATTTAAAGTCCACCTTTTGGCTAAAATCAGCATCCAAGGTGGCTTCCAATTGAACATTTGAAATGAGGCAACATAATTCAAAAGACAAAACCCAGGACCTGGCAGGCAGACATAAAGCCGCAATAAAACACTATTTGAGAAGCAATAAAAACCAACATCAGCAGCAAAACTACATAAGAATCAGTGAGGGTAGGGGAAAACAATACTATCAGAAGATTAATTCAGTTTATCTGCCACTAAGAACCCACCAGGGCTGAATAGTTTAAACAGATCACTGGAAGGCCAGAAATAAAAGTGGAGGAAAACAAGTTTCCTGGGGAAGGGAGTTCCAAGTCTGGGGGGCCACCCTTAAAAAAGTCATGTCACAAATGTGTCTACAAATGTCACCTCTGTTAACATAAACTCCAGTGTATGACTGCCATCCAATTGTTTTACTGATTTTATGCAGTTGGTTTTTATTGATGGTTTCAATTGTATTTTTGCATTTTATATGTTTATTATTATATTTATTTTTTTAAAAAATATATACTGCTTTCCACCCAAGTAGAGACTCCAAGGCAGCAAACATCAAAACATTTCAATATTAAAACAGCATATAAAATAAAGTATATATAAAATAAGCAATTCAATAAAAACATAAACAGACCAACACACATACCAACACAATAAGGGAGGAAGGCAATTGCAATTACTGGGGGAATGCCAACAAAATAAAAAAGTCTTCAACTGCTTGCAGAAGTCAACAATACAGGGAGACAGACAAATCTCCCTGGGGAGGGAGGTCCAAAGGTTTGGCACCATGACCAAGAAGGCCTTTTATCAGGTTGCTTACCTGTCTAGCCTGAGATGGCAGGAGCACCTGAAGCAGAGCCTCTGAAGATGACCAGAGTGGATGAGTAGGTTCGTATGGAAGAAGGCAATCCTTAAAGTATGATAGCCTTAAGCCATATAGGGCTTTAAAGGTCAACACCAGCACCTTGAATTGCGCCCACAAGCAAACGGAGCCAGTATAGATGGAACAAGCCCAGAATGATATGATTCCTGTGACCTATTCCAGTCAGTATTCTGGCCATAGCATTCTGTACCAGCTGTAGCTTCCATACAGTCTTAAAGGGTAGCCCCATGCAGGGCACACCACAGTTATCAAATCTAGATGTTATTAGGGCATGCACCACAGCGGCAAGGTCTTTCCTCCCCAGAAGGACTAAGCTGGCTCATCAGCCAAAGCTGGTAAAAGACCCCTCCCCCCCGGTCACCACTGCCCCCTGTCAATCCAACAGGAGGCCCGGGTCCAGCAGTGCCCCCAAGATACAGACCTGCTCCTTTAGGCGAAACCAGGCAAAATGTACAGGCAGTCTTCCACCCAAGAAACAAGCCTAGTCCTACCTTCCATTGTTCCAGCCAATCAGGGAAGTCACAGTGTGATTGGCGTGCTTGCTATGCTGCTCCCGGACAAATGTGGTCATTGCAAAACCCAGCATGAGTAAACGGTGTGGTAAAAAGGTGCTTCTTTCTCTTCCTTCCCCAGAATTTTGAAATACCTTCTGGGAGAAGCCACAAAGCAACTGTTAGACAATGCAACCGGCAAGAAAAATTAGGCTGCCTTGATTTGGGAAACGGGAATATGGCAATTCTAAATGCATGCTGATCTGGTGCCTAAAAGTGAGTAGTGCAACGTTTGCTCTGGATGAATGAGTATGGGAAAGGACAACAAATGAGGTGCCAACACAGGAAAGGCCCTTTTCCTGGTAGCAACCCCTCTCTAACAGTGCAGGGCCTGGAAAGTGATCATAATAGGTGGGCACATTCAGATGTGATCTTTCAGATTTGTGTGCCGAGATTGTTTAAGGCATTAATTTTAGATCCATCAATTGCCGTAGAGGAGTGGTTTATATATATTATTTATGTATTGATATTATATGCCACCGTTCTACAAAGGAAGGCTAAAGAGGCTGGGGCTTTTCAGGTTAGAAAGACGACAACTGGGGAAAGGCATGGTGGACATTTGTAAAATTATGCATTGGGTGGAGAGGGAGCTTTCTCTTTCTCCCATAATACTAGAACTCAGGGCACCCGATGAAGTTGACGGGCAATACTCAGGACAGACAAAAGGAAATTAATTTACTCAATGAGTAAATGCATTGCGGACTTCACCGCCAGTGGATGCATCGTGCACTATGATGGCCATGAGCATAGACAGCCTTAAAGGGGGATTGGACAGATTCTTGGAGGTCTATCAATGGCTACTAGCCATGGGGACTAAAGGGAACCTCCATATTCAGAGGCAATAAACCTCCAAATTATAGTTTCTAGGAGACAGCATCCAGGGAAGGCCTTGGCTTCTATGCCCTGTTTGTTGGCCCTTCAGAGCAACTGGTTCGGCCACTGTGTGAAACAGTATGATGGACTAGATCAGTGTTTCCCAAAGTGAGCAGTACCACCCCCTGAGGAGCAGTGGGATTACCTAGCGGTGCACTAAGAGGCAAGAGGGCAGCGGGGGGGGCACTAGAGGTGGGCCCCTTCCACTGTGTTGTTTACTAATTTACAATAGATCGAGCTATGGCATCATGCTGGCAAATTTGATGGAAACTATCAAAATTCTTTTTCCAGACTTTGAAAAGCTGGTACCACCGGATCAAGTTCATCAGTTTTGTTGAATACATTTCAACTAAAAAGCTTTAATTTGATTTTCAATAGATGTGCAATTAATTGTTTCTATACTCTGATCCAGCATGGCCTTTCTTATGTTCTTCTGTTCTTTACCTGGTCAGGAAAGCTGGACCTATCCAATAATGGCAGGTGAGTTCTCAGCAACAGTGCATCGCCTCCATCTTGTCTGGTCTGCTTCTAGCCTGAGGACTGTCTTGTGGGTATCATTCTTGGCTGCTTAAGATTGTTTCTATACTGATAATTTTATGGGAGGTTTTTTTATTATCATTTCATTATATTGTTTTTTAATTTGTGAGGTACCTTAAGCAGGTGTCTGGAGAGGTGGCATATAAAATTGCTAAATAAATAAAGAGGATAGATGCTATCCAGTGCACAACAGAAGGCAAAAATTACACAGGCTGAACATAGGTGGGGAACAATCACAGAGAATCATAGGCGAGGTGCACCACACAGGACCAAAGGCAGGGCGCAACCACAGAAAAGGCCCTGCATCTCCTCTAGCATGATTAAATGTGTGGCTTAGTTTTCCCATTGAAAGCAATGGGGGTGAGTCTGATTCAGCAAAGGAGTTCCTCTGTGCTCAGCAGTTCGGGGCCTGTGGAATATAGCCTAGTTGATAATCCCAAAAATGCAATTTTGATCTCAAAAACGGAAATTGCAGTTTTCCTCAGCACAACCATCTCTCTCTCTCTCTCTCTTTCACTCTCTCCCCCTCTTTAGCATGGAGAGTAATTTTAAGACAACAATGTTGCCTGGCGGAGGTAAGAAATATATGCCCCATACATAATAGATGCCCCCAACGCCCCATTAACAGATGCAAGAAGATTCCTCAAACTGGAAAAAAAAGAAATCCTGGCACATGTTCTTGAGTGATAATGCTCCCCCATGGATGGGTTGTTTCTAAGACAGTCTTTAGTGTAATAATATTTTTTATAAACCTCAGGTTTCAATAAGAGCCAGCAGCAAAGGGAAATCCATTGTTTCCCAAGGAAGAATCTAAGTGCTACTTTGCAGCCAGAAACCATCTCTCTGCATATTGCAAACATATGTTTTTTTTAATGGGATGGGAGGATGGGCCACACATCATGCTCAGTCCCCCCTCTGCTTCATAGGGACTAGCTGCTTCTTCATGAGCTTGCGAGGAGGGGGATGTACCCTTTGCTTCCTCTTCTTTCTCCTTGGATAGCATTCAAGATTTATTCCATGTAGGGACGAGCAAATGTTCCTTTTCGTTTCTCCCCCCCCCCCCCACATGGTTCTTTTAAAATTTGGCAACTATTTGGATTTTTTGCTTTTCACTGTTAGTGTTTACAAGTTTGTTTCTACTTGGTATGCATAGGATACCCAATTTACATGGTATTTACTGAATAATGAATTTGCTTGGACGACAGATAATTATGAGATAGATACACACACACATATTTATATTCCTTTGTATTCAAGGTGAGGTAGGTGGACATGAACAAGAAGGTCTTTTTGGTGGTGGTCCCCCAGTCCTTCCACTGTACTTCCACTGTCTCTACGCATGGAGCCATCATTTGATAGCTATTAGCATCAGGCCAAGACTTCTTCATTTCTGCAAGCGAAGTTCCCGTCCCCTTGTTCTGCAGCTTTTGGTTTTATAACAGTTTTTTTTAATACTACTGTCATTTTTTATGAGTTCTTTGTTGGTTATTGATTACATTGTTTTATCAATAGTGAGATTTTTATTGTATCATGAGAACTTCAGACACACATTTGTGGAGAGGCAGCATATAAACATTAGAAGGAAATAATAATATCACAGAATAATACTTGTGAGTGTTTGACAGGACTCTTGCAAAATGCACACAACACAGTGTTCACGCTGTTCTCTGCCCCCAATCCTCAAATGTGGCCTATCTTTCCTCTACAATCATTATTCTTTCCTGTTTTTCCCAGAATAACATCCTATAGAGATTAATGGAATTGTAGTTTTTTCCACACAGACTTCTGATTCCCAATACCATCGACCTCTTGGTTCTTTCTGAGTTCCTTCAGGAATCACCCAAATCACTAGTGGCACATTTAAAAGGTAAAGGTAGTCCCCTGTGCAAGCACCGGGTCATTCCTGAACCATGGGGTGACGTCACAGCCCCACGTTTACTAGGCAGACTATGTTTACGGGGTGGTTTGCCAGGGCCTTCCCCAGTCATCTTCCCTTTACCCCCAGCAAGCTGGGTACTCATTTTACCGACCTCGGAAGGATGGACGGCTGAGTCAACCTTGAGCCGGCTACCTGAAACCAACGTCCATTGGGATCGAACTCAGGTTGTGAGCAGAGCTTAGACTGTAGTACTGCAGCTTACCACTCTGCTCCACAGGGCACATTTACACTTGTAATTATTCTTGCTGTTGTTCGTATCTATTTTTTATCTTACCCTTCTTCCTTTTCCCCATTTTTTCATCACAACCCTATGAGGCTGAGAGCATGCCTGGCCCAAGTTCATCCAGTAAACTTCATGGATTCAACTCCAGATTCCCCTAAGGTTGGCAGCCTCCCAGGTAGGGAGATCTCCTGGAATTACAACTGACCTCCAGACTACAGAGATCGGTTCCCCTGAAGAAAATGGTTCCTTGAAGGTGGACTCTATGGCACCTCTATGGCACTATACCCAGCTGAGGTTACTCCCCAGGCTCTGCCCCCAAGTCTCCAGGAATTTCCCAAACCGCAGATGGTAGCCCCACTCCTCAGTCCTATTCTGACGCTCTAAACACTGCATCAGACTGGATCTCACATCAAGTTCTCAAAATTTGAGTTCAGGCTTTTTTTAATATAAAGACAGCACCACATTGCCAGCAAATTTTTTTAAAAAAAATTGGCATTTGTCCACCTTCAGTGGCCCCGACAACTTTCCCCATATCTATCTCAATCTAACCTTGCCACATTGATCCATGAAATGGTCACCTCTAATTTAGACTACTGCAACACGCTATGTATAGGGCTACCCTTGAAGTCACTTCAGAAACTCCAGGTGGTACAGAATGCAGCTGCTAGGTTGCTGACCAAATCATCGAGGTCAGCTCATATACAGTGAGGGGGGAAAGTATTTGATCCCCTGCTAAATTTGCCTGTTTGCCCTCTGGCAAAGAAATGGGAGGTTTGTTGTAGCTGTGAGAGACAGAATAACAACAGGAAAACCCCCAGAAACCCAGAAGACAAAAGTCAGAGATTGATGTGCATTATAATGAGGGAAATAAGTATTTGATCCCCTATAAACCAGCCAGATCCTAACCCTAACCCTCAACCTCCTTGTAGCTGTGAGAGACAATAACCCCCAGAAACCCAGAAGACAAAAGTCAGAGATTGATGTGCATTATAATGAGTGAAATAAGTATTTGATCCCCTATCAACCAGCCAGAACCTAACCCTAACCCTCAACCTCCCTCAGTCTGGGGCTCCATGCAAGATCTCATCTCGTGGAGTTGCAATGATCATGAGAACGGTGATGAAGAAGCCCAGAACTACACGGGGGGAACTTGTCAATGATCTCAGGGCAGCTGGGACCATAGTCACCATGAAAACAGTTGGTAACACACTACGCCGTGAAGGACTGAGATCTTGCAGAGCCCACAAGGTCCCCTTGCTCAAGACAGCACATGTACAGGCCTGTCTGCAGTTTGCCAATGCACATCTGAATGACCCAGAGGAGAACTGGGTGATTCAGATGTGCATTGGCAAACTGCAGACGGGCCTGATGACGTTTCAGACACTCTGTAAAGCAGAACTATTCCAGTGTGCTTTTGGCTCATAATAGCTCTCTATTGTAAGGCATAGTTGGCTTGTGTGTATTGCAATATTTGATTTCAATTGTAGGGTTCCTACGGTTTTAGGATTGGGATTAGATTGGTTTTATGTGTTTTGTGTTATTTTATATGACTATACAGGCTTTTATTGGATATTTGCTATGCTATTTTTGTACCTTTTTTAATTGACGTAATTGTCACTGATGTGATTGTACATTGTAATAAACCACTTTCAGTTCTTAACCCAAGAGAAGAGGAATACAAATCAAAATAATAAATAAATTAGGTGTGTTAAATAAATTGCTTTCCACCTGGCCAACAAACAGAAGACTCAGGTTAAGGCCATCTTCAGGACAGCCATGATGCTATGCTGCTCAAAGGCATAGAATCATAGAGTTGGAAGGGGCCACCAAGGTCATCTAGTCCAACCCCCTGCACAATGCAGGAAATTAACAACTACCTCCCCCCCACACACCCCAGTGACCCCTACTGCATGCCCAGAAGATGGCCAAGATGCTCTCCCTCTCATGAACTGCCTAAGGTAATAGAATCAGCAATGATGACAGATGGCCATCTAGCCTCTGCTTAAAAGCCTCCAGGAAAGGAGAGCTTACCACCTCCTGAGGAAGCCTGTTCCACTGAGGAACCACTCTGTTAGAAAATTCTTCCTAATGTTTAGACGGCTTCCCTAGGAGAGTGTTTCTGTGAACTAGGATGCTTAGACTATTTTAGCTCACAGGAGGAGATGGGGCAAGGAGAGATCTCTTGAAGCCAGACACTAAAGTGCCCCTTGTAGACCTGAGTCCTGCTACCACAGCCACCTTGAGGCTGCTGTGAGATCTGAACAGACCTGGTCTCCAGTTCTGCTGTCAGGAATGAAGAAGAAGAAGAGTTGGTTTTTATATGCCGACTTTCTCTGCCACTTAAGGGAGACTCAAACCGGCTTACAATTACCTTCCCTTCCCCTCCCCACAACAGACACCCTGTGAGGTAGGTGGGGCTGAACGAGTGTGACTAGCCCAAGGTCACCCAGCTGGCCTTGAGGGTAGGAGCAGGGAAACAAATCCAGTTCACCAGTTTAGCCTCCGCCGCTCATGTGGAGGAGTGGGGAATCAAACCCGGTTCTCCAGATCAGAGCCCACCGCTCCAACCAGTTCCCTGCTCTTTTCTGGACAGCTTTCTGTGGCTGCCTTTGTTCCTGACCTATCTTTGACCATTGTGCATTTCCCTCCACCTGACTGAAAAATAGCATCCCATTGTATCATCCATGTGTTCAACCAGAAATGTGTATCACGACCACTGTCCAGTGTCTTGGAATCACCTGTTATTCTGTAGTGGGTGATTGGTAGACTTAGCCATTTATGGAGCAAAATGACAATCGGGGACAGGGTGGGGTGGGGGTGGGGACAAAGTGCCCAGATCTCTTCACATGACACATAGTTAAATTGTGGAACTCCCTGCCCCAGGATGTGGTGACGGCTGCCAACTTGGAAGGCTTTAAGAGGGGAGTGGACATGTTCATGGAGGATAGGGCTATCCATGACTACTAGTCAAAACGAATTCTAGTCATGATGCATACCTATTCTCTCCAGGATCAGAGGAGCATGCCCATTATATTAGGTGCTGTGAAACATAGACAGGATGCTCCTGCAGTCATCTTGTTTGTGGGCTTCCTGGAGGTACCTGGTTGGCCATTGTGTGAACAGACTTGAAGGACCTGGGTCTGATCCAGCATGTTTTTTCTCATGTTCTTATCTGTGCTGGACAGCTCCCAATGGCCTGCTGAAATCCTGGTCCCTGCTAAGGACTTTGGTCAGCTTCCAGAATCCAGCCCTCCAAGCTCCTGCAAATCTCTGCACCTTGCATGATCTTCAGTGGCGAAGCATGCATTGGATCCCAGGTTCTAATCCTGATGTCCTCACATCTCTAGTAACAAGGCTGGACAAAGACCTTGAAGAGCCTTGGTCAGCCTGTCCGTATTACTACGATAGACGGCCCCAGACGTTTTCTCACAACTTCGTGTCCTTTTTGTACCTTATCATTCCTTCAGGGAAACCAGGGTTTGCACACGTAATTCCAAACCAAAGAAAATGACACTCCAGGCATGCAAGTCCTTCTTTCCGTGCTTTAAAAAAAATGCAATACGTAGAAAGGCTTCCTCTCGATGCAAGGAAAGCACTTGCAATATGCTCCTGCTATTTATGTATTAGGGCTCATAATATTTAAGCCTTCGAGCTGTAAAGCCATGAACAGGTTTTCCCTGCCAGACTCAGCAGACTCTTAACAGCTGTTGGTAAAACAAGTTTATAAATTGTTCGTAAATTCCTTCAGAGTAATTGCCGACAGCACTTTTGGGAGCGGGGAAGGGTGGAGCTGAACGACCCCCTGGGTTTTAAACTTGTTATTCTCATTCCTAACCCAACCCAAAAGATCCTCTGATCTGGGAAGCATCATCGTTGTGCAGAATGCTAGGCGACTTCTTGATCAACCGTGCCTGCAAAAGATCTATTTGAGGGCGTCAGAAACTTCACAGGCAAGTGAGAAATTGTGTGGGCTTCCTCTGTAACACAGAACAACCCACACATGGGATGAGCAAATGGTCCTTATTTGGTTTCTTTTTATAATCCTATTTTTGTCAGCCCTTTTGGTTTTCCTTTTCTTTTGCTCTTGATTTTGTAGATTCCTTTGTATTGTGTACATACATTGAATGGCTTGCATACACAGCATAAAAGGTAGTTATTATATGCACAATATATGTCACACTTAGAGTGAAACCCTAAGAAGAGTTACACCCTTCTAACCACTATTAACTTCAACGTACTTAGAAAGGTGTAACTCTGCTTAAGACTGCACTTATACGTGTAATATTCATACAATGCCAATTTATTGATGCACAAATAATGTTTTTTTAAATGAGTACATTTTCCACAGGGAAAAATCCAGTGTGAGAAAACAACAAAACAAAACATTGTTGGTTCGGTTCACACAAGGCAGAAGTTGTTTGGGCTCTGATCATACCCTAGCAATCTTGGGGCACCCCCCACATGGTGTACAGGGCAACAGCTGGTGCACAAGGATGGCACAGTGCCGTGTAGCCAGAGATGACATGGGTCACCTGGCATCCATCTTGGCTGTGCAAGGCTGGGGTGAAATGACAGGGTTGATACAGCAAAAGGTGAGCCATATACCCTCCCCAGAAAGGAATGTTGGCAGCTTTTCCATGAAGACAAAGAAGACCAAGATAAGCCATTTGCATCTCTATGCCCTTTCTTCAGTGGAGCGGCTCATGCCCTGCCAAATCCCTTCCATCCATTCAGAGTTTCCCTTAATCCCATCCTATCTCCAGCCCATCCCCTCTATGACTCACCTTAATCTCCATGTCTATCACTCAATGCTCAGAAACTTAATGTATTTAGTTCAGAGGCCCTGTTCTATGTGTTTCAAAGGCGAGTCAGCAGGGACAACTGGGCACAGGGCTTTCTCAGTGGTGGCACCCTGCCTATAGCATTTTCTTCTCGGCCACATTCAATTGCTGCCTAATTTAAGGTGCTAGGCTAAAGACAAGTTTATTCTCCTGATCTTTTAATGAAATGTCTATCCATCCATGTATCATTTTGGCAATTATGGATGGTTTTAAACTTTCACTCTAGTTGTTTGCCACCTTGGGAGCCAAAAAATAAAGAAAACTGCCAGAAAAGTCAGGGATGAGGTGCTGTGTCCTTGCCCTTCATCTTATTTTTTTTCTTGACGTTTACTTTTTTCTTGTTGTCACTTTCATTGTAGGTCGCCTTTCCAATTATCTGAGGAAGCTTACAATGACTTCCAAAGATGGTCATGCAATCATAATTTTATAAAAGATCTCCATAAATTGAGCTCCAGATGAGTAAGCCGATCGCTGACCAAAGGCTAACTGAAAACAGTTTTCCATTCTCTCCAAAAGTGGGACGGGAGACTAGTCGTCCTTGCCTCCCCTGGAAGATGATGCCCGGGGAGGAGGCGCAGCCTCAGAGAGTCATATTTAAGGCCCCTCCACTGACCTCACCTGTCAGGGTGTTGGCAACCATGCTACCTCCATGATTCTAACCACAGGTACAATGATTTGTACCATTGTTGCAAGTCTTCGGCCATAACCTGAAAACATTTATTCCAGATAGGGTTGCCAGGTCCCTCTTTGGCATCGGTGGGAGGTTTTGGGGGTGGAGCCTGAGGAGGGCAGGGTTTAGGGAGGGGAGGGGCTTCAATGCCATAGAGTCCAATTGCCAAAGTGGCCATTTTCTCCAGGTGAACTGATCTCTATTGGCTGGAGATCAGTTGTAAATAGCAGGAGATCTCCAGCTAGTACCTAGCAGGAGATCTCCAGCTAGTACCTGGAGGTTGGCAACCCTGATTCCAGAAGGCCTTATTCAATTTATTTATCTAAAAATATATATTTATATCCATGTTTCTCCAAAGTGAATCCAAAGCACTGGGAAAAAATGTGATTAGTATGTCTGACATGTGAATGTCATTGTGCTTTGATTAGCAGTTTTGTTTAATTGTTATTGCATTTGACATTTTTATTTGGTAAGTTTCCTTGGGAGGTGCTCAGTTGCACCAAGAAGGTGGCATATAAATTCTCCAAACATATAAACCAACAAGCAGCCTGGTATTTACAGAATCCAGTTTGCAGCCCATCGCCTCGGAAAGCCAAAGTTAGGCCAAGGGTTTCATACCAGGCCTCCAAGGACAGATCGGCCACCGACACAGCATATGCATAACTAAGAATCTGGGCCGATTAACACGCCGCTTCTTCCAGCTGATAATTGCTTTCGGCCGTTAACAACGTGTTAACATTTTTTCCCCTTCCTTTCAAGCAGAACATACTGTCACCAAAAGCAAAACTTGTGCCTGGGCTCAAGCCCAAGGACACCAAAAGGGAAGCATTAGATACTAATCTTTATGTTGCACAAGGCCTTTTCTGGCATGGCCACAGCCTTGAAACGAGTGGGGTTTTTTTCCCCCTTTCAATGCTGCTTGCAGCATGTAAACAGCTGTCTATAAAACACAGTTATGAAGTGGTCCCTAGCCCGTGACAAAAAATGGGCAGTCAAGCTTTGCCTTTCTGTTCAGGGGGAAGGTATACCTATTGAATTTTAGCCTGTCGCACAGCTAGGGTTGCCAACCTCCAGGTACTAGCTGGAGATCGCCTGCTGTTACAACTGATCTCCAGCCAACAGAGATCAGTTCACCTGGAGAAAATGGCCGCTTTGGCAATTGGACTCTATGGCATTGAAATCCTTCCCCTCCCCAAACTCCACCCTCCTCAGGCTCTGCCTCAAAAATCTCCTGCCGGTGGCAAAGTGGGACCTGGCAACCCTAACTATTAGCTAAATGTAGTTGCATGTCCTGAAAAACTTGGTTGCAGCTGGGGATGAGGACTAAGAGGTAGGGTTGCCAGCTTCGGGTTGGGAAATTCCTGGAGATTTGGGGGTGAAGCCTGGGGGAGGTGGGTTTGAGGAGGGGGGGGACTTCAATGCCATAGAGTCCAATGGCCAAAGCCGCCATTTTCTCCAGGTGAATGATCTCTATCGGCTGGAGATCAGTTGTAATAGCAGGAGATCTCCTGGGGGAGGTGGGTTTGAGGAGGGGAGGGAGCTCAATGGAGTATAATGCCATAGAGCCCACCTTCCAAAGCAGCCGTTTTCTCCAGGGGAAGAGATTGGTTGTAATGCCTGGTGATCTCCAGGCCCCACCTGGAGGTTGGCAAGCCCAATAAGAAGTAGGGTTGCCAGGTCCCTCTTTGCCACCGGCAAGAGGTTTTTAGGGAGGAGCCTGAGGAGGGCAGGGTTTGGGGAGGGGAGGGATTTCAATGCCATAGAGTCCAATGGCCAAAGCGACCATTTTCTCCAGGTGAACGGATTTCTATCGGCTGGAGATCAGTTGTAATAGCAGGAGATCTCCAGCTAGTACCTGGAGGTTGGCAACCCTACTAAGAAGCCATGTGGGGGGGAAAGTGAATTTGGTGTGGGGATTTGTAGAGCTGCTGTATGTTCAAGGAAGGAGCAGGAGCTATGTGCATAGGAGGAGGCAAGGAAAAGCTAGTCAAAGTGTGATAAAGTATGAAAGACCTTTGGGTGGTTGGCAGTGCCAGGCTAAGCAGAGCTTAGAGAGAGAGTGGCTGGCCCAAGGTCATCCCTGTAAGTATTATAGTGAGTTGGAATTTGAATCTGACCTACCCAGGCCTAGTAAAACATTGTAAGCACCATCCCAAAGTGAGTTTGCGCAATGTCAGCGCGGGTCACAGGCAGGGATGTAATGAGGAATGAGGATCGAGAGATAGGTGGGCCAGAAGGCCTTGGAAAGCATTAGAGATAAGGACAAGAGAATTTGTGCTGGATGCTGAATGGGATGAAATTGTGATTCGAGCGCTCCAGAGGAGTTGCAGTGTGGCTCTACTGTACTGTAGTCACAGCAGTGAAGAATCTTGTGATCCCTTCAAGGATAACAGATGTGTGGCAGCAGAAGTTTTCAGGAGCCAGAGTCCTCTTTGACCAATGCATGAAGTGTAAAAGCCAGTTTTAGGGGGGCTATGTCTCCCGCTATAGCAGGAGACCTCCCCGCAGAAGCTCCTGACACCCATTGCTGCTCAGTAGGGTGGGGGGAGGGACGTGCCAAAAATAATGGCTGCTTTGATGGCATGATGTCACTTCCAGATTCACCCCAGACGTTACACCATGCTGTCAGAGCAACATCACCTCATCACCCCCTAGTCTCCCATTGGGTGCCAGCCATCAGCTGGCAACCCTAGTTAGAGTGTTGGACTAGGATGTGTGGGACCCAGGCCAGTCACTGTCTCTCAGCCTGACCTACCTCACAGAGGATAACAGAGCGAGAAGCTGCTTTGGGTCCTGACTGGGGATAAAGGGAGAGTATAATCATCCAAAGAAATGAAACAGTCAAACAATCCAAAAGATAGGTGTTTTACATTACCATTCTAAGAACATCTGAAAATGAGATGCGGTGAAGGAGGAGGAGGAGGAGGAGAAGGAGAAGGAGAAGAGTTGGTTTTTATTTGCCGACTTTCTTCACCACTTAAGAAAGACTCATACCAGCTTACAATCACCTTCCCTTCCCCTCCCCACAACCAGTGCCAGATTTACGTATAAGCTAAACAAGCTATAGCTTAGGGCTCCACTCTCTTGGGGGCCCCAAAAAAATTTAAAGGAAAAAAAAACTGGATGTACATTTCCAAAATATAAGATAAAAAACAAATAATATAAAACCTACTTACAGCAACAGTGTTTTGTGTTGTGTAGGCTCCTATGATGTAAGTAATGGGCCCCGCCTGCTAGCCTGCTCCCTAAAATATCACTGGTTTGCTCATTTCTATATATAGGGTGCCTACATTCTGCATGGACTGTATTCACTATTAATATACTTCTTCTTAGTTGTATTTCAGTTCAACAATTACTTTGATAAAATACATATTTTGTTTTGTGCAAATGGCTTTAGATACCTATTAGGTCCATAAATTACCATATAGCATATATTCAACACAAAAAACAGCGACAATTTGTTGTTGACAAAGGACAGCTGGACATATAAAGGGCCCCATTACCTTCAATAGCTTAGGGCCTCATCAAACCTAAATCCGGCCCTGCCCACAACAGACACCCTGTGAGGTAGGTGAGGCTGAGGGAGTGTGACTAGCCCAAGGTCACCCAGCTGGCTTCATGTGTAGGAGTGGGGAAACAAATCCAGTTCACCAGATTAGCCTCCACCGCTCATGTGGAGGAGTGGGGGATCAAACCCAGTTCTCCAGATCAGACTCCGCCGCTCCAAGTAAGCAATCTTAGCAAACTGCTTTCGAGCTTAGTTTCAGAGGGTAGCTGTGTTGGTCCTGCAATAGAACAGTTAGATTGGAGTCCAGTTGCACCTTAGAGACCAATAAAGAGTTTAAAGGTATAAGCTTTTGGGAGCCAAAGCTCCTTGTTTCCCCCATCTACAGGGCCTAGAAACTTGATCTTTTTTAAAAATAATGACCATTGAAATTCTCAGGAAACTGAATTTACATCAGGCACCATATTATGTGGGCTTTCTTTCTTTCTTTCTTTCTTTCTTTCTTTCTTTCTTTCTTTCTTTCTTTCTTTCTTTCTTTCTTTCTTTCCATTTTGCATTGGTGTCCAATTGTACAATATACCCAGCCATAGGCAAACCACTCAGGGCTTTCCCATCTCCCATCTTGTCCTCATCGGTCCATTATACTCAAGCTCAACAGGATCTCCCCTCAAAAACCTGCCTTCACAAAACAATTGTCTGGCCTCATCCTGTGGAGATTTCCATAAACTTTAAATGAAAAACTCAAACCCCGGTGCCCTAACTTGATATATGTGCATCAGTCAAAACTGTACCAAGCTATATCAGTGTGTAAATAAATACCTGGCCAATTCCACACATGTGGAGAAAGGCTGTCATAAATATTCAACTAAAAGTAAATTGTGCCCCCCCCTTTTAAATATGAGGAACAAGGCTTTGCCATCCTTCACTCTTAATGGATGCATTAGCAATTGATCAGAGGCTGCCTTGTCAGTCTCTGGTGAGAACCTTACCTTCAGGCCTTGGCAGGTTTGCAACGAACGTCGCCTCGATCTACCTGTCCCTCCAGATTAGATCGACTTGCTACCACTTCAGCAGGCTTCCAACTGAACAGCTAATCTCTACCCCATTTTCCTTCAGCTCCCAGGGACACCCAACAATTTCCAGACAGTTGGAAGTTGGGACCTCCTCTTTTTCCATCTGCAGAATGCCTCGATAACTTGTGGACTATACTGCCGTTAGGAGGCGGGACTGACCTCTAGCTTTAAAAAAAGTTCTGACCATCACACGGAGGGAGAGGTGCATTGGTGGCTACAGCCATGATAGCCAAACAAGCTGTACACAGGATTGACAAGTTCACGACAGTAATGGCTTCCCATAGTGTTTACCTCCCACCCCAGCATCTGCTAATCCTGCCTCTGAATGAGGAGACCACAGCAGGGTTCAGACATAATCAATACATTTTTATGCCCCTCTTCTTCCAAGGAATTCAGGCTGGCCCACGCAGTTCTTTGTTTTATCCTCACAACAATCCTGTGAAGTAGAGGGTGACTGGCCTAGGACCCCCTGTTGAGGTCCATGGCTGTGGGGATTTGAACCAGGGTCTTCCTGAGCTGCAGTTTATAAATATGGGAGTTTTTGTATTCTGCCCCTTCAGTAGTTTGAGTCTGTGGGACCTCCGAGGGACTCACAAGCGGACTTCATGAACCCACGGAGGTCTATGATGAATTTCCAAGAAATCAGGCTGGTCCATGTGGCAATCTGTTGTGAATGAAAGTTTGTAAGGCTTTACCACCGTTAGATTACTGTTACTAAGGGGAATCCTTTAACCACAATGAACATTGATTAATTTATCCATTCGGTGAAGCTACTACGATCTACAATTTATAATCAACAAGCTGAAGAAGAACCTCATGAAACGCAGCCAGGATCTAGAGGGCGCGTACTTGTTGATGTTGATTTTTGTCAATGCTGATAACCGTATTTGAAGACTTTGTGTATAATAGGAGGGTTTCTGCTTCCTATACCTTAATGGACTTTGGTCCTATATTTTGTTTAGAATTATTTGTTAATACACTTTTTGTGACTAGTGTTTGCTTAGATCAGGCGTGGGGAACGTCAGACCTGGGGGTCGTATAAGGCCCACGAAATCATTTGGTCTGGCCCTTTGTAGGTCCTGGCAGATCTCTAGCTCAGAAGGATCTAAAACTGGCGATCTGCCCCCTCCCACGGACAGAAATAGCCTCTATTCAAGGTGGATGTGAGTTTGTTTTGCCGAGAAAAGGAACCTTCTTTCCCCCTTGCAGAAGAGTCATTAGCTATGGAGCTGCTAGGAACGCCCAAGAAACTGTTTTAACCCTTTCCCACCCAGGGCGTGGAGAAACGTATTCCCTCTGTACTACAAGAGGGCTGGGGGCGGAAGTGGCTACACTGGAGAGGTTAAAGGTGGCAGGGCCAGAATGTGCGGCCCGCGAATGATGTTTTAAATATCCAAATGGCCCTTGGCAGAAAAAAGGTTCCTACCCCTGACTTAGATAGAACAGATTAGTTTTAGGAATAATGTGTGTATATGTAAATGATTTAGGAATAAATATTGAATTTGTTGCATGCTTAATATTGAGCTTTCGTGCTCCCTTTTGATATATAGCCTATTCACATTTGCAGCATAGGTTGTTTGCTTTTTTGTATTCTAACCTCCAGGTAATAGCAGAAGATCTGCTACAATCAGCCAACTGAGATCAGTTCACCTGGAGAAAATGGCCGCTTTGGCAATTGGACTATGGCATTGAAGTCCATCCCCTTCCCAAACCCTGCCCTCCTCAGGCTCCACCCCAAAAACCTCCCACTGATGGCAAAGAGGGACCTGGCAACCCTACCTTCTTCCAAGGTACTCAAGATGTTGCATACGATTCTCCACTTCTCCATTTTAGCTCCACCACCACCCTGTGAGGTAAGTAGGGATGCCAGACTCCAGGTGGGACCTCGGGATCCCCCAGAATTACAACCCATCCCCAGAGATCAGTTCCCCTGGAAAAAATGGATGCTTTGGAGGGTAGAGTCTGTACGTTGTACCCCACTGAGGACCCTGTCTTCCCGTGGCTCCATACCCAAATCTCCATGGGTTTCCCGACCTAGATCTGGCAACTCTATCCCCCTATCCCCCGCTGGTGGCCAGGGAGACCTCGCAACCCTAGAGGGAGGTAAGGCTGAGAGACTGACTGCCCAAGACCACTCAGCAAGCTTTATGTCAGAATTGGAATTTGCAGCAGGGGCTCCGCAGTCTCAGTCAACACTCTCACCTTTACACCACACTGTCTTTCATAAAAGAGCGCCCCAACCAATCAGGCAGTGCTTTATTTTGGAAAACATCAATTATATTTAGTTAGGGTTGCCAACCTCCAGGTACTAGCTGGAGAACTCCTGCTATTACAACTGATCTCCAACAGAGATCAGTTCACCTGGAGAAAATGGCCGCTTTGGCAACTGAACTCTATGGCACTGAAGTCCCTCCCCAAACCCTCCCCTTCTCAGGCTCCGCCCCCAAAATATCCCACTGGTGGTGAAGAGGCAATCCTACGTTTAGAAAATTGATACCCCAATTCGGTGCAGTGGTGAAATGAGCTGCACTGTGAATTCTACGATGAAATCAGAGCAAATACTATTTCCCCTCTGCTTTCTCGTTTTAAGCATCTGAACCTCTTTCTGGGGTGTACGGAGTTAGCCATGGTCAAACTGTTGCTTGAGGATGGGGAGGCTGCCGTAGGATTGCCAGCCTCCAGGTAATGGTTTAGATGAAGATGCACGGGTACTGAAATAGTCAGGCTGAGGAAATGATAGTACAAGGCTCTCAAAATACTTGCAAAAATGTACATACAAAAATGTACATTTGCAAGTATTTTGAGAGCCTTGTACTATCATTTCCTCAGCCTCCAGGTGGTAGCTGGAGATCTCCTGCTATTAGAATTGATCTCCAGCCGATAGAGATCAGTCCCCCTGGAGAAAATGGCCGCTTTGGCAATTGGACTCTATGGCACTGAAGTCCCTCCCCTCTCCCAACCCCGCACTCCTTAGGCTCCACCCCCAAAATCTCCCACAGATGGCGAAGAGGGACCTGGCAACCCTAGGCTGCTGGATTCCACGCAATAGCAAAATTCTGCTTTTTAGCCATTAAGAAGAGAAATGCACTCACAAGTAAGGAGGTGGATTAATGGTCTTATTTACATAGTACTAACTTATATTGTAGCTGAGGTTCCCATAATTCACTTAAGACAGCTATATAGTTAACCTTAGCTTATTTATTCATTCAGGGTTTTTAGTTTTTGATTTTATACAGTTTTTCTCTTTATAACAATTGACTGTAATTTGTATACATGCTGGTCTTTGACTGTAACGATAAAGACTGATCGTGGTGAAAGGCTCAGATTGGAGAGACCCAGGTTCAAATCTCCACTCAGCCATGAAGCTCACTAGATGACTTTAGGCCGGTTGTTCTCTCTCAGGCTGACCTACCCCACAGGGTTATTGTAAAGATAAAATAGAAGGGGAAAGCATCAAATATGCGCTCCTTGGACAGAAGCTGGATGAAATGCAATATATAAACAGAAAGGATTATTAACTTGGTATTAATGGATACATTCTGTGGAACAGCGCTGATTTAACAGAAGCGAAGGCTGGTTCGGTAGCCAAAATCTCTCGCTACAGCTTAGATTAATGAGCCAGGCCCATAGTTAACGGCTGCTGGGCTATCAATTAGAACTTAATTGCCTTTTTTTTTTTTTTTGCCATTGTGAGAAGCGGCCTCCGGTCTTCTCGCCTTTGCCCCACGCCTGCTCTGCCATTTCTAGTAACCCAGAAAGCATGCCAACAACAAAGAAACCTGCGCAGACAGCTGCTTTTCAGCTGGCATCTTTATGCCCAGCGATACCAACCTGGTAACATTTTTCAAGAGTTTAGTTTGAAGGGTTGGGGTTGTTGGGGGGGGTTAAATCCCCTCCCAGCTCCTTTCCGCGTCTCCCTTCGGTGCTTGAGGCAGCAGAGTTGGGAGCACAGGAGGCTCGAGAGCCAAGCGACGCCCTGGCTGGACAGCAGTGGAACGCAGCGTCATAAGGTTACTATTTATCTAAACGCGAGCCGAGTTGGCACTCACATCTGGCGCCTGGCACTTATTGCAATTATTTATGATTTCCACCAAGATTTAAAAGCTCATCGCCGGCCTTGTAATGCAGTAACTGATTGCACGGCTAATGTAATTAAGAAAAGATTATGATGTCCACGTGGCGCGGCAGATGGTGGCGTTCATTGCGATCGGCAGCACACAACTGGCAGGCAACCGCACAAGGGCAGCGAGGCGCCGGCAGCTGGAGCACGACTTTGCCACCATCCATTTGGAAATCGAGGAGGAGGACAGGGAAGGGGAAAGGCGAAAGGTTGGTCGCGCCAGTCCCCGTGCAAGGCTGTCCACGAAGGACTCTCGCGCAGGCAGAGGAGTCCGGCCTCCTTGAAACTGTCTTTCGCTAGTGAGGTTCTGAAGATGTGTTTCACATATCCTCAACTCAGTTGTGTTTGGGAAGAAGTCCGCAAGTCTCTTTTGGCCCCAGTTTCTCCGTCCCTTGCCAAATGGCGTCAAAATGGCAACAAAAGAATTACCCATGGCAGCAACGGAAAGGAGTCAGACCGAAACCGACACCAATGACAATGTGCTAATTTGAAAAGAGATGGCCATGCTAGCTTCCCTGTCTCTTGCCGCGTTTTCTTCTCTTAAAATGAACAAACTTTCAATGCTATCTTTACTTGAAAGGAAGATGACCCTGAATGGAAGACCCTCTTCAAAATGTTACATGCACCAAAAAGTTATTGGACATAACTTGAACTTGTATGTGAACGTAAGACGATCCCCTCTTTTTTTATGGCATACTTGCGAAAAAACTTTGTCTTGATTTGAGTAAATACTGCAGTGCTTACCACTCACACATATGCTGGAATGGGCCTGTTCCCCAGAAGGGGATACTCAGAAGAAAGGATGATGCTGATATTAACTACTCTCAGTGGCAATGGAGGCCAGGACTCCTGCACTTCTCATAGTAGCGCAGAAGAGTGAATTTCAGGAGATACAGCATCTCACCCTGGCGACACAGTGACAGGGCAATTGCCACTTCCCTCTGCACAGCTACTCAGTGTAGGGATGTCACCAGATTCCCTATGGTAATATGAACCTAAGTATTTACACAGCTATGCAGGCATTCTTTAGGTGGGGACTAAATGTTCATTTCTGGCTTCCCATTCCTTCTCACTGCATCCTTTATCAATACTAGGGTTGACCCCCTCTAGGTGGTGGCTGGAGAGCTCCCGCTATTACAACTGATCTCCAGGAGATAGAAATCAGTTCCCCTGGAGAAAACGGCTGCTTTGGCAATTGGACTCTATGGCATTGAAGTCTCTCCCCTCCCCAAACCCCGTCCTCCTCAGGCTCCACCCTAAAACCTCCCGCCGGTGGCAAAGAGAGACCTGGCAACCCTATCTCCAGGTGAACTGATCTTTATTGGTTGGAGATCAGTTGTAACAGCAGGAGATCTCCAGCTAGTACCTGGAGGTTAGCAAACAGCAAGAAACAGCACAAAATTTCAATGCAAAAGATATATATTATAAGTGCACAAGATATGAAGTGAGTACATTAAAGACACACAATAGACAATTACAATTAACAAACTGACAAGAAGATCGACTATTATAGGTAAGTACACAGTAATTATTACTTATGGTATTCTTTTCCTTTTTTACTTAAATTCCAGGTAAGTACAGTTCTTTCCCAAATGTTTAAGAAGAATGCAACAGTCAACAAAACAGCCAGAATATGATGGACATGTTGTCTAGATCGGTGTCTACGTTTCACCAAGGCTTCATCAGCTGATCAATTTCTCAACACAATTAATAAATATGTGCCAGCACCATAATAGGTATAATTCTCAGCCGCATGGAGGGCTTGGCAACCCTACTAGCTGTACCTGGAGGTTGGCAACCCTACTAGCTGTGAATACAGCAACAGGAAGCTTTCATATTAAGTCTTCATTAATTCCTGTTGTCTGGAACCCAGAAATGCAAATTCAAGGGATCCTGGGAGATGCAGTTTTCCAGAGCTTTCTACTGATGTCAAGAGCCGTGAGGATAAAATTAAGGAACGGACAGCAGTGCATGCCTCCCTTGGCTATACAGAGGAATGGCAGGATTAAAAAAAAATGCTAGCTATAGTAAAGGTAAAGGTCCCCTGTGCAAGCACCAGGTCATTCCTGACCCATGGGGTGACATCACATCCCGACGTTTACTAGGCAGACTTTGTTTACGGGGTGGTTTGCCAGGGCCTTCCCCAGTCCTCTTCCCTTTACCCCCAGCAAGCTGGGTGCTCATTTGACCGACCTCGGAAGGATGGAAGGCTGAGTCAACCTTGAGCCGGCTACCTCAACCCAACTTCCGTCGGGATCGAACTCAGGTCATGAGCAGAGCTTGGACTGCAGTATTGCAGCTTACCACTCTGCGCCACGGGGCTCTTATATGGTCGCTTTAGCCTCCTTTATTCCCTATTCCAGCCAGGATTCAGCCAGGATCGAACGCATGCGTTTCGCCGAACGTGCGTTCGATCCTGTCTGAATCCTGGCTGAAACAGGGAATAAAGGAGGCTAAAGAGACCATGTGCTTTCGCCCTTTGTCTGCAAAGGAGCAACCCTGGCTCCCTGAAAGACCTCTACCTCATAACAATTGACAAACCCTATCCCCTCTACTAGGGCTGCAATGGGTTGGCAAATACCTGGAGATTTTGGGGATGGAACCTGGGAAGAGTGGGGTTTGGGAGGGGAGGGACCCCGGCAGGGTATAATGCCATTCCCTCTAAAGCATCCATTTTCTCCAGGGGAACTGATCTTGATTGGCTGGAGGTCGATTGTAACAGTGGGAGATCTCCAAGTGCCAGCTGGCACTTGGCAACCCTACCCCCCCCCGAAAACTACAGTTCCCAGGGTTCCTTGGGAAGAAGGAATTATTATCAACCAATTCAAGCTTGTGGTATATGTAAAAAGGTCCCCTTATTCCGCAGTGCTTGCTGGCTTGTATGCACCTGTGTTGATCTTACCACCTCTTTAATTGCCAGCAGTCGGTAGTTTGCTGTTGTGAATGAGCTCCCCTCCTTCCCCTTCCACACAAGTTTGTTTCACTTTGCAGTTCTCTGCTGCCGTTTCTACTAAAGTGTTTTTGCCAGAGGCACAGCCATTTGGGCATCTCCAAAGCATGTCTTCTCCGAGGCCTCAGGCAAGATTGTGAGTGCTAAAATGAATGCTCTCCGCTGCCTATGCGCCGTGGGACTCCATCAAGGAATGGTGGGCCAAAGGAATTATGGGAGGAGATTCAAGGATGACAGTTTAATGCTGCACAGATGTGGATCTTCTTAAAAACCCTGACTCTACTCATGTGGAAGCTGCAGAGTTAACTGTTTCACTTCAGTTCTTGTATAGTTCTGTTAAGATTTAACTAGGGACAGGCGAACATCTCAGTTTAGGAAATAATTCAGATTTGGGCATCCAGGAATTGATTCGGATTACAGATTGCTTTCTGTGTGTCCTCTGAGGTCCAATCTGGACTTGGTAGTAGGGTTGCCAGGCCCCTCTTCGCCACCGGCGGGAGGTTTTGGGGGCAGAGCACGAGGAGGGCAGGGTTTGGAGAGGGGAGGAACTTCAGTGCCATAGAGTCCAATTGCCAAAGTGGCCATTTTCTCCAGGTGAACTGATCTCTGTTGTAGATCAGTTGTAATAGCAGGAGATCTCCAGCTAGTACCTGGTGGTTGGCAACCCTACTTGGCATACTTTATCACCATCTCTAGATTTTCTTTGTAAAAGAGCTCTATGGGCCACAGAGGGTCAAAACAGGCATGACAAAAGATCCCAGATGTCAGTTTGTCTTTAAAAGGTAAATTACATGTGCTTATAGCCCCAACTTGGAACAGGGTCGTGTGGAGAGGGAGGGAGCCTTTAATTTTTCAACTTCCCTCTCCTGGGATGCCTTTGGTAATCAAAACTGCTCTCCCTGTTAGTAGTACCTTCAAAGGAAAGCAAAAGCTTTTAAAAGAACCCATCAGTTAAGCACTATGGAGGATTCTTAATCCATGGCTTCAGTTTGGTAATTTGGTAACTCCAAATTTCAGAGAGGAATTTTGAGAAGGAGAATTTCTGAAGCACCCTTAGCTACTGCGAAGGAATATATTAATCCCTTGTTACTCTTCTTCCCTTCCCCTCTTTCTCTCCTGCTTTTTGATGAAAACTTCCAAAGTAGCTCACAATAAAAGCAGAATGTTACAATACAATAGATAGTAAAATACAAAATGATCATGTATCTGTCAAAGGAACTAGGAAATAAAAGGAAAACAACTAGCAGAGTTATTTAACGCAAAACCAAGAGTTAGCACGAGCCAAAATCTCCCAGCTATTAAAACTCAGATTGTAATGTAACTCCCTCAAGGCAGAGACCTAGACCTGCCATTTTGCTTATATGTTACTCTCTAATGTTCCGTGCACATTGATGATGCTTAATGCATGAATAAAGAAAACCGGAGGCTATTAATTCATGGCTACTACAGTGTCTGTGCTTACCCAGGTTGTGGCCATGGTAATGAGTAGGGTTGCCAAGTCTGGGTTGGGAAATACCTGGAGATTTTTGGGGAGGGGGTTGGGGAGGGGAGGATCAGTTGTAATTCCAGGAGATATCCAGACCCCACCCTGAGGTTGGCAACCCTACGCTAATCCCTCATTTTATAAGATCTACCCTTTTTCTGGGTTCAGTTTTAATCAGTTCAAGCCCCATTACTAGGGTTGCCAACCTCCAGGTACTAGCTGTAGATCTCCTGCTATTACAACTGATCTCCAGCTTGCTATTACAACTGATAGAGATCAGTTCCCCTGGAGAAAATGGCTGCTTTGGCAATTGGGCTCTATGGCATTGAAGTCCATCCCCTCTCCAAACCCCACCCTCCTCAGGCTCTGCCCCCAAAATCTCCAGGTATTTCCAAATCTGGAGCTGGCAACCCTAGTTGGGGCGGTGAGTCCTCTGACCACCTTACAACTGATTGCCTGCTGCTCCCCTGCCCCACTTGTAGCATCTAGTGATTTGGGGCCCATCCCTGCTGGACCAGACCAGTGGTCTACCTAATTCAGTCTTTTGTCTCACACAGTGGCCAACCAGTTCTTACGGAGGGCCAACAACAGGGCATATCCAAGGTCCTCCCATGATGCTGCCACCAGGCTCTGGAATTTGAGGTTGACTGCCTCTGAAGGTGGAGGTTCCCTTTAGCCACCTTGATTAGTAGCAACTGTTACACCTATTCCCCACAAATCTATCTAATCCCCCTTTAAAATGTCTATGCTTATACTGATTACCACATCCTCTGGCAGTAAATCCTTGTCTTGACCCAGATCTCCAGAATAACTAAGACTGCCTGCCCCTGAGGTTCAAAATGTGCTTGATAAATATCTCTTATGAGAACATTATAATCCCTTCCGTCCATAAACATTTGGCACCCATCGTTCATGCTTTTATACACTCAAGCATTGACTACTGTAATGTGTCATACATTGAGGTCCCCTTGATGACTATCTGGAAGCGTCAGCTGGTGCCAAACACAGGAGCTTGTCTCTGTCTTTGAGCAAGATGCAGACAGCATTTAACCACAGACCTCCATCATCTATACTGGTTCCTTGTTGTCTTTGAGGCACAGATTTAAAGTGTAGTTTTGACCTATAAATCCATTCATGGCCCAGATAACCTGCTCCCTGGTGTACCATCATGTCCATCAAGATCACTTGATTATGCCTGCTTTGCAAAAATCATCCATGTTCCAAATTCAAATAGGAACACTGTTCTCAGTTGGTGCCTCACAGTTGTGGAATTATCTTCTCCTAGTGAGCCCCAAAGGCTGAGTCTGTTTGCTTCCTGCAAGAGAAGAAGAAGAAGAGTTGGTTTTTATATGCCGAGTTTCTCTATTATTTAAGGAAGAATCAAACCGGCTTACAATCACCTTCCCTTCCCCACCCCACAACAGATACCTTGTGAGGTAGGTGTTGCTGAGAGAGCTCTAAGAGAGCTGAGACTAGCCCAAGGTCACCCAGCTGGCTTCAGTTCAGTTTATTTACAGTCATTTGACCAGCAAATAGCTGGCTTCATGTAGAAGTGGGGAAACCAACCCAGTTCACCAGATTAGCTTCCGCCGCTCATATGGAGGAGTGGGGAATCAAACCTGGTTCTCCAGATCAGAGTCCACCGCTCTTAACCACCACACCATGCTGGCTTTCTTGTAAGAGTTGGAAAACCTTTCTGTTTGGGCTGGCATTCAACGGCTGGGTTCCATGGGCTCAGCTTTCCAATCAAACAAAGACCTGGCCTTTTTGGAAAAAAAGGGGGAGCTCCATCTTCCCATCTGGTGGATCAGAGTTCACCTCTCATCGGTGGTCCCCAATGCACAAGGCACGATGATTCATTACTATCTTGAAAGAACCTGCACACCACAAATCCAGAGCTACACAGGGCCATGGTTTGTGGAGCTTCAGCAAGATGCTTTGCACTCACCTACCTGGGCAAATGAGCAGGTGCTCCTAGCAAGCATCATTGGTTGTTTAGGGGCAAGCAAAGTCAATAGTCCTCTGACTATTTAGTGTGTGGGTGGGGAGACACTGTCTTCACCAGTGGTGGTGGCAAGCATGCTAAAGGAGGGAGGAAACATGGGAAGACCCAGTTATTCCATGAGCTGACAGGCCTTCCAGGAGGTCACATAAACACATCAATCTGCTGTCTACTGAGAGAGACCATTGGTCTGTGAAGGTCAGTCTTGTCTACTCTGATTGGCAGCAGCTCTCCAGGGTCTCCGGTGGAGGTTTTTCTTGTCACCTACTACCTGATCCTTTTTTAATTGGAAATTCTGGGGATTGAACCGGGGACAATCTGCATGCAAAGCAGCTGTTCCACCACTGAGCCATGGCTAGTGTTGCCAGAACTGGCTTGGAGAATATCTGGAGATTTTGGGGGTGGTGCCTGAGGACAGTGGGGTTTGGGGGGGGGAGGAACTTCAATAGGGTATAATGCCATAGAGTCCACCTTCCTAAGTGGCCATTTTCTCCTAGTGAACTGATAGCTATCATCTGGAGGTCAATTGTAATCCCAGGAGATCTCCAGCTACCACCTGGAGGCTGGCAACCCTATGGCCCCACTCAAGTCCTATCCAGAGACAAACGACAGATTTCATTCACTGCTTCTGCACAGTGGCTGCCCAACAATGTCTACCAATGCAAAACAACGAAAGCTGTCTGACAAGGCCATCTAGTCTAATGCCATCTCCTCTGACTGGTAACAACTTTCCAAGCATTCTGGATATTTTCCCAAGGGCTCTGCAGAGATCCTATTTCTGGGGACTGAACCTGGGATCTTCTGCATTCAGAACATGGGCTGACCTATGCCAGCGTCATGGTTCAGTTATAATCTATGATACATGTTTTATTGTAAAATGATGTAACACCACTCATAGACACCCCCTCAACTCCTTGGGAAAAGGTGGGGCAGAAAGGGAAGCAAAACAATTAAACTAAAACTGTGTTGCCTCATCTGGAAAGAAACTGAGTGTAGACCAATAACCTTGCAAGGTTTAAACAAGCCGAGTAGATCCTCGCTCTTAACTATATTTTTTTCCCTTCTGTTGTTGCAAAGCAAAGGTTAATGTTTTTTATTGTTCAATGTCATGTTTATAGCGTATTGTTGGTGGAGAAGGGTGTGGGGAGGGGGGGACGTCCTGTGATTAATTGCCACAAAACTGGTGGATCTACAATTATTTGGTTGTTGTGAACAAATAAAGGGCTGCCGTATTCATCATATTCAAATGAGGCAGTAAAATAAATGACGCCGAGGCTGTTGACGAACAAAACCTCGCCATGTTCCCCTCGCAATCGGAAAATGTGCTTGAAAAAAAATTGTAAATGAGATACAGCCACTGTCAAGGGATCGGCGGCCATTTGTCTTCGCGCAACGTGGCGCAATGCTGACCCATCACTTGCCGGTTTTAATTTATGTCACAAGATGCGCCTTCATTATGCACTTTTGATGAAAATGAAGCGCTGATTTATAATAAAGACTTCTGTGTGTGTGCGTTCCAAGAAGATCGTCGCTCCCTCTGTGTCCCCCCTTTTCCCCCCGCCGGTAGAAGTTCTGTTTTTCATTAGCGCCCATTCCACCAGGTTAAAGCGCCCAGGTACCGACGGAAATCTGTCCCATCATTCATCATAATTTTGCTTTCCACTTTGTCACAGCTTGGGTGTTTAAGGAAGATAGATGGCACAAGATGTCTCCTTTTCAGAGGCTCTTTATGCTCCGGTAAGTGTGTCCGATGCAAAATTAGTTTGCCACTTTATTATTTTCCAGTGAGTGTTTGTCAAAGCCCCGCTTTACCTCTTCCGTACAGAGAGCTGGTTGTTCGCTGTCATTCAGAGACATCGCTGGGGATGTGGCAGGACTCGGGAGCACCGTTCCGTGGTAGCCCAATCAACCCTTCGGCACGGGGGTGCACAGAAGACCGGGCCCATTCACCTTGGGGCCTCTCATGCTGCTCAGGTCTCAGATTTCCAGCCAAGTCAGTTTCAATAGTGGCACTGTTTGCATGGGCCTTTCCAGACTGACATTTCATAGTCTACTCAGACCATCCTTTCGGAGCCAAGCTGAATGATTGGCAGCCCTGTACGTGATGCATCAAGAGTGCAACTAGAGTAGGAAAACAAGTAGGGTTGCCAGGTTGGGGGCTTCGGCAGGCAATTGCCCACCAATCCACCCAGCTGCTCAAGAGCGGGGATCGCACACGTAAGCAGCTGTGCATGAGGCGATCATGTCGCTTCCGGATTTATGCCTGGAAGCGCTGCATCGCCGCGGGCTCTTTGGCACTCAAACCCCCAAAACACATTTTGGGGGGTTGAGTGCCAAAGCGCCCACGGCGATGCAGTGCTTCTGGGGGTAAACCTGGAAGTGACATCATCGCATTGCATGCGGCCGTGCATGCATGCAATTGCCCCACCCCCAAAAACCTCCCGCCAATGGAGAGGGGGGACCGGTAACCCTAGAAACAAGGGGCATCTGTCCTGATGGATAAACCAAACCCGACCCCCAATTTAACATAAATAACTATGTTCGTTTGTACCTGCAAAAGTAAAAATCAAAAGTTTAAAAAAGATCATGTCATATGCAAAAATAGCTAATTTTGGTTTGTTCTTTGGGTGGAGCCTATGAATCATGGGTGGAGCCTATGAATCATGAATGGCAGGAATCACAGAATGAACCTCGATCTTTTCCCCTTGAAACCTTCTGTAGCTTCATACCCCCTCCCCGAAAATGCTACTCCATAAGGTTAGGGGACCCTCTGGAAACAGAAAGGGATTTGAAACGGGGCGGCAGCAACAGAAGAATCAACTGAAACCCCCCCTGCTTTATTTGTGAATGAGTTTGTGCAAGAAGGAAGGGGGTACATTCCCCCCCCCCAATACTGTATCCCACTTTTTTCCTGAGGCTCCTCTGACTTTTAGGAGCACAGGAGGAAGGGTAAGGAGGAAGTGAGAAAGATTGGGTTTATTAACTCCTTCCATTCATAATTCACAGCATCCAACCGCTTATTTTAAAAATAATATAAAGTAACAGGTTAATTAATAACCAGCCACAAAGTCATTGGGACCTAATAGAAAAATCAGGAAAACATCAATTAACGTCAGGCGTTTCAGCCCAAAAACGATCAGTTAACAACAAGATTATTTAGAAATTGGCTGAAAATAGCAAAACAGTGATTTAATAATATTTCAACTCTTTTCCTTAATAAGCAGTTAATAATTGTTAGTCAATTACTTTTCCCTTTAATAAATTTCACATCATCTTGCAACACTTAGTAATATTAAAATATGCTTAAATTAAATTGTCATGACAGAATTTAATGAACAGAGTCGGATTCCTTATGAAAATATTCATTTTCTGTCTTCTTTTCTCCAGCTCTCATATACGGAGTCACTTTCTCCACTGGTACACACTCCTGTAGTTGTATTGTTTTCTTTTTCATATAGAGGACTTAATTTTGAAAGGGTAGAGATGCCAACTGGCTCAGAGGCTTAGTAAGGGCAGGAGGCTGGGCAGAATGGCACTATTGCAGTGTCTTCTTCACTTCATGCCTTGCAGCCCATGCTATGAATGCACTGGGACCCAGAAATCGGGAGCTAGGGCATTGGTTTTGTCTCTTTGAACCTTTTGAGCAAAAGCAGTCAACTTGAGTAGCCAAAACACTGAATTGCAGTAGCAGAACCATTAATGATGAACACACACACATGAACACACGAAGCTGCCTTATAATGAATCAGACCCTTGGTCCATCAAAGTCAGTATTGTCTACTCAGACTGGTAGTGGCTCTCCAGGGTTCCTGTACGAGATCCCACATCCAGTCACTATCATCTCCAGTTGAAAAGGACATCAGGTTGGTAACTGATGGGGAACTCAGGTACCCAGATGTTGGGAAAGACCTTTGTTGGCTTGAGATCCTACAAGTTAGTGTAGCCGATGTCGATGGGTAGACCGATAGCCCGACTCAATGTATGTGGTTCTTGTAGGTTATCCGGGCTGTGTAACCGTGGTCTTGGAATTTTCTTTCCTGACGTTTCGCCAGCAACTGTGGCAGGCATCTTGAAGATGCCTGCCACAGTTGCTGGCGAAACGTCAGGAAAGAAAATTCCAAGACCACGGTTACACAGCCCGGATAACCTACAAGAACCAATGAACTCTGACAGTGAAAGCCTTCGACAATATTTTCAATGTATGTGGTTTCTGGCCCTGACATCGCCTATAAAACAAAGATCTCAAGTAGGGAGTGCTGGGAAGGATCGTTCTCCACTGGTCAGAATAAACCCGGCATCATATAGAAGACAGCGTAAACAGAAATCAAAAAAGTCTGAGCAAAAATCCAGCATGAACCTCATTTACCCTTCCCAAGTACATTATCCATTTAATTTCCTTGCTGCAGAAACGTGTTTTCCCCCCTGCTGTTTTTCAATTGCTCTTCAATACGATTTGCATTCTGCTGTGTTTACCTTGATTATTGGATGAGCTGTGGCTTTCCGTTCTGCTTTTAATTGCGTGAGCTGCTACGTACAATGGTAGTAGAGAGGCAGCCAGTGAAACTTTGATATAAGTAAATCAATAATGGGCAAAACAACTTTGATAACAGGGAGTTAGATGAACAACAAACAGTTCTTGAAAAACAGTGTTTATAATCACGGACTGACTGACTGGTATGTTCATTGTTTATTTAAACCATTGGTTGCAAAGTAAAGGCCATGTTGCGGGGTGGACTAGGACAAGTGTCAGGTTGTATACCAAACAGACGGGTGAAATGTTGCCAAAACGCACTGCACTGTACTGTTTGAATATACAGAAAGTAATGTACTGAACACTGTCAAGTTGCTTATGCACAGTGTGCTGCTCCCCCCTGGTCAAGGCCTAGGGTTGCGAAACTCCAGGTGGGGCCTGGAGATCTTCTGGAATTACAACTGATCTCCAGACTAAAGAGCAAACGGCTGTTTTGGAGGGTAGACTCTACGGCACTACATCTCTGCTGAGGTCCCTTCCCCAGGCTCCACCCCCAAATCTCCAGGCATTTCCCAACCCAGAGTTGGCAACCCTATCAAGGCTGTATTGCCCGCGCTCTGCCATGATCTGGAACATAAGAAAAGCCATGCTGGATCAGACCAAGGCCCATCAAGTCCATGCAGTGGAGGACCTGCAAGTCCTTAGATTGGAGAGGGGGGGGGGTTGCACCACTTTTCTGTATCCAACCCAGAAACGGATGCAAAAAGTAAGACTTGTGAATTTGTTTCTCACAAGGGAGAAGTGAACTCAGGAAGGGGATATTAACCCAAATAACCAAACCTGCAAAATCTGGTCTTGTTCCTAAAGGACTGCCATTTATTCCTGTGCTGTTGCAAAATCTCTGATAATTCTGACCATCTTTGCAGGCTCGGCCATCTGTCATGCACCACTGAGAGGCAGCCCCAGTGCTTCTTCTGCCTGAGATGGTAAGTGCATTAGGAGCCTGTGATTCATATTTGAATCATTGTAGGTGTGGTGCAATGGGACTTAATTCTGAGTAGACCTGTTTAGGATTGTTTTCTAAATGTAACACTCTCTACAAGCCATGGTTTGCAAATTGGAAGCTAGCCAACTTTAGGGGTATATACTTCCTCCCTATCCAGAGCAAATGCCCCTTCCCCATGCCTTCTGGGTTTCATTTAAGGATGGAACGGAATTTTGAAATCTGTCTGGTCTAGGTAGGGTTGCCAGGTCCCTTCTCCCGTTCAGCGGGAGGTTTTAGAGGGCAGGGTTTGGGGAGGGGAGGGACTTCAATGCCATAGAGTCCAATTGCCAAAGCGGCCATTTTCTCCAGGTGAACTGACCTCTATTGGCTGGAGATCAGTTGTAATAGCAGGAGATCTTCAGCTAGTACCTGGAGGTTAGCAACGCTATTCAGTGACAACATATCATCAGCCCTATTGACTTATCCTGACCCTCCTTCATTCCCTGTTTCCTCCATTTTGTTTTAGTTTCCCTAACAAAGGGGCTCTGCGGTTCCCCTGTTTCTTCATCTACAAACACACGCTCATTTGCAAGCCATCCAGTTGCCGTCGCCCAGTGATGGCCATGCTTGTGCAAGCCAGCCAGTCGCTTGGCAAGACGCTCTTGTTTTCTGTGGCTGCCAAAGGAGTCTGTCGAAAGCCAGCCTTTTCAGCAAAGGTTCACAAATCCTGCTCTCAAGGTATCATACAGCTAAGATTAATACATATTTTTCCGGTGCCATCATACCTGACAAGATGCAATTATCTCTACCAAGAAAAAAAAAGGCCGGGGGGTGGTGCGTGCTTCCCTTCACTGTTCTTTGAATAGGGGGTTGTTCACAGGCGGCATTCATCAGACAGATTCCGGAGGGTGTTTTTAGCAACGAAGCTTCCCGATTAATTTGGGGTAGAATCTTCATGTTGACATTTGCCGCTTTAGAAGAAAACATCCTGGGTGGGGTGAAATCACCCCGTTTTTCTCAAAGTGGCGTTCTCCTTGCATGGGTGTTTCAAAGCGCATTCAGGAGCTCTTGAGCAACTGAGCTGGCAAAACAAAGCTGCCTTTGGCTCAATGGATCTCTGTACATTGAAGTCTTCCAATCAAGCTTCCCTGTTGTTCCCTTTCCATTTGTTTGCTCTCGTCCACTGCCTTCTGAGGGCCCTCTGAATTCACACTTGTTCTCAGGACAGGAATGTCACTTAGCACTTACTGCTTAAAAAATGTAAAGGTCCCCTGTGCAAGCACCAGGTCCTTCCTGACCCAAAGGGTGGCGTCACATCCCGACGTTTACTAGGCAGACTATGTTTATGGTAGGGCTGTTGAATTAAAAAAAATTCAGTATAGTTCGGATTCGGCCGAATTCAGCCCGTTTAGATTCGGGATATGCCGAAGTCCGAACTCCCCCACTTCGGATCCGTTCAATTCGGCGGGAATTCAAAGTTCGGGGAAAAATTCGGCCGAATAAAGCCATTAAAAACACAACCGCGCCTTTCCGTGGCTCTGGGGGGGCATTTTTGGGGTTAGAGGTCCCAAACTTTCGGCAGAGCTTCAAAGGACGTTTATTGAAAGACTCCCCAAGTTTTGTAAAGATTGGGTCAGGGGGGGCTGAGATATGGGCCCCGAAAGGGGTCCCCCCACCCTTAATGTGCATCTCTCAGCAGAGCTTGCCGCCCACGCACAAAGCTCCCAGCCCCGACAACAGCTGAGAAATTTGCAAAGCAACTGCAAAACAACACAACCTTGTTAAACAACACCTTTGCAACACACAACTGAAACCTCCCCCCTCAAACCAGGGAGCGAGAGACTCAAGGGGGAACACACACCCCAGGCAGAACCGACGAAAGCCCCCTTTGGCTTCCCCCCCACCCACAGAAACTGCTCCCTCCCCACACACACAGAGACTCTGCTTTCCCCCCCACACACACACATACACAGGAGAAAAATTATAGATTAAAGCCCCCAAAGGGGTCTTACTGTGGCTGTCTTCTGTTCCATCAAGAGGGGCTGAAGAGGACTTGTAATCCAAGATGATTCCAATTAGGCACGGGAGGTTTTGCTCTGGAGAAGATGCACAGGATCGGCTGATCCATTCATCCCAATAGGAAAAGGGGAAAGGGGAAAGGGGAAAGCCCATATCTCGGGACCCCCTAACCCAATGTTCACAAAACTTGGGGGGTATCTTAAGAACACTGGTCTGAAACTCCGCTCAAAGTTTGGGATCTGCACCCCCAAAAATGCGCCCCCTGCAGCCATGGAAAGAGAAAAGGGGGAGGCGATATTTCTGCCCCCACTGAACCCATCTTTACAAAACTTGGGTAGTATCTTAAGAATAATTGTCTGAAGCTATGCTAAAAGTTTGGGGGCTATATCCCCAAAAAAGCGCCCTCTGCAGCCACATAAATGGAAAAAGGGGGGGAGACCTCCTGACCCAGTGTTTACAAAACTTGGGGGGTATCTTAAGAACACTGGTATGAAACTCCGCTCAAAGTTTGGGGTCTGTACCCCCAAAAATGCGCCCCCTGCAGCCATGGAAATAAAAAGGGGGGGAGCCCATATCTCGGGACCCCCTGACCCAATGTTTACAAAACTTGGGGGGTATCTTAAGAAGCTTAATCTGAAGCTCCAGTGAAAGTTTTGTGTCTGTACCCCAAAAAATACTCCCCCTGCAGCCACAGAAAGGAGCGAATGTGCACAAGCACCCCCACACACACACACGAGGATTTTGCTCTCTCTCTCTCTCTCTCCCTGGCTGGGCCGCACATCAGCTGATTCCTCCAGTACTCAATCCTGACTGATTGGCCAGAAGAAGACCCAGCTTGGCCACCGATTGGCCGGGGGAGGAGAATGCTGCTTACTGACGGTTATGCTGCTTACTGACGGCCCCGAATTTGCCGAATTTATTCGCGAACTCCCGAACTCGCTGAATTCGGTCCCCCCAGTTGCCCGCCAGTTTTGAGTTTGGTTCCTCCCGAACTAAAAACCACCGAATCAGGGGAAATTCGGCTGATTTTCAGTTCGGGCCGAACCAAATCAACAGCCCTAGTTTATGGGATGGTTTGCCAGTGCCTTCCCCAGTCATCTTCCCTTTACCCCCAGCAAGCTGGGTACTCGTTTCACCGACCTCAGAAGGATGGAAGGCTGAGTCAACCTTGAGCCGGCTACCTGAAACCGACTTCCGTTGGGATCGAACTCAGGTCGTTTAATTGCCTTTAACATTTCTCAGATGGACACTGTTCTTTTCAAAATGTATGGGGAAACCCCCCTCAATTGCCAGGCACCTGTTTATATATGCCATCGGTATGACAGACAGTGTGGTATAGTGGTTAGAGAGTTTAAATCCCACTCTGTCAAGAAACGTGCTGGCTGAGCTGGGACAGTCACTCTTTCTCAGACTTACCCTACCTCACAGGGTTGCTGGGAGGGCAAAATGGAGGAAAGGGGACCACATGCACTGCCTGTGCACCATGGTGGGTAAGATAAAGAATGTCTTGGGTGTCCAGTGTCTACGGTAGCCATGGCCAGAAAGTTAGGATTGCCAACCTCCAGGTACTGGCTGGAGATCTCCTGCTATTACAACTAATCTCCAGCCGATAGAGATCAGTTCACCTGGAGAAAAAGGCCGCTTGGGCAATTGGACTCTTTGGCATTGAAGTCCTTCCCCAAGCCCCTCCCTCTGCAGGCTCCGCCCCAAAAATCTCCAGGTATTTCTCAACCCAGAGCTGGCAACCCTATAGAAGGTAGGCACTAGTAAATACAGATGAAGGAGGCTCCTTACTGTCAGGAATCCAAAAACTCATCATCAGACGAAGGATCCAAAGTGTGATCTAGGTGTACCCTCAGCATTCTGGTGTGCAAAAGGATCATCCACCCGTCAATTTCCTTCCCAAGGCAAAACTTTCCTGCAAATGTATCTGAAATTAAGTGATACTAGGTGCTTTTATACTTCTGGGTTGCATTGGCTGTTTTTAACAGATGTTAATGGTTTTATCTTTTATATTGTGAATCGCCTCCAGCAGGTCTCTGAAGAGATGGCATATAAATATTTTAAATTTATTTATTTGAACCTTTTTTTTTTAAAAAAAGATATTTTTCCATACATACAGCACCATGAACACTATACAATCACAATATGGACTATTACATCTTGGTCATGATCTTACATAATCTAGCATACATCACATTCTACTCAAAATATAGCTGTACTATTCTACCTTCTTACTAAAGCAGCATTTTATCATATATAAAAAGAGAAAAAACAGAGAAGAATGATGGATTAATTATTTGCCCTTACTATTTCTAATATAATTATATAGTTGGAACATCATTTGTAATTGATATGGCCATGATGATATATGCTCTTATTTCTTAATCTAAATACATATATAAACATTAATAGGTCAGATTAACATTCTTAACACATATGGTCATTTATTTGATTAAACTTGTATCCCTCCCTCCACAGCAAAAAGCCAGGCTCAGGGCGGCTCACTGATTCTTAAAACATAAATACAATAAAATTACAATCAGTCATATTGAGAAGAGCCCTGTGGCGCAGTGGTAAGCTGCAGTACTGCAGTCCAAGCTCTGCTCACGACCTGAGTTCAATCCCGACGGAAATTGGTTTCAGGTAGCTGGCTCAAGGTTGACTCAGCCTTCCATCCTTCCAAGGTCGGTAAAATGAGTACCCAGCTGGGGAAGGCACTGGCAAACCACCCCGTAAACAAAGTCTGCCTAGTAAACTTCGGGATGTGACGTCACCCCATGGGTCAGGAATGACCCGGTGCTTGCACAGGGGACCTTTACCTTTAAGTCATATTGAAACAATGCTCATAAATAGACAGGCCCCGTAAAACCATGAAAATATAAAAACATTTGGTGCACTCATTGTGGCATAGAGGCTGTAGCAGGGCCTGTGGGAAGTCAGACCCCCCCTTCACATTATATTCGGATGGCAGCAACAAAAAAGGGGGTAATTATTATTCAACAGGAAACTCATATCTCTGCTTATTTGGCTGTATATATGGAATAAGCAACTGTGTCACTGCAGATTACCCATCTGTGGGGCAATCTGATTCGTTCAACCAGATGTTTGCAGGAAGTGACACAACATTTTGCTGGACACATAGTGACATCAACCCAACAAACCCACCAGCTTGGAACTCTGAGCATCCCAGGGGTTATCCTTTCATCCTCCAGATGAACCTCCTGTGTCAGGAGCTTGGGCATGGGGCTAGTAATGTGGTACCTCTGTAACTTGCAAGTCTTTTGTAAGGATGTTTATGAAATATGCAAGGATGGCCAATGACAGCATTGGTAGGGACGCCAGCTATGGGTTGGGAAATACTTGGAGATTTTATGGGTGAAGCCTGGGGAGGGTGGGGTTTGGGGAGGGGAAGGACCTCAGAAGGGTATAACACTATAGAATCTACCCTCTAAAGCAGCCAGTTGCTCCAGGGGAATTGATCGTGGTTGTCTGGAGAACAATTGTAATAGCGGGAGATCTCCAGGTACCACCTGGAGGTTAGCAACCCTACGTGGGTGTCAGATATATCGGAGGTAGCAGGTGAGGTCGGGACCTTCCAAGGCTGCTATATGGGTATGCAATAGAACCAGACTGCTTTATTCTTGCTCCAACAGATCTAGGGCGCTTTCACACATACTGAATAATACACTTTCAATCCACTTTCAATGCACTTTAACGATGGTTTGCAAGTGGATTTTGCCTTTTCACACAGTAAAATCCAGCTGCAAAGTGCATTGAAATTGGATTGAAAATGCATTGTTTGGCATGTGTGAAAACAGTCCCAGACTTCGGTAGAATGAACTCAAAACCACAATGGTCTATTTGCTCAGATTATATATCTAGTACAGTTTCAATCCCTTTCTTCCTCCAAAGAGCTCAGATTGGCACACATAGTTCTCCAGTCAATCATTTACACTCAACACAACCCTGTGAGGTTGGCTAGGCTGAGAGAGAATGACTGGCTCGGGGTCACTCAGCAACCGTCATGGCAGAGAGAGGATTTGACCCAGGCCTTCCAGATCCCAGTTCGACACTCTAACTACTGTACCATACAAGTGCCGATGTTCAGTTTGGCCTGGTAGCCACAGGAGGTAGGGTTGCCAACCTCCAGGTACTAGCTGGAGATCTCCTGCTATTACAACTGATCTCCAGCCGATAGAGATCAGTTCCCCTGGAGAAAATGGCTGCTTTGGCCACTGGACTCTATGGCATTGGAGTCCCTCCCCTCCCCAAACCCCACCCTCCTCAGGCTCCGCCCCAAAAACCTCCTGCCGGTGGTGAAGAGGGACCTGGCAACCCTAACTCTATGGCGTTGAAGTCCCTCCACAAAGCCCGCCCTCCTCAGGCTCCGCCCCAAAAACCTGCTGGTGGTAAAGAGGGACCTGGCAACCTTAACAGGAGGGTCCATGTAGGGGAGGGCCATCTCACTTCAGTTAGGCGAAACCTCTGAAGGATGGAGGCTTGCGGCACAGGAGTTAGGGAACCTGAATGTGGCTGCAGAAGGCCCCAGATGGAGACACACACTTGGCATCCTAGTAAGGTTGCCAACTCCAGGTTGGGCAATTCCTGGAGATTTGGGAGCAGAGCCTGGAGAAGGTGGCATCGGCTATAATGCCACAGAGTCTGCCCTCCAAAGTGGCCATTTTCTCCAGGAGAATGGATCTCTGTCATTGGGAGATCAGATGTAATTCTGGGAGATCTCCACACCCCACCCAGACGGTGGCAACACCATGTCCTGAATGCACCTGGATAACTTTTGCTCCCTGACTTTTATTTACGTATTTTTAGATTTCTACCCCCTTCTTTGGCTGGAGTCCTAATAGCAGATGAAGCATTTGAAATGGGATACAATTTCAATATAAAATATTTAAAATTAAAGCCATAAATAAATAACTGGGACCATGAGGAGAGATGTCCCAGCCATTTGAGGTCAGGTGGGACATAACAAGGAATATGGCCTTCTTGGGTGGTTTTACTACCTCCCACCTGACGACTTCTCCGATGGCTTGCAGGCATCATGTGGAAACATGATTGCCTTCCCAAGCTGATGGTTGAAATTTCTCTGCCCTGTTGGTTATGCTTTCAGATCCAAGGTGCTGACTCTTAATTTTTGCTTTTGAAAAATTGATTTGTATGCTTATGATAAGCTGCAGGGGAAATGGAATAGAAATGGTGTTAAATAAACACGCCAAACCACTGTCATATTGTGGTTGGAGTGTTGGATTGGGAAGTCCCAAGATCATATCCCTGATCAACCATGAAACTCGCTAGGTCAGCCTGGGGCCATTTCTCAGTCTTATTTTAACCTACTTGACAAAGTTGTTTGTGAAGTTAAAATGGAGGAGAGAAGAACCTTGTACATAGGTAGGGTTGCCAACCTCAAGCTACTAGCTGGAGATCTCCTGCTATTACAACTGAACTCCAGCCGATAGAGATCAGTTTCCCTGGAGAAAATGGCTGCTTAGGCAATTGGACTCTATGGCATTGAGGTCCTTCCCCTCCCCAAACCCAGCCCTCTGCAGGCTCCGCCCCAAAAACCTCCCATCAGTGGCAAAGAGGGACCTGGCAACCCTATAACTTAACTTAACTTAAAAACCTTTAATGGCATAAGGTCCCTATACATAGGGTTGTCAATAGGTGGTGGCTGGAGATCTCCCGTTTTTCATCTGATCTCCAGGCGAAAGGGATCAGAAAAATACCTGCTTTGGAAGGTGGACTTTATGGCATTAAACATACAAACATAAGAAAGGCCCTGCTGGATCAGACCAAGGCCCATCAAGTCCAGCAGTCTGTTCACACAGTGGCCAACCAGGTGCCTCTGGGAAGCCCCCAAACAAGACCCTTCCCTCCCCAAACCCTCCCCTCCTCAGATTCCACCCCCCAAATCTCCAGTATTTATGGAAATGGGGTAATCACGAAAAGATCTAAATATAAATAGAGCAACTTCATACATAAATCGCAATCGTAGTTTGTCTCTACCAGAAGAGAGATGATCTCTCAGAAGTTACAAGGAGTCTAGAATGTCAATGTTAGAAAAAATTTGCAAGATCATTGGGAGGGCCAAAAGTAAGCTGAATGAGATGTTTTCAAAAGGATGATATTCATTTATTCAATTCAAGAATAAGATCAAACCAAGAGAACTTGTTAAGCAAGAAGTGCTTCCATTGCTATGCTAAGATGATACTGATGCATAATTTATTATGTCTGGTTGTTTAGTTTCAGTGAATAATCTTTTTAAAAAGAACCTTGAACGTTAATTTTGATAAGCAATTCAGTATAACCCAGAAGCTTGCATGCTTCATCACAAAACGTTGGCTGGCTATAATAAAAAAAGTGTGCCAAGAGCAAAGCATCCTCCTGTGAGGACCTTTTGCATGGAAAAATTAGTGAGCTGCATTGGAAGGAAATTAGTCCACTACTATAATCTTTTTTGAGAAACTTCTGGAAAGTCCACTGGGGCTCTCCAAAATTCATTTTAAACACCTTTGGAATAGGCTACAAGGATTTTGAAATGCATATTGTCCTTCTGCCACAAGGTGGAGCTGTTGATACCTTACAAAAACATTCAAGATTCCTGGAAAGTCAGATTACTTGAATTTGTGCAACTGAAAGAATGGCATAGAAATGTTTAAACCAAAGGCAGAAATTAGAGGCTGTATTCCGGCAAACAAAGGGAGTCACAACAAATGGCCTTAGATACAATGGCAGCCGCAAATTTTCGCCTACAAAAACGGGGGGAGGAGAGGGAGGTAAAGCAAAATGGTTTATAAACCCTCAATTTCCTACCTTTTCCAGGCAGTATTTACTCCCTTGTTCACAACTTCTTCTGTACACAATATGCAGCTCTAAAAACAAAACAAAACAGGGGCTTCATCCTTAAGTGAGCCCAACCAATCAGGGATCACGTAGGCAGCGTGATGACATCGCACAGGCCGCATGCAAATGTCACAAAGCACAATCGAAACGAACATCACCCCCCCTTTTAATAAGCCTCCTAATTATGATGTGCAGCTAATTAGATTTGACGATGTGATGACATCCCAAAGCCCAGCCAGAGTGAGGACAATGTTTCCTGCTCTCATGTTGAAGAAATAGTTTAGCCCTGTTTTGTAAAGGTAAAGGTCCCTTGTGCAAGCACCGGGTCATTCCTGACCCATGGCGTGACGTCACATCCCGACGTTTCCTAGGCAGACTTTGTTTACGGGGTGGTTTGCCAGTGCCTTCCCCAGTCATCTTCCCTTTTTGGTAGGTCCTCCTAAACAACCTTGTCTCACTGGTAGAGGGGTGTGTGTGAAGTTTTGCCCTCCTCTTTTTCTCATGCCTATTAAGTACCCCAATAGCATAAGATATAGGGTCTAGACTATCTTCAAGGTTTGCCAGACCTCCAGCAGAGTCACCTCAGCCCTGCAGATTTCCCAACACGCCAACTATCCATGCAACAACATCTCACCCCCCTTGGCCTTCCTGGTGTTTCTGAGGTAATCTGCCTGAGTGTTTAAAAGAAAGCAGATAGTCTTTTTTAAAGGCTACTTGGGCCATTCCACATGTTATAGGGCAACAAGCCTGGGTTTGCAACTGAGTACATGTTTGACAGGGAAAGGCAGCCAATGTTGGCTTCCTGATGAGTGTTCCTGTATGGCTCCCTGATGGGTGATGCTGGATGGCACACAGGTTTCCAAGTCATGCCTGTTTCAGTCTTACCTGGCATTTTTTTTAGGTCTAATATTATCCTTATATTCCAAAGAATGTCATGTGTGAATGGACACCAAGCAGAGGCTGAAGCCTGAGATCCTCACAGCTTCATTGCACTGATGGTAGAAAGTGCTGTCAAGTCACATGACAACATGAAGCTGCCTTATACTGAATCAGACCCTTGGTCCATCAAAGTCAGTATTGTCTGCTCAGACCGGCAGTGGCTCTCCAGGGTCTCAGGCAGAGGTCTTTCGCATCACCTATCTGCCTAGTCCCTTTAACTGGAGATGCCGCGGATTGAACCTGGGACCTTCTGCATGCCAAGCAGATGCTCTACCACTGAGCCACAGCCCCTCCCCAATAACACATGAACGCACATGAAGCTGCCGTATAATGAATCAGACCCTTGGTCCATCAAAGTCAGTATTGTCTACTCAGACCAGCAGCAGCTCTCCGGGGTCTCAGAAAGAGGTCTTTCACATCACCTATTTGCCTAGTCCCTTTAACTGGAGATGCTGGGGACTTAACCTGAAACCTTCTGTATGCCGAGCAGAGGCTCTACCACTGAGCCACAGCCCCTTATGGAGACCCCATAGGGTTTTCAAGGCAAGAGTTGTTCGGAGGTGGTTTGCCATTGCCTGCCTCCACATGGGCTAAGAGAGTTCTGAGAGAACTGTGACTGGCCCAAGTATACCCAGCAGGCTTCATGCAGAGGAGTGGGGAATCGAAGCCGGTTCTCTAGAGTCTGCTGCTCTTAACCACTACATAATTGCACTACCACACCGTTATCTCTACACATCTCCAAAGAAATCCTTGGAGAGTTTCAATGGTGCAGCTTGCCCATCACCGTGTTGGCAAAATACATTCATATCAACTGCAAGAAATCCTTCCTGAAACTTGGAATCCTCAGGAAATTAGCATGCGCAGGTCAAAATAAGAGCAGAAATGAGGACTAGGAAGCAGAGGCATAAACACAGATTCAGAACACAAAACTTGTTTTCATGTGGCCTCCTTGTGTCAAGTTTACAAAGATAGGTCATGTACTTTAAAATAGAATAGAAGCAAAGGCATACCAAGCCCTTCCAAAAGAGGGGTTTATGAACATAGAAACCTTCATACTATCCACTGGTCCATCAAGCTCACTGTTTACTGTGGCAAGGTGTCAGGCAGAGAAAGATTTTTCTCGGCACCTGTTAATTGAGATCCTATAACTGGAGATTCCCGGGAATAAACCTGGGGTTATACAAAGCTGCCTTCTGCCCAGTCAAGACACTGGTCTTTTATGCATGGCTGTTTCCCTCACTGTCACCCCTCCGACGACTTGGTCTTTGCTTGATTATGCATGCCATTTCCGCCCATCAGAGGTCGCCTCCCTCTCCTCCTGTTTCCATGTTTTTTGCCCAGGTTTTCAAATTCAAGATAAAACAGGTCCCTGAAAACTTGGGCAAAATGCGGGGAAACGCAGGGGGAGAGCGAGGCAACCTCTGACGGTCAGAAATGGCATGCGTAATCCAAACAAAAACCAAAGGTTGGAGGGGTGACCGCGAGGGAAACAGCCATGCACAAAAGGCCATTGATAACATGTAGCTTAGCATTGCCTACTGGCTTTGTAAAGACTCTGTCAGACCTCCGTTTCATACATATTTCTCCAGTTCCTAATGTTCCAATTCAAAATCCCTCAATTAATGGGAGGCGAGGTCCTGATTGGATCTCCTCGATGCTCCCAGATGAAATTCATCTCAAGCCCAGCACCTTTCCAAGCAGCTTTGTACAGTATCTGTGCAGTGGCTGCTTGGTCTCTGTGGCTTGCAGGTGCTTTTGCCTAGGGATGCTCAGGAATGGGTTTGACAGCCAAACTTACCATGTTCAAAGGAGTCGATCAGATGTAAGCCAGTCACCAAGTCTGTTTGGTCCATGCCGGACAACCGAGAATGCCTGCCGAGCAGATGTGCACTGGGTTTTCGCAAAACTGCACATGAACGAAGACGCTGCCGATTCAAAACCAACCACCAGCCATTGCCATCACTAGGATCTACTCAGATAAACTACGAGGAGTAGGACTGTATTAAAACAAAGCATTTATTTATGACTCATTTATATGATTTGTGAGCGATCCGTTTAAACAATTGCCTAATGAGCAGAGCAGTCGTGCAGCAAGGATAGAAGGGGGGTAGTAGAACTGACTTGGGCTGTGTGAGAGTGCTTGTGTGCAACAGGTCAATCACGCTGTATTGCAAGCTCAGGAAGGAATACAATGAAGTAACCTTTCAAACAGCCATGAACGAATGGACAAATGGTTGAACCAGACATCGAAAAACCGGCTTCTTGTCCGCAATCAACTAAGAGGGCATGAACTGAACCGGCAGCTGTTCAAGTACCTCTGGTTTTTCCCCATCCAAGAATTAAATCATGTAGTTTATCTTAGAAGAGGCACTATCCCCCTCTTCAGAAGAAATGATATCTGCTCAGATCATGGTCAATTCAGGTCATTAATTGACCGTCTTGGATAAAGCATGGAAACTCTCGCAGACTGTTCTACTTTCTATGACTGCAGTCAGATGCATCCTTTAAATGAGCAACACTGGATAGGTTGCATTGCCTGGCATCAATTCAAGAAGGGATCACAGTAACTGACTGCAAGATTAGCTGGGTTCATGGGCAGCTACTGAAGGCATACAGAGATCTAAGTAGCAAGTCTAAACTTTAAAAATCTCAATCCCGCCTTTCTACTAGGTTCCCCTTAAAAATCAGAGGCAGCAGCTGTACCAGGTGGGGGTAGCAAGGAAGTCAAGTCATGTGGTCAAACAGCGTAATTGCACAAATCAGATACATCTGAACTCACTCTGATACATCTGAATGTCTTGCCAAACAATCATCTTCCTGATGGCAAAAGGTAAACAGAATGTGAGCTGAACTAATGCGTGGTAAAGCATGATTAGAAAGAGAAGTTTATGAACTAGTTTGTTTCTAGACATTTCTGTACCAATTATTAATATTATTTGATGACAAATTATAAGACACTGAGGAGTAACACTGAGAGACACTGTCCTTCAGTGTTACTCCTCTGAAGATGCCTGCCACAGCTGCTGGCGAAACGTCAGGAAAGAAAATACCAAGACCACGGTTACACAGCCCGGATAACCTACAAGAACCGACAAATTATAAGTTTCAGCATTTCAGCACTGGCTTGATGTTGTTTGATGTTTTACAGCACCCAGCTTCCCCCCCCCCCCCAAAATCTGTACAACAACTATTGGCATGTACTTTTTAAAAAACCCAACAAATATTCACTAACTTATCAGTATATGACATCTGATCATATTTGGTTCCTGTGTTTGATGCTCGACTTTGTTTTTGTTTTTCAACATTTGATGTAGGACAATATTTTGATTACTGACATACAATGGTATGCAGTACAGCTATAGGACATGAAATGGTGTTAGTTATCTGAAAGTGGACAGCTCATGAGGTTTTATATTTGATGCCTGCCAAATTCAAATCAATCAAGAGTTCCCAAAACTGGGGCATACTCAATTTCTGTCCTCTATACACATTTGAATTCCCAATCTGAATTTTAATATTTGATATATGAATAGACAATTTCAGTGAAACGTGAATATTTGTTGCAGTGCTACTGTTCCCATGGGATGGTACACTTCTGAATAGTTATTAAAAGAAACCTAACTTTGCTTTTGTGACTTTCTGATCTAGTTCACAGCCACTCACAAACAGGGATAAGAAAACGTTTTCTATTCCATTTGTGTATTTTTTACATTTGTTTATATTTTAGTCAGCCTTTTTCAGTGCTTCTGCTTTCTCTGTTGGCTCTGTAGATCTGTGTCTATTGTGTATGCAATTTATACATACAATGTATGGCATTTAATGTCGAAAGATGCGTGCATTTTATGAGAAAAGTCTGGTGCAAGGAAACAGAAAATAGTACGAAAATGAAGGCTCAGGGGTTGGAGACACACGAGGGGAATGTAAAATCGAAATGTGGATTTTGGGGTCGAGATGAGAAATTCAAATCGTCCCTAGCCACAGAAGTCGGATGCAACATTGCCTGTCCGAGCTGCAATCATGAGCAAATAGAAGGCATGAGACTTTATCGCAGATGTAAGTGATTACTCCCTGCATGGGTAAGCATTTCATTATTGCTGGCATTTGAGTGGCATCGCAGCTGGGAACAGCAGTGAAATGCCATTAATAAGTGGGAGAGAAAAATTTAAGAGAAGCAAAGGGGAGAGAGAAAGGGTGATGGACATGCCGAAGCAAGGGAGAGGCGGAAGGACCAGCGAGCGGACATTCCAACGCCAGAACTTTGAGTGGGATTCAGAAGAGTGGAAATTATTCACAATTTCTGTATGGAGTCATCCGATTCAGGATGCACACGCATATTCAACGCAGACATTTGTAAACGGAGCAGAGTAATGCCAAAATGAGGGGTTAGTTTCACAAATATTTTGGCAATGTTGAAAAAATGCGTCTTTTTTTCTGTTCGCTCATGTTGGGTAGCCGTGTTAGTCTGTCCGTAGCAGTAGAAAAGAGCAAGAGTCCAGTAGCCCCTTAAAGACTAACACAATTTCTGGCAGGGTATGAGCTTTCTTGAGTCACTCACTTCTTCGGATACCTTCTTTTTTTGGTTGATTTTTTAAAAGCCTCTTTACGAAATGTTCACTTACCCGCTCACTTATTCGTTGATGCCTCCACCCTTCTGTCATGTCATCACATTGCCAAATTTGTCTATTTAGCACTGTGTCATCATCTCCCATTGACTATGTGGTCCCCAGCTGGATCGCCTGTGTGAACGATGCAGGTAGCAGAGCTCTCAGTCTCTAGGGCTTTCGTTGGCCCTGAGTAACATCTTCATGTCACCAAACCTGATAGGCCAGTGTTGAGGTGCAGCGTTTGTCCGCACTTCACCTTCTCTGGGAGTAAATGGTGGGCTGCACTCAGGGCTATAACTGAGATGAAGGATAAACCTGAGTACTCTTGAGAAGCTGAATATCTGGCCAGGTTCCCTCTCCCATCCATGTTGCAGCTTGCTTTCCGAGGGGGCCTTTGCAAACCTGTTTACATAGCTCCACCTTTTGTTTGAATAATCCTTCTCTAAGGACCAGTTCTTGGCCATGCCAGAATGTAACAAATAGATCAGGAGACCAGCTTTAAATACACGGTCCGTTGATGGGGTCTTTAAAGGAGCATCTACTACCATATGGATCTGCCTGGTTATAAAAAAATCTTCATCAGAAGCCCCGTATTGGAAGTACTCACCTTCAGAAATGATGTAGGTGGCTACCAGGTGTAGGTCTTTCTCTGTGGTGGCCATCATTTATGGAACTGGGTGAGGACCCAGCTGTTGATAGATAGGCAAGATAGGATTAATATAAAATCTGATCTAGGAAAGCACAGGATGGAATATGAAAAGCAGATAGTTGTAAAGGGTGGGGAAAAGCAAGTTATTAGAAGCTCTAGTAAGTGAGGGAGACAAAGTCCTTGTGAAAACCCAGGGGGCGGTGACGTTAAACTTCCTGAGAAATTCTATTTTAGTATTTTTGCATCGGATTCTCCTTTTGAAGTTCTTTTGTAGGAGAAGAGTGACTTTTAGATCCTCAACATTGCTCTGGAAAATTAAAAAGCAAACTAAAATAAATGGACACAAATCTGACATTAAAAATCACAACATTCAGAAACCTGAGCAGTTGGACATCTATAAAACCAATGAATTTCTATTAAAGGCTGCAAACAATAGAAAGGCAGATTGAGGAAGGAGGAGAGATGTTCATTCAGGCATCTGATGAAGTGAACTCTGACTTGTGAAAGCTTATGTTGGAATAAAGGGTGTTAGTTTCTAAAGTGCCGCTGGATGCCCGTTTTATAGACTGGAAAGGGGTGTAAATAAGCTGAAGGAATGGAAAGGTGTGGCAAACTGCAGATATGGAATTAGAAGAAGAAGAACAACAAGAAGAAGAGTTGCCGACTTTCTCTACCACTTAAGGAGTAATCAAACCAGCTTACAATCACCTTTCCTTCCCCTCCCCACAACAGACACCCTGTGAGGTAGGTGGGGCTGAGAGAGTGTGACTAGCCCAAGGTCACCCAGCAGGCTGCACGTGTAGGAGTGGGGAGAGGAAAATCCACTTCACCAGATTAGCCTTCGCCGCTCATGTGAAGGAGTGAGGAATCAAACCTGGTTCTCCAGATCAGAGTCTACCACTCCAAATCACTGCTCTTAACCACTACACCACGTTGGTTCAGAAACTACACGTTCAGAAACTCTCCTAGTCAATCAGACTGATGGAAAACTGGAACACAGGCCAGAATAAACTCACCTAGCAATAGAATGGTGAAACCTCCCTACCACTGATCTGTCCTCAGGGGAATCCCGCATGTTGGTGGCTTGTCAGATGCAAAGAGAAGAGGGGAAAGATTCTTCCCCAGGCTGGGCTGTCCCCAACACACAAAGAATGGACCAGACACCAAACCCCACCCATCCCTTACTTTTAACGGTGCATGGTGCATCATTCTCCCTGTTGATTCAACACAGCACTGGGCCAGCTTTTTGGAACGGAGAGAGCTTCATTTATAGAAACCTCTGTGTTGGAACACCATAAACAATTAGTCCGATTGCAAATTTGAGGGGCAGGAAGGAGAAGAGAGTGTCATTGCCCTGAAGCACTGGCCTGCTGTTCTCATTCTGCTAATAAAGCGGTTAATAAAAAAAGGGAGGCAAAGCGAATGTCCAGATTTCAGAGGTTATAAAAACGAACAGCGTTCTTCTGTTTAGTGGACAGGCGAGGGAATGGAGAAGCCTGGGGAATCCGCTGGTGGTTTGCAGGCTGAATTCCTTAATGACATCCTCATTAAAAAGTCCTCACTGCCAAATACTGTTTGCGTTCCTTCTTTGGAACTGTCTGCATTAATAATGAGCAAATCCACTTGGAAGGTATTTACATAAAGTATTGTTCTCATGTCAGGGCTGGAGACAGGGAACACCATGCTGGGACAGACCAGGGATGGGGGAAGCCAGGCCAGTCAGGGAGACGGGAGAACGAGGGATCGCAGTGACAAGGACTGTTGAACGCCGCAAGAAGGCACTGAATTAGGGTTGCCAGGTCCCTCTTTGCCACCAATGGGAGGTTTTTGGGGTGGAGCCTGAGGAAGGCGGGGTTTGGGGAGGGGAGGGACTTCAATGCCATAGAGTCCAATTGCCAAAGAGGCCATTTTCTCCAGGTGAACTGATCTCTATCGGCTGGAGATCATTTGTAACAGCAGGAGATCTCCAGCTAGTACCTGGAGGTTAGCAACCCTACACTGAGTGCTTAGTAGCTGTTTTTGGTGTGACCAGGAAGCTGGGGCTCAAATGGGTTCTGGAATGATGAAGCAGAGAAGAACAGAACAAATGGCTGTCTTTTACAAGCGGTGAAGATAGGGTATGTTTGGTGGTGAGGGGTCCTCTTTCCTCAGCAAGTGGGAGAGGTGTAAGAGCGCTGAGGTGTAGTGGTTGGAGTATCTGACCTGGGTTCAAATCCCCAATTGACCATGGAGCTCACTGGGTGAACTGGTGCTAGTCATACTTTCTGAATGAAACCTCCTATAGAGGGAGAACCCTGCATGCCACAATGAATTCCTTGATTTTGGTTGCTTCAAATCAATGTGAACCTTCTTCATGTGCTGATCTCTACAGCACATTCTATTCCCTGGTTTGGTTTGCTTTCCCTTCTTACACTCTTCCCTGCAGCCATTTTGTGGTGTAGTGGTTAAACCAGCATGGTATAGTGATTAAGAGCGGTGGATTTGAGTGGTGGTCTCTAATCTGGAGAACCGAGTTTGATCCCCCACTCCTCCACATGAGTGGTGGACACTAATCTGGTGACCCAGGTTGGTTTCCCCACTCCTACACATGATGCCAGCTGGGTGACCTTGGGCAAGTCACAGCTCTCTTAGAGTGCTCTCAGCCCCACCTACCTCACAGGGTGTCTGTTGTGGGAAGCAGAAGGGAAGGCAGTTGTAAGATGGTTCGATTTTTCCTTAAGTGGTTGAGAAAGTCGGCATATAAAAACCAACTCTTCTTCTTCGTCCTCCTCCTCCTCCTCCTCCTCCTCCTCCTTTGGCTTGCTCTCTCTTCTAGTTTGCAATACGTTTTTCACCCTGGTTCTCTGCCCCTCTCTAGGATATAGGAAGCTCAACCAATGATAGCCAGTGACCCTGCTGCCTGCCCCATCCCTATGTGACATCATCACAACTCAACGAATCATTGCCAGCCAATAGCTTTGTCATCACCACCAAGCACAGTAGCTTAATATAGACCATCAATTATTACTGCCAAATAAAGGGGGGAAAGACTTGGCTAAATTTACTGAAGGATCTAGAAAGTTTCCTCTCTCTAATTGATGAAGAGTTTTAATTGGTGCTGTCTCTTACTAACAGCCACAAGGCCCTACAGAATTAAGATTATCGGATAATTGACCTTCGCTGTACATTTTACACCGTTATCTTGCTCTGGCAGAACTTAACTGCCAGGTGCTGACAATTATCTTCCCATATTGCCCGGTTTGTTGGGTCATCCCACTTGAATAATTCTCAAGAGTTCGAGGATTAGTGTCTAATGGAGTGATTTCAGGTATTTATCGGCTAATGGCTGAGTCAGTAATGGAAGGGGGTTACATCTCTAACCCTCTCTAATGGCGCATATATCTAGCCCTTTTCCCAGACAATATCTTTGGTGCTTCCTGCAGAGTGTGATTACTCAGAAGTGAGGGGCCATGGCTCAGTGGAAGAGTATCTGATTTGCAAGGTCAATCTCGTCAAATAATCTCAGGTAGCCACGGGAAGATCTTCCTTTACTCAAAATTCTGGAGAACCACTTGCCTGTCAGAGTATACAGTACTAGGCTAGTGGTTTGTCTCAGTACAAGGAAGCTTCATATGAGATGTCACCCTCTGAGCCAGGGTGGTACAGTGATTACATAATACAACCTGAGGATCCAGTTATCAAATACTCGCTTGCTTATTTGAGTGTACTCTACTGCCTCATACATTGTTTAGTGGAGAAGCCATATCTTCAAGTGTTCAGAAGCTTCAATGGGTACAGAATGCTGAAGCCAGGATGTTGAATGGAGTGGGTCATAGGGACTGTATCACTCCAGTCTTGGCCCATCTACAGTGGCTCCCAATTTGTTTCTGGGCACTATTCACAATTCAAGGTGCTCGTCTTGACCTTCAAAGCCCTATACGGTTTGGGACCAACATACCTGAAGGACCATCTACTCTGTTATGAACCTGCCCGACCACTCCAGCCAACTTTGGAGGCTCTGCTGTGGGTATGCTGTCTTCTGAGATAAGGCTGATGGCAACATGGGAGAAGGCCTTCTCTGTCATGGCACCAAAGCTCTGGAACTTTCTCTGCAGGGAGATTCATCTGTCCCCTTGTGTTGCCATCTCCCACCAGTGGGTGAACACTTTGTTTCATTTGGCATAGCCTCAGTGATTCCTCCTCCTTCCTAACCAATGTTTTAATTGCTATTTTTATGTTTTGTATGTGTTTTAACTCTGTTTTGAATTGTTTTGATGATGAATGTTTGGGGGGTTGATTTTAAGGGTTTTAAAATGTGATTGTATCATGTATGTCTTGAATTATTAGCTGCCTTGATAAGCCATGTGTAACATAATGTACAAAGCAACAGTCCAAACAGTATGTAAATAAATCAATAATATTTGGCAAGAGGTTGGCCTGAGTGCTCTGGACTGCCGGCTCTTAGGATCCAGTCAAATGGGTAGAGCTCCTGTGCTAGAGTTCATCTGCTCATCCCCACACAAAGTTTCAGACTCCAGGAGGTTCCAGTAGGGGTGTGCACTGATTTCTTTTTCGGTATTTTTTGGGGTTGGGTTTATTAAATCTGACAATTTTTGAAAAATCCAGAAAACCCTTCAAGGCCGGCAGCATGGATCTTAATAAAGTCCTCCCCGTCCACCTTCTTGAGAGTGTAAAGGGAAATAGACAAACCTGAAAAACACGAATACCTATTGAGGTTATTCAGGAAGCGGCTATCCGGCTTTGCCGAAATTTCCATTTTCCTGGGGAAAGCTGAAACAGCTTATTTCGGGTTTATTTTCAGCTTGGTAAAGCCAATATGCACAACCCTTGGCCCCAGACCCTACTTTTGCAACACCACTTCTGCCACCTTTATGGCTGGTTCCCCTGGGACCAAGGATGTTACCTTGTCCTGTTCTAAGCAAGAGGTTGGGGTTGGGGCCATTCACTCAAATCCAGCTAGAGTGGATCGAAATAGCCTGGTCAGTGGCAAATGGCATCACCCTTCAAAAATTCTAAAGAGGTCTCCATTTAGCCTAATGACCATCGGCAGATCTCTTCTCTATCAATTGACCTGACCCCCTATTAAAGCTGGTGGCTCAGTCCTTCACCTTGTGGCAAGGAATTCCATAACAACGATCCCCCTGAGTGTTGGACTTACTTTACTCTATCCTGAATGTGTGGTCAATGAATTGCACTGAGTGAGCCCAAGTTCTAGGGTTGTGAGGTCAAAAATAATCTCTACCTGCTCTCTCCACACTACTCCTAATTTTATAAACTACGGTTGTGTTTTCCATCAATTGTGTGGTTCTTTCTCCCCTGAACTTAAAAGCCTGAAATGGTATGGCTTTAGCTGACATATTGTAAGTGGAAGCCAAAAACAACCCCCTACTGTCTTCACACAGAAGATGTCGTAATTTTGAAGAGAAATGTGTTTAATAAATGATATCAGCCCAAGACAGTGCATTTGCCTGGCAGAATTCTCGTGGGCTCATTTGTTTTCGGGATGTTCATGAAACTCTCTCCTGCTGAAGTTCTCCACTGAATTTGAAGGGTCAGTGAGTGAAATCACTGATTCAACACATAAAAATTGACTTTACAGCCCCCCATTTTTCCTTCCCCAATTTCACCACCTGCATAACGATGATTTAATATGCTTTTCTCTATGTGTTTTTGGCTTATTGCTCAACATCTCCCAAGATGATGTCAAATTACACAAATGCCTAGAGGTTGTGCAGCCTAGAGAGCAGCCGTCTATCTCAGAGGCTAGTTTTTCATACTTCCCATCATCCTACACCTCAATGTGCTATACAATGCAACCATCAATCAAACACATGTATATTCCACCCTTCCTCCAAGGAGTCAGAGCAGCGTACCTGGTTCTCTGTTCCTCTGTTTTATCGTCACACCAACCCTATGAGGTAGATTAGGTTGAGTGAGCCTGATTATCCCAAGGCCACCCAGTGAGATTCATGTCTGAGTGATTTCAGCCAATCCTAGTCCAGTACTCTCACCACTTGGAACAGAGAACAGCACATGACTGTGGGGAATGGTGTAAAACTTTGGTATGTATTCAACCAAACACATACAAAATGTGATATTGAACATCAGAAGAGCATAGACATGCAAATGTGTATTCAAATTATGGATGCCACACATTTCTCAGTGAACCCAGTCATGAGTCAAACTTACCCTGCTAGACACTCAAAATCAAACTGTGAGCTGATCAGGGATATGTTCAGATTTGGTCGGGGGAGAGTGGGCTAGAAATATGAAAATAAATAAATAAATAAATAAATAAATAAATAAATAAATAAATAAATTACATGGAGCAACTTGAACAGCTGCTGAACAAGTTTGCAACTGCCCCTTGGTCAGAAGCTGACTCACAGATGATCAGGGGATCATCTGGGAGTTGGGTTCTGATCTTCCACCACCCCTCAGCAAAACAGCTACCTGGTGAAGTTATAAAGGGGAGGGGAGAAAGAGCTTGTTTCTCTTCCCTCCTCCTCCCGCCAAGGTGGGTGGGCATTGAAGCAATACTTCTGAGTTCCTCACTGCAAAAGGGAAAGAGCTAATTTTTTTTCTCTGTAGGCCAAGCCAGGTGGGAAGAAGAGAAATCAGCTGGCCTACTGATTATACACTCACAAAATCTGCTGTATCTCAGGAAGCCTGGGAGGCAGCAAAGTTTCTTGGATGGGAGATAAGAAGAACCCAGCTTCCAGCTGATCAGATGGGAGTCCACTCCAGATCCTCCCCCACCCCCAAAAAAAATCTTTGCTGGGTACACAGCAAAATTTCCCCAGCAGGAAATAAGAAGCTGACTCCTAGCTGATCCCTCATCACCTGGGTGTCTGTTTCTGATGCCTGCAAGTACATAAGAACATAAGATCATAAGAAAAGCCATGCTGGATCAGACCAAGGCCCATCAAGTCCAGCAGTCTGTCCACACAGTGGCCAACCAGGGGCCTCTAGGAAGCCCTCAAACAAGACAACTGCAGCAGCACCATCCTGCCTGTGTTCCACAACACCTAATATAGTAGTAGTAGTAGTAGTAGTAGTAGAAGAAGAAGAGTTGGTTTTTATATGCCGACTTTCTCTTCCACTTAAGGAAGAATCAATCGCCTTCCCTTCCCCTCCCCCCAACAGACACCCTGTGAGGTTGGTGGGGCTGAGAGAGCTCTAAGAGAGCTGTGACTAACCCAGGGTCACCCAGCTGGCTTCATGTGTAGGAGTGAGAAAACCAACTCGGTTTACCAGATTAGAGTCCGCTGCTCATGTGGAGGAATGGGGGATCATCAAACTCGGTTCTCTAGATTAGAGTCCACCACTCCTAACCACCGCTTTTAACCACTACACCATGCTGACTCTCTTGCAAGTCGCTTGTTCTTGCAAACAGGCACAAACAGTCTGTGAACGGCTGAACAGCCCACCAATTAATTGGCTGCTCGATCACCACCGGCAAGCCGGAAGAGTGCTGTAGTACCAGCAGGTCACCATGAGCATCCCTAATTCAAATAAATACTCTGTGCCAAATTGCCAGCAAAAATTCTGAAGAGCAACAGGCTAGAAGACCAGAATGTCTATGATCAGAGTAAAATGCCAAAGAGGGGGAGTTGAGGAATTTGCACGTTCTTATTTATTTGTTTGGATTTTTAAAAATCTGCAGCAGAAGTTATCTTACTATGATTTTTTTCAGGTTGAGGGGTTCAGGGAGGGATAAAACTATTTCCCTCCCACAAATTCCTCACTTATGAGAATATTCATCTTTTCCCAGTCTGGTTTGCTGCAATTGCTTCCTCTACCTGCTGTTACTTAGGCACCAGTTTGTCATTCTAATTATTGCTTCATCTTTTCCTACTTCCTGGATTAGTTGCACGGGTGATTCTTGCATGGGTGATTCCAGCCAATCGGGAATCACGTAGTGAATGAGTTGACATCACAATTCTGTGTAGCTAGGGAGATTTGACAAAGCGCAAATAATACAAGCTGAAAGTGAGAACAATATTTCCTGGTATCAGTTGTGTGCTGCCAGCCAGTCAGGGATCACTTGGTGAACAGCATGATGTCACAACATCATTAGATCTGGCTGTAGTGATATCACGATAGGCAAGAAATGTCAGAGTGTGGTCAGCGTTTCCAGAATATTGAAATACTTTTGAAACGATGGGCGACAATAACTGCCAAAAATATATTTTCACACGAAAAAAGAGCAGGTGCTTTGGGTTCTGTACAATAGCTAATTTTTGGTCTGACAGAACTTAAGATCTTCCTCCAAAAGTAACTTTCTGAAAGGAAATGTTCTCTGGTCGGCTGCCGAGTCTTTTAGCCAAGACTTAATACGCCGGAGATTTCCCCCAGTGCTCGAGCCAGCCAGCCAGCGACTTGTTGCTCCTGCAGATGTTTCAAATGTTAATTCTCAGTAAATTTTGATGCATCGTATTTATCGCTGTTTTGGACGGGTATAATTTCCCCCGCCCCCCCAACCTCCCAGTCGTTCCTTGTAATCATCGCTTTTGAGAAAACAGAAGCTGTTGGTTAAGGACAAAGCAGCTGACCAACAGCGCGTCTAGTTCCCCAGCCAAAAATGCAAGCCAATAAGCTACCATCCGATGAAGGAAGATATTTTGGGAGCTCTTCAGTCTTCAACTTTTCTAATTGCGTGCCTCCCTATGAATTCGCAGGAAAATGGCAACGGTCTTCTTTAGTTCTACTGAGCTATTATCAGGGAGTGGTGATGTGGGAGGGAGGGGCCTGAATCTGTAATGAACACATGAAGCTGCCTTATACTGAATCAGACCCTTGGTCCATCAAAGTCAGTATTGTCTGCTTAGACCAGCAGTGACTCTCCAAGGTCTCAGGCAGAGGTCTTTCACATCACCTACTTATAGGGTTTCCAGGTCCCTCTTCACCACCGGCAGGAGGTTTTTGGGGTGGAGTCTGAGCAGGGTGGGGTTTGGGGAGGGGCGGGCTTCAATGCCATAGAGTCCAATTGCCAAAGCAGCCATTTTCTCCAGGGGAACTGATCTCTGTCAGCTGGAGTTCAGTTGTAATAGCAGGAGATCTCCAGCTAGTACCTGGAGGTTGGCAACCCTACCTACTTGCCTAGTCCCTTTAACTGGAGATGCCAGAGATTGAATCTGGGACCTTCTGCATGCCAAGCAGATGCTCTACCACTAAGTCACAGCTCCTCCCGGATATGAATGCAAGAAATGTAACGTGTTCTAGCTCAATGGCAGAGCACCTGCTTTGCATGGTAGGAGGTCCCAAATTCAGTCCTAGCATCTAGGATCTCAAGTAGTAGGTGTTGGGAATGATCTTTCTCTGTGTGAGAGCCTCCAAGTCAAAGGCGACTATAAATCAACCAATGGTCTGCCTCAGGGTAAGAGAGCTTCGCGTAGGGGAGACTGTAGCTCAGTGGCGAAAAAAGCCCATGGATTGGTTGGCTGCTTGCTCAAAACCGGCAGGGGCAAGGTGTATGTGTGTAATAGAGCTGCCAGCTCCAGGTTGGGAAATACCTGGATATTTTGGGGGTGGAGCCTGAGGAAGGCAGGGTTTGGAGAGGGGAGGGACTTCAATGCCATAGAGTCCAATTGCCAAAGCTGCCATTTTCTCCAGGGGAACTGATCTCTATTGGCTGGAGATCAGTTGTAATAGCAGGAGATCACCAGCCGCCACCTGGAGGTTGGCAAACCTAGTGGGTGAGCTAGCAAGTCCTCATACACCTCTACTAATAACCTTGGCCAACCTATGCATTCCCTTCATTTGGTTAAACCCCTATTTTCGGAGGGGGCCAGCTAAAAGGCGACACAGACTCCCAAGTGACCCATGTGCAAACAAGAAACATGGCAACACTGAGGGAGGAGTTTCACAGAAAGAAAGAAAAAGAATCTTCTTGTGATAAAGTCAATTTTTGTTTCTTTTAAAGAGGAGATTCTTTCAGAAAGCAATCTCTTTGTTACTCCTAGAGGATCGAAGATGGGGGGGAGGAATGACAACAGGGTAGAGAGCGTATGGCCAGAGGTCTTCGCCGCTTTGCCATTTAATTATCTTGTCTCTCTAAAGGTATCTCTAAGCAATTAGAATAATCATTCATACTTCCGTTTTTATGGGGTTCCGCTTTTATCAGATGGAGCCTTGGCTTCTTCTTGCTATTATTATTAGTACTTCACTATTATGGGCTGGAATGTTTTTCTTCCCCCGTTCTCTCCTTTTGTTTTACGTTAATGGTGACCTGGCAACATAATGTGTGCACACATATACTCCAACACCATAAGTTTCTTGAAATATTAGTTTAATAAGACACAGAATAATATTAAGGATGCGATGCTCTCCCTTATATATTATTTATATGTGTGCCGTGATTTAGAGATGTGTTTGAATCGAGACAGTCACTAGCAATGTATGGATCTCTCTGTGTATGTGTACACACACACACGCACACATACACCCCTGCAATATCCACCTAGAGATTCAGCCCTCATCTTTGGAAGATTTTGATTTAACATACACAGTTTATCAAGACTTGTGTGCCATGCAGAAAACCCCCCTTTTCCTTCCTTCTTTATGTAAGGGTATAAATAATCAATGCGCACTGCAACTTTAAATTACTGTTAATGCATCGTACTTACGATCCCACAAGAACGATACTGGGACTAACAGGGAATTGCAAGACAGATGCTGGGGGGGGGGGAATATAATAATATCCATTTTTATTATTTTGAGACGTTTCTTATTAAAGTGGGTGGGATAGTCCGCAATATGAAAAAAGGGAGAGGGGGTGAGGAGGAAGAGGAGGAGGAGCCATCCTGCTGGATTATTGCAAGCCTCTGAAAACGTGAGGTTAATGTTCCATTGAACAGCTCCTTGCCTTCCTCCCCGAACTTCACTCCGAAGACAACCAGGAGCGGGTGAGGGATGTTTGGGGAGATTTGTGAGGTGTAAACTCCAGGGTGGCATTCCATCTTCCCCAGTTCAGTGGTTTCACTCAATTTCCTCCATGCAGACATGGGAATTGTCAGATGGGCTCATCCCCACACTCCGTCTACTCCAGGATCTTGTTTCCTTGTGATAACAGTACACAACGCTTGAGTAGAGTGTGTGAGATGTCAAAGAGAAAGATGCAGGGTGGGCCCAAGACACCCCGAATGCATACAGAGCCCGGAGGGGCCGAGGAAAAGCTAGAGAGCTTCAAATCCTGACACAGCCTTACTAAGCAGCCTTGGTCATTTCCTCTCCATTTGTACAATAGGAATGTTATCTGTTCCAGGCCATATGTGACTTGTATCTATTATACATAGTTGTCAATGTCCCCTATTTACCAGTGAGAATCCTAGTTTTCCGGGCTCTGTCTCTGGCAAATCACAATCTCTGTTACAGCTTTTGGAGAAGACCTGGTTACTTTTTCGTTAGGGGTGATTTTGAGTTTTTCTCTCTGGCTGTTTCTACCGCCTTCCCCATGTGCAAATCAAACCTCTGATGCTTTCTTTTCATGTTGTTTTCTGTCTTCCCCACCTCCACCATGTCTCCATTTTCAGTATTATTTGTGTAAGAATAATCCAGTATTAGAAATTACATGTGCATTTTAGCGAGATGGCATTTACAGTATGTATCAATACTATGTAATTTGTGCATAATATCTCTATATAACATGCATACACAAGACAAATAAATTGACAAATCTTTGACAAAAAAATATTAAAAGCTACAGGATGTAAAAAGGAATTTGTTCATCCTCACTTACCAAGAGTGGTCATTCTTCCAGATTCAGCTTCTTTACCAGTATCTAAGGAAGTTTCGAAGTCAGAGCGGTGGGTTCATTTCCTTTTCCTTAGGCACATGCACATAAAGACATGCACATGAACATTAAGACACCAGCCAGTGTGCAGGCTGCCTCCTTAGCTATTCCACTGCTGCTGAAAGCTCAAAAAAAGCCTTTTAAAGTATTAAATCCACCCAGAGCCTTGGGCATGAATTATCCTGATCAAAGGCTTTTTTCTTTTAAAAAGCAGGCACAGCCTCACCTCCCCACCAGCATACCCGGGGCAAAAGGGGTCAGGAGGCAGGAGGCAGCCCCACCCCTGGAATGCCCCGGGAACTCCCCCTGGGACACCGGAACGCCCCCTGCAATGCCAGCACGGGCCTTTCCACCAGTGGGATGCCGGTGGAAGGCCCAGTCGGTGTCCCAGCACCAGGAGACCAGCGTCTGGGCCTCCCCGCCAGCAATGGGGCCACTTAAAGCAGCATAAGTAGCCCAGACGCCGGAATGGGAGACCCAAATGCTGGTGCAGCCCCTTCCTAGCCTCCTGAGGACTTTCATCCTCAGAAGTCAGGAATGCACAGTATCTCCATGCCTTACAGCAGTCAGAGTGATAGTGGCAGGTCTGTGTAGGAGGCACAGGAGGAAACCAAGTGGTGGTGGTAGTTCTTTGTGGGAGGTGGGAAAGTAGGATTCCTGCCTTGCACTGTACTATATAATGGTACCTGTGAGGAGTGGTCCAATAAACAGGTTTGGACCCTTCATGGGCAGCAAAAAAGCCCATGGATTGGTTGGCTGCTTGCTCAAGACCAGCAGAGGCAAGGTGTTTGAGCTAGCAGGTCCTCATACACCTTTAATAATAACCCTGGCATTCCCTTCATTTGGTTTAACCCCTATTTTCTGAAGGGGCCAGCTAAAAGGCAACACAGACTCCCAAGTGATCTTGCTACAACCAGGAAAGAACTCCAGGCCCCACCAGGAGATCAGCAACCCTACTGGGTTGACCAATGAACGTACATGTTCAACAGAGATCTTTAGCCAATGAAGGCTACCCAATAAGTACGCTTCTCTGCCCTTTCAACACAAAAGGACACCTACAGTTATGTCATCTTTGTGGCCGTGGCCCCCGTATTTTGTTAAATGTGGCCAGCTATTGATCAAAATTCACAGTTGCACGCTTTGTGAAAAGAAACAATCCATTGCGGCAGGATTTTCTTGGGTGGGGGGGAAATCCCCAATCTGGTACAAAGCGGCTTTGGATCTTTAATTAAAAAGCAGGGTTCATAGCACCGGGGGCATCGACTTCCTCTAGATAATCTCCATCACTCCATTTCCCCACCAACTTCCCTGGTCTACAAAACTGCTGGAGACAATTTTTATTGATTGCTCTTCAAGCCGTCAAAAGCGTCCCCGGCTGATCATACGTTACCCCCAGACACCTTGTGCCTTTCAGATAATAACTTGGTGCTCCAGAGAAGAAATGAATTGGATGTGCAGTCACTAACTGTCCAAGTGAATCATGTTACTATATGTCAGCAGCCCCAGCGCCCGCTATCATTTTAATGGAGAGGAATCCGCTATTTTCATGGCTGTTTAAAATTATTTTTCCAGATGAATAAGATATAACAACAACTACTTAGAATCAAAGGAATAATACCAGGGCAGCAATTTGGCTACTGAGGATCCAATCTTTCAAATATAATGCTGATAACCATTATTTAACCTGGAACTGAAAACGGGTGTGGGGGGAGACTCCACAACAAGGTTGCCCTCGCTCCGGGGAAAACCTTGTCGCACACAGGAAGGATCAATCTCAGGACTCAGTTCAAGCAGCCCAGATTTCTAGGAGCCCGGACAATCAGTTCGACAGAACTGCAGCGGCTCATGAGCACCGAGCCAACCAGCTGTATCAGCCGCTTTATCACTCTCTCATTCTGCCCTACAAAACTGTCACGTGTTCTCTTTGGGGATTTTTATTAATCAAACTAAAGCTTGGGATAATTATTATTGATCACCAAAGATGTGTGAAGATGTCATCGGTGAGCCTTTGGGTTCCACCCATTTGTGCCAGCGTTGTTCTTTGGTGCTCTTCTAATGCCATTTATAAATTGCATATAGCCCGATCTCGTCGGAAGCTAAGCAGGTAAATCTGATCCTCACCTTTAAGTAGCACCGAGAGGTGCCATGGCTTACTGACAAAGCATCTGCTTTGTATCCCAAAGGTCCCAGGTTCAGGCCCCGGCATCTCCAGTTATTAGGAGACAATGGAAAGCTGCTGCCTGTCAGAGTCGCTTCCTTTGGCCCATCAAGGGGCTCAGTACAAGGCAGCTTCATGTGTTCGTGTGTAGGGTTGCCAGGTCACTCTTCACCACTGGCAGGAGGTTTTTGGGGCGGAATCATGTTACTTTATGTCAGCAGCCCCAGCGCCCACTATCATTTTAATGGAGAGGAATCCACTATTTTCATCTCTTTGGGGATTTTTATTAATCAAACTAAAGCTTTGGTTAATTATTATTGATCACTGAAGATGTGTGAAGATGTCATCGGTGAGCCTTTGGGTTCCACTTATTTGTGCCAGCGTTATTCTTTGGTGCTCTTTTAATGCCATTTATAAATTGCATATAGCCCGATCTCGTCTGAAGCTAAGGAGGGTTGGTACTTGGAAGGGAGACCCCTAAGGAAGACTCCGCAGAGGAAGGCAATGGCAAACCACATCTGCTTCTCACCTGCCTTGAAAGCCCCTTGCTGGGGTCACCATAAGTCGGCTGTGACTTGACGGCACTTTACCCACACATATACTGCATGCCACCTGTATGCAATTAAACAGAACACAACAAGTTGTGCTGTAAAAATGTAAATTGAAGAAAAACAACAGCACAATGACCAAATAGTAACCCACTATCTATAAATCTCTTGATTCAGGCACTGTATTGTTGCATACTGTGCCTAAATCAAGAGATTTATAGATAGTGGGTTACTATTTGGTCATTGTGCTGTTGTTTTTCTTCAGCCTGCATGCAATTGACACACTGATGATGGCAAATGCATTCACTGAATCATGAAACATTGGCACAAGGATACAGGAAAGAGCACAAAAATAAAAGTGCACAGCTTTGATTAGGAGAAATGGGGTTTTTGAACTCCGCGCTGCAAAATTCAGAAGCATCCCTATTAGGGCCAAGCTAGACGATACATGTAGCACGAGTCAGGTCGAGCATCCCCCCAACCTGACTTGCACTCACACAAAATATCTGGGAACCAATGTTCATGAGTGCTCCGGGGCCCAATTTGGCTCAGACGTGTGATGTGGGGGAAGGTGCTTCAGCCTCCCATTCCATGCAGCTTTCCTGAGTCAAAACGGCTGCAACTCAACTCATGTCACATGTATCATCTAGTTTGGCCTTTCGTAACAGTAACTGCATTTCTCCCCTTCTTTTTTTCCATCATGGAATTCACTGTAGTGCTCGTTGGGGAGTTCCCCAAAGATCCCACATTCAGGCCCTGGCCTAGGGTTGCAGGGTTCCTCTTTGCCACCGGAGGGAGGTTTTTTGGGAGGAGCTTGAGGAGGGCAGGGTATGGGGAGGGGAGGGACTTCAATGCCATAGGATCCAATGGCCAAAGCTGCCATTTTCTCCAGGTGAACTGATTTCTATCAGCTGGAGATCAGTTGTAATAGCAAGAGATCTCCAGCTAGTACCATTGGATCCTATGGCAACCCTACTCTAGCCAGACCCAGATGTGGTTTGCTTCAGCAAGCCAATGACATTTCAATGGGAGGATACATCGCAGCAGGCAGATCAGTGAGTTTAAGGGGACAATTCCTGGTTTATTTATTTTAATTGAGGCTTTTTCCAGTAATGTACAACCTCCTCCCCTCCTTAAACATGCACACAAATCTAGCTCAAGATTTTGCTTCATTAAAAAAAAAATCCAGTGACAGCTGAGGTCTTATTGACTTTGCCCATTGCACTGAAAGTGTCTCACCACCTCTGGAACCCCAATTGGACCTCCAAGGTGAGCAGCAGGTGAAATCCCATAAGACGGGGTCTGGAGTCACCCCTTAGGGAGCTCAGAAAACTGTCTTGCCTGCCTGAAAGTAGACACGGTCAGGGCAGATTTAGGTTGGGTTGCCAAGTCCCTCTTCGCCACCGGCAGGAGGTTTTGAGGGGACCCTAAGGAGGGCGGGGTTTGGGGAGGGGAGGGACTTCAATGCCAAAAGGAGCCATTTTCTCCAGGTGAATGGATCTCTATCGGCTGGAGATCAGTTGTAATAGCAGGTACCTGGAGATGGGCAACCCTAGATTTAGGGCTGTTGGCTCTTGGGACAGAAGTGCCGCTCATGGCCAGCATGAAAGCTGGGCTAGGGGAGAGCAAAGTGTGGGCTGTGAGCTCCAGAGTGTTTCAGGCAAGGACTGAGAGTAGCAGGTGGACTGAAAGGAGCTGAGGGAAGATAAATCTGATCCTCAGCTTCAAGTAGCACCGAGAGGTGCCATGGCTTACTGACAAAGCATCTGCTTTGTATCCCAAAGGTCCCCAGTTCAGGCCCCAGCATCGCCGTTATTAGGAGACAATGGAAAGCTGCTGCCTGTCAGAGTCGATTCCTTTGGCCCATCAAGGGACTCAGTACAAGGCAGCTTCATGTGTAGGGTTGCCAGGTCACTCTTCACCACCGGCAGGAGGTTTTTGGGGCAGAGCCTGAGGAGGGCAGGGTTTGGGGAGGGGAGGGACTTCAATGCCATAGAGTCCAATGGCCAAAGCAGCAATTTTCTCCAGGTGAACGGATCTCTATCAGCTGGAGATCAGTTGTAATAGCAGGAGATCTCCTCCTATTACCTGGAGGTTGGCAACCCTATTCACATGTGTTCAAGGGCTTCCAGTGGTAGTCCAGCCCTGAAACCGCAATATGGTAGTATAAGCCAGCTTGGAAGGGCTGCACAAATTTGGCAAGGCAGTTAATGATCCCTGTCTAATATTCAGCCACTAACAACCCCTTGGCCCCTGACCTGGATGGCCCAGGCTAGCCTGATCTCATCAGATCTCAGAAGCTAAGCAGGGTCAGCCCTGGTGAGTATTTGGATGGGAGACCACCAAGGAAGTCCAGTGTTGCTATACAGAGGAAGGTACTGGCAAACCACCTCTGTTAGTCTCTTGCCTTGAAAACCCCATAAGGGGTCGCCATAAGTCGGCTGCGACTTGACGGCACTTTACACACACACAACAACCCCTTGGAGTACTGAGCCCCACCTCACTTTACAGCACAGAGGTTTCTACAAAGCACAGAGCGCCAATCCTAGTGAGCAAAAGAAGGGCACCGTCCCTTTACCCCAGGCCCTTGAAGCGTTGTGCCTTCTGAGGCTACAACTCAGATGCAACATATAGCTTGAATAATAAACTCCATAAATGTTCTCCGGGGGATACACAGAACACCACACACACAAACGTGCACCAGTAGCAATGAGAAAGTTTGCACCTTATCAGACTCTCTCTCTCTTCTTTTGCTTCTTCAGGGTTTTCTCCCATGGAGGAACTCCTGGATTTGCACGTAAATGTCACAGGCGATGACATTTTTCAACACCTTCCCTTTCAAAGTTCTTCGCAGAAATCTCTCCTCGGCCCTCGCAGACGCGGCTCGTCCTTGACAGTTTGTCTTTCCCCAGAACTTGAAACCAAACCTTTCTGAGCGGCAAACTCTGCCTGACCTCAAACATTGCCAGCGATGAGAAGGGGAGAGCATTTCGAGTAATAAATCGCCCGGAAAGCCCATTGCAGGAGGCTGTGTGATGTCAGAGTGCCCTTGTCATCAAAAGGTTGAGGAAATTACTTAATAGATTGGAAGGGGGGGGGAGAGGAGGCAGAGGGAACAAAGCTGAGAAGACATGGGAAACACAGAAGTCTCACGGAGATGGAAAACCTGTGTGGCATAGCCAGTGCGGGGCAGTGGTTAGTAAAGGCGATCCAGGTTCAAATCCCTGCTCTGCCATGAAAGCTTGCTGGGTGACCTTGGAATAATCACGCTGTCTTGGTCTAACTACCTCGAAGGGTTGTTGTGGCAGTAAAATGGAGGGGAGGAAGAATCATGCCAACAGCTAAATTAATAAAATGATTATTCCCCCTTCAGACTGCAGGCTGGGCCCCCTCACATGTTAAGAAAGTCTCTTGTGCATAAAGCTAGCACATCAGGGTAACAGACTACAACTCTTGTCCCTGACATGCTAGTTTTTTACATGCAGGGTTTTTTTAAAAAAAAAAAAACAGAAGTGCATTCAACCATATGAAACCTGCATGCATTCTGATATGCTATGTAGATCATCTCTGCATAGTCACTCCTTGTTAGAAGCTGAAAGGGACCAAGCAGGACAGGCACAGGTATCTCAGACATAGTGAAATCAGATTTCTCTGTTAATCTTCCTCAACCAATAACCTTTTAAAAAAATGATCCTTGGAAATTCTAAGCAAAAGCCAAAAAGCCAAACACACACATCCCAGAATCTTCTTTCAGTGGCCAAATCCAAAACTGGGTACTTCTGGACAAAGATTCTCCAAGACTTCAGTTCCTCATTGTTGCCCCCTCTCAGATCCCCCAGTGAAACTGATTGGCAGGAGATTCAGGGCTGGCAATTCTTCAACATAGAAGGTGTAATTGTATGAAACTGTATGACCAAGAGACAGGGTATTTTTATTGGTGGCTCCTTATTTGAGGAACACCTTCTCCACAGCAGTTTCCTTTGCACCTATGTTTTAAAGTCTTAGATGCCAGGTGAAAAATTCTCTCTTCTACCTGTTAATTCATCTAAGGCTTTTGATTGGCACTAGCTCATTGGTTTGCCCTGACCTGGATGGCCCAGGCTAGCCTGATCTCGCCAGATCTCAGAAGCTAAGCAGGGTCAGCCCTGGTTAGTATTTGGATGGGAGACCACCAAGGAATACCAGGGTTGCTATGCAGAGGAAGGCACTGGCAAACCACCTCTGTTAGTCTCTTGCCATGAAAACCCCAAAAAGGGGTCGCCATAAGTCAGCTGCAACTTGACGGCGCTTCACACACACACACACACACACACACACACACACACACACACACACACACACACAGCTCATTGGTTTACTTCTGATGACATCCATTGGACTGGAGGCCCCAACAGCAGCATGGCTCTGGTACTGTTGATGGCACTGCCAGGGCTGTTATTAGCTACTTACTCCAGTTGCCAGGTGGCAACCCTATGGGAGAGCCAATGCCTCCCTGTCATTACTTGTGAGCAACCTGGAAGTATTTGGCTGGCTACTGATGTAAACAGGAAGCTTGATAGACCTTTGTTTGGATCCAGCAGGGCAGTTCTTATGAAGGATTCGATACATTCAGCATTCATGTCTGTTAGCAGCTATTATGAGAACTAAGAACTTCAATATACAGAGACAGTATATCTCTAAATGCAAATATCTGAGAACATAGTGCCTGCAAGGGCTAGTGCTTTCATGCCCTGCAAATAGGCTTCCTGGAAGCATCTGTCTGGCCCCTGTGGAAAACAGGATGCTGGACAACTTGGCACTTTGGTCTGATCCTGCAGGGCTCTTCTTGTGTTAAGTGATTTTGTGCTAATGACAGAGCACCCAGTTTAGTGCTTTTGTGCTAATGTCAGAGCACCCAGTTTAGTACACCCAGTATAAGTTTCTAGTTGGATAAATGTCCATGGGCTTACTTGCCAGCTTGCTGTAGACTGAACATTGGGGGCTTTCTTTCACGGTGCTGTATTTTCAAGAGATTCCAAAGGTGGGCGAGTGGGTTGCTGCTGGCTTCAGGTGAGGTTCTCCATCATTTCATCTGGAGCATTGCAGATAGAAATTCAGATCAAGCCGCTTGACAGCCTGAAATGCTTGAGACCCTGGATCAATAGCCAGGAGGACAGATCAATTCCCTTGATAGTCTGGACCAGTATAATCACTTTTCCTTCACCTTGTCAAAGTCGCCTCTGATTTACTCTACTCTGAGTTGGGGCAGTGGGAGTGACACAGTGGAGTATTTTTCCTTCTTTTGTGCTTTGCTAAGCAGATTGTATTGATAAATGTATCTATATAAATAAAAACAGGGTGCCTAACATTCCATCACCCCGGAGTGTGAGCAAGACAAAGAAGTCAGGGCAATGCGATGCAGATGAAGGGGTGTGGCCATGCAGGTAGAAGAAGGCTGGATTCTCAGGGATTGGAGTGACCAGGAGAAGGGCAACCCCCCCCCCGTCCCCAATAGTTGCCATGGAGCCACCCGAAAGATGTCAAGCAAAAAAGGACAAAGAGGGGCTGTGGCTCAGTGGCAGAGCATCTGCTTGGCATGCAGAAGGTTCCAGGTTCAACCCCGGCATCTCCAGTTAAGGGGACTAGGCAAGTAGATGATGTGAAAGACCTCTGCCTGAGACCCTGGAGAGCCAAGTAGGCAATGCAGACTTTGATGTACCAAAGATCTGATTCAGTATAAGGCAGCTTCATGTGTTCGGGGGAGGGGGGGCAACATGTTTGTAACAATGGAATAATTTATTCATGATTTCAGTAGGACCAGCTGTTGCAAGGGGAGAAGTTGGCTGGAAATGGTCAAAAATATGACACCCTTTATGGACAGTCCACACTCACTTGTACGAGGGAACAAGAAAAGCACTAAACTGGGTGCTCTGTCATTAGCACAAAATCACTATCCGCATTGCTGCTGAACTTTTTAGGTCTGGCAAGAGAGGGCCAAGGTGACCAGCTCTTCCTATCAACAGATACCTTCCCGGTCATAATGACAGGTGGTTTGCTAGGAAGAGGGATGCTCTCCAATGTGTAGCTTTACTGCACCTACAGTCACTTTGTAGGTAACTGACATGGCAAAGGGGAATTGTGCAAGAGGATAGTCTTTAGATCAGGAATAGGGGTTGTAGTTTTAATTGTCTGTGAACATTTTAAGCAGTTTTCCCTTTTTCTCTCCCCCACACTGTATTGTTTACAGTATATTACACTTTTTATTTCATTCTTCTCTAATGGTGCAGTCCAATTTTATTGCATTGTTTATTGCCTAATGGTGTAATCCAGCATTACTTCATTGCTTATTTATGTATTTATACTGGTCTTTATTGCCCTTTAAAAAAAATTCTGTAAGTTTCAATGAGGAAGACAGCTGATAAATGAAGTAAATAAATAAATAGTTTTTACTTTTGATTAAAGTTACTGGGGACCAAGCCCTATGAGGAAAGGCTGAGGGAGTTGGGAATATTTTGTCTGGAGAAGAGGAAGTTGAGGGGGGACATAATTGCTCTCTTGAAGTATTTGAAGGGCTGTCACTTAGAGGAGGGCAGGGAGCTGTTCCTGTTGGCAGGAGAGGATTTGACTTGCAATAATGGGGTTAAATTGCAGGCAGAAAGGTACCAGCTGGATATTTGGAAACATTTTTTTACAATAAGAGTTGTTCGACAGTGGAATCAGCTACCTAGGGAGGTGGCGAGCTCTCCCTCACTGGCAGTCTTGAAGCAGAGGCTGGACAAGCACTTGTCAGGGATGCTCTAGGCTGATCCTGCATTGAGCAGGGGGTTGGACTAGATGGGCTGTCCTTCCAACTCTTTGATTCTATGATTCTACTAATTATGATCCCTAAAGTCCTGCATGGTGTTTTTTAATGGGTTCCCGTGGCCAGAAGTATTTGCCAGTAATCATTTGTAAGATCTAGTATGGATACAAAGGAGGCCTGGCCCAGGCAGTCAAGTGGGTTGTCCACCTGAGACATCAGGTGAGTATCAGATTTAGACATGGTATTCAACTTTCAGAAATCAATTCAGAAGTATACACTGTTGTCCAGTTTTGACATCACCACCGGGGGTAGGGGGGCATTGAGGCCTATGGGCCCAAGTAAACAATGTGAGATCCTGCAGGAAGGGCAAAGGACGGACTGCAGGCAGCAATTTCAGACCGCAGATCTTAGAGACAAGCAAGGTCTTTCCAAACCTTCCCATCCTCCTGCTAGTGCACCACTGTGCCTGCAAGGGCTGGAGGGCTGGAGTTACAAAAGGGTACACAGAGGTGTACAATGTAACAGAAAACTACAAAGAGAAATCAAAGAGAAATTTCTCCTTTGAAAGAGAAAAAGAGAATAAGGAATCAATGGCTATATCTAAAACAGTGAATTTCAGAAAAAGAAATCCCGCTCCCCATAATGACGTTTAAGTTGGTTTGGCAGATGCGGGAAGAAGAAGAAGAAGAGTTGGTTTTTATATGCCGACTTTCTCTACCACTTAAGGGAGACTCATACTGGCTTACAATCACCTTCCCTTCCCCTCCCCACAACAGACACCCTGTGAGGTGGGTGGGGCTGAGAGAGTGTGACTGGCCCAAGGTCACCCAGCTGGCTTCGTGTGTAGGAGTGGGGAAACCAACCTGGTTCACCAGATTAGCCTCCGCCGCTCATGTGGAGGAAAGGGGAATCAAACCCGGTTCTCCAGATCAGAATCCACCTCTCCAAACCACTGCTCTTAACCACTACACCATGCTTGGAAGAGACAGTGACAGCAGTAGGAAAGCAGTATGGGAATATACTTGTGCGAAACATTAGCCATACAATTTAGTATGTTTTCAACCTCACTATAAAAAGCTAGCCATTTTTTTTACATTTTTGCAGGTACTGCTGGCAATCTGAAATCAAATTGAGCAAAGGAGAGTATGTTAGGAGAAAGCCTGAGCTTAGAGCTTCCTCCCTGGCAGGCCGGTTTTAGATATGTCATAAGGATTTTATGTCAGGGAACATACAAACATTGAACCCCTCCTAGTGTGAAATGGTACCGTCCAGCAACAGATATATCATCCGGAACGTCTCCTCCTCTTTTTCAATTCCTCTCTGCTATTGAAGAAGAGGGCAAATAATCTCCAAAAGGCTGTAAATATGATCTTGTATTCTGGTCGAAAACACCCACTGGGGACAGAACAAGGGACATCCCAAGAACATTTTTATTTCCACCGTGCCTCCTTGGCCGAGCTCTCTCCCCTTCCCCGACCACTCTGTCACCCAGCCCCCCTGCTGGGTTCCATTTATCCTCTCCATGTGCCAGCAAAAGCTGCTGCCATCAGCACTCAATGACAGGTCCCTCCGAGCCACTTTCCCTCCAGTTGAAAATAAAAATAAAAAATGTGACTGCCACCAGGGTGGGTATAAACTAAAGTCAGGGGATAAATGAGGGACAAACAGACTAGCTGCCTAATGGGCTGTTGTTAGCGAAATTATTTTCTTTTGCTCCTTAAGCTCGGTCCGAACTCGTCCCCGTTCAACGAGACTCCTGGGTAAAGTTTCCAGAATGTACCGTATTGATCAATCTGCAGACAGGTTGGCCATCTGTGGTGTGAGCGTGCCTTAGCGCTTCTCAAGGTAATCAATGGTATTTTGATAGCCACTGGTATGAATCAATAGCCCAGCTGCTATCCTAATTGATTTGTCTAAGGCCTTCAATCGGGTAGGTCATCAATTGTTTCCAATGGCATCCATCAGGTTGAAGGCAACCACAGCAGTATGTGTCAGGGCCGGCTCCAGTTGACAACAAGGGAGCCCAACTGTTAACCAATGTCAATCTCAAGGCTCAGATCAGTGAGCAATCTTGACCTACAAGACTCTAGAGGGGCCGGGCAGTATCACCTGACCCACTTGGGCCTATTGACACAATAGGGTTGTCAACCTCCAGGTACTAGCTGGAGATCTCCTGCTATTACAACTGATCTCCAGACGATAGAGATCAGTTCATCTGGAGAAAATGGCCGCTTTGGCCATTGGACTCTATGGCATTAAAGTCCCTCCCCTCCCCAAACCCCGCCCTCCTCAGTCTCTGCCCCAAAAACCTCCCATCAGTGGTGAAGAGGGACCTGGCAACCCTATGGCACAAGGAAATGTCTGGTCTTCATGCAGCTCCTTCCTTTGGCCAAAGCTGGGAAAGGTGCAGAGCCCAAAACCCTTCCCAACATCCCTGAGGTCATTCGTTCAAGCTCTGCGGTGGCCTCCAGCACTGGAGAGTGGCTGCACAATGTTTTAAAAATGTTTTTAATCCTTATTATTTTAAAACATACATATAGATACCACTGGGACAAGCATACATTGATATTATTGTACCTTACGAAGAAAGGGACTGCAGATGTGGCGCAGGATGCCCCGAGTCTCTGTCCCATATACTTTTGGACTGCCACCTATATAATATCCCAAGAGAAAATCTCATAAAAACTTTAGTCCCGTACTCTTCTCCAAACAGCAGCAAGGTGCTTCACAAACTACTAGCCAACCATGATTCACAGATCACTGAAACAGTGGCAAGATTCCTGTTGACAGTGGTCAATCAATGGGCACTTAGTTTGAAGAAGGACCACAGTACCGGGGATTGAATTATATTCAGACTCTATTTAAAGTTTTTATCCTTTTATCCTTTATTTATTTATCTTTCTACAATCTGTATTATGCCAATAAAGGTATTTGAATTTGATTTTGAATTTATTTTGATATTATTGCAACAGAAAAAAACTCAGATTTCCCCTTGTTATTTAATATTGACCTAGTTTACCAAAAGTAGTCAATTAGGGGAAAGTTGGAGGAAGAAGGGGGAAAATAGAATACAGAATTATCCAATGACTCAGTCGAGAGAGCATTCCATGTTCTGTCAGACTGTAGAACCCTGCCACAGCTAAAAACCACTGCTTTCTCTGAGCTGCCCAAAATATAAGGATTCCAGTGTTGCATATTTGGAGGGCTATTAGTTTGCAAACTGTTTATATGACTACAAGCATACCTCAGAAATATTGCAGGTTCAGTTTCAGACCAATGCAATAAAGCGAGTCACACAACTTTTTTGGTTTCCCAGTGCATATAAAAGTTACAGTATACTGTAGTCTATCAAGTGTGCAATAGCATTGTGTCTAAATTTTTTTTTACTGTAATAATAATGAAAAAGTTTGAAATATTGCAAGAATTACCAAAATGAGACACAGAGACACGAAGTGAGCACGCACTGTTGGAAAAATGTCGCAGATAGACTTGCTCAAAAATGCAATATCTGCGAATCGCAATAAAGCCGGGCGCAATGACAAGAAGTATGCCTGTATAGTGAGGGATCCAGTAAGAGTTGCAAAGAACAGCTGACTGAAGGGCTCTGTGGAGATTGGGCTTGTCACCCCTCCCAAACATCTCCTTCTGTATCTAAAATGAAATGGTTGGCTGGGCAGCTGATGTTGGGGCATGGTTGCAATCTACTAGTTTGCTGGGATTATGTCTGCCCCTGAGTCATCATAAGCCTGCCCAACCTCACTGAAAATCAACCTCATTTGTGTGTGTGTGTGTGTCCTCTTTTTGTGCCATCAGCAGCATTAATCTACTTTATGCATGTTCAGAACTCACTGAACTGAACAACAGTTCCTGGATGGCAGAGCAAAGTAAGATCATAGAATCATAGAGTTGGAAGAGACCACCAGGGTCATCTAGTCCAAACCCCTGCACAATGCAGGAAATTCACAACTATCTCCCCCACACACACACCCAGTAACCCCTACTCCATGCCCAGAAGATGGCCAAGATGCCCTCCCTCTCATGATCTGCCTAAGGTCATAGAATCAGCACTGCTGACAGATGGCCATCTAGCCTCTGCTTAAAAACCTCCAGGGAAGGAGAGCTTACCACCTCCCAAGGAAGCCGGTTCCACTGAGGAACCGCTCTAACTGCTAGAAAATTCTTCCTGATGTCTAGATGGAAACTCTTCTGATTTAATTTCAACCCACTGGTTCTGGTCCGACCTTCTGGGGCAACAGAAAACAGCTCGGCACCATCTTCTATATGACAGCCCTCCAAGTACTTGAAGATGGTTATCATATCACCTCTCAGTCTTCTCCTCTTCAGGCTAAACATACCCAGCTCCTTCAACCTTTCCTCATAGGACTTGGTCTCCAGACCGCTCACCATCTTTGTTGCCCTTTGTGATCCAATTTAGAACACTCCGTGAACATGCTTAGCTTTGGGAGCCAGGCAAGCCAAATGGACCAGGGCTGGAATCACAGCCAGCCCAAGGGCTTTGGGGGCTCAAGGTTGGCTGGGCTGGCCAGCTGCAGACATGTCTGTATTTGGAGCTGACAGTCAGCCAGGCAACCCTGGCAGCAGCCCAAGGACCAGGGGGCACTGGTGCCCTAGGCAATCACCTAGGGTAATCACCTAGGGCTGCCTAATGGAAGGGTTGCCCCTGGCTGGAATGCAAGAAAGAAAAGTCAAACAACTTCCCCCCAACACCCAAACAGGACTGAGATAACTGAGGAGAGCATCTGCTATGGGGGAGCCAGCATGGCTTGTCCTTAGTATCCCATCCTTGACCATTTCGCCTGCCTAGCTCTGAACATCATCTCCATATTAACTAAGTGTTTAAAATAAAATCATAAATATTTTGCACATTCTCACGTGGCCACCTGGGAATTGTTGGCTTGATCCAGCAAGTTCTGAGCATGTGCCAGCGTGATGAATGCTGCCCACTAATGAACACCACTGACTACACAACTGGAGCACATTTGCTCAAAATGTAGCTGATTTTCAAATGATTCATTGTGACCTTGGGACATGTGCAAGTCCAGCAATCGAGTAAATTGTGATCATGCACCAACTGTGTCTACCCAGTCAGCTGCCATACAGAATAATTCCAACTGTGCAGATGCAAATATACTCAAAATTCTGCTTATTTTAAATTGCAAATATGCACAACTTGAGTGCTTGACTTGAGAGAAAGCAAGGTAAGTCTGATTTCCGAATGCCATTTGCAAAAATCAAATCATCCCCAGTTACCTAGCTTGGCACACAAACTTGTCCAGCTTAAGGCTCAGTCATGTTACAGTTTATGGGTGCTGATTGTGGCATTATGAATTTTGTTGGGTTTGCAGATGTTAAGGAAAGATGCGGGTGTGCAAAACATTCACTTCTGCTAGTCGATTCTTAGCACCGCTGCCTTCAAATTCAGCAACAAAATGTTAAAATTTATGAAGGCGATAATGTTAATGACTGACTTGCCAAGGACAATATTTTATACATTCTGGGATGGATCCAACCAGCTATTCTGGTAGTGAAAGAGGAAGGAGGGGTCCCCTTTGATCATCAGAAAAGACTGTGCTTGCCCTGCAAGGATAAAAGCCAGGTTTGATGGGGGCTGTAGTATGGAAAGGAGTAAGGAAAGCTGGCTGGATCCAACTCCATATCTTTTCCTAACATCTCTTAACCCCATGATATCCATAACTGGGAACATTGCTGATATAACCAGGGATGGCCCACAAGTTTTGGGTGCAAAGCCACTTGTAAGCATACGGGCCGCCTAAAACTCCCGGACTGGACATGGCAACCCGATATGCAGGCACACGACTACTGTTCCAGCTGCGCTCCTGCCCCAAACGCTACTGGGGTGGCCGCAGCGTGCTCCGTTGAAACTGACATGGCCGCTCCTGTGTGCTCCGTGCAGCCGGCAGCTAGGAAGCAGAGGCAAGGGCAACCTCCAGTGAACCTGAGAGACTCCATGTTCCTGTGCAGTCTCTGATCCAGCCGCAGCCATGTCGTGGAAAGCAGACAGTCACGTAGTCAGTGCCAAACACCCCCTTCTCCCATTGCAACATCAGCAGCTTAATGAGCAATCAGCAGCGATCCTGATATCAGCGATGAGTCGTTCCTTCAGCTATGCAGCAGCGATCCCCAGCCGTTAGCAGAGATCACGCCTTTTGTTTGAGAACGTTAATCACTTCAGCAAAGACCTCCCGGTTCCTCCCGGGTTGCAAAAGCCATTGGAATTAGAATAGATTTCTAAATTCTCACCTCCCCACCTCGGCAGCCGAAGATTAATCCTTTTGTCACCTGGGAACCTAGGAGGGGCAATCCCATTACCCCGCCCCCAGAAAAACAGTATATCTGGGGTGCCCACAGCCCATAATGCTACCTCAGGGCCTCCCATTTTATACAGCTTGCCACTCTGCCGGAGTGAGCAGACATGCTGGAGCATAAAAAGCCCTCTTTTTATCCCAGACCTCCCCGGCCCCCTTTTGCTTATTCAATTTTGATCCTATGGAACGCTGGACTACAGGAAAGGTATCGTATATCCCGTGAAAATATTCCTGCCACCTGGCAAAAGTCTCTTCCTACTGCCTTCTTTATGCCTAGATTATCTGTATATTTGTGTTACACCATTTGAATGCTTGAATACATAAACATTATTTAATTTGGATTCCTTTTGCCTCTGTTGTGATTTCAAAGGTCACAGATTATTGTCTCTGGTATACATAGGTTGATCTCGCTATATAAATATTGTAGTTTCCGATTGCTCAAAGCTAATTTCCCCAATTATAGAGCAATTTGGGTAACACACCCACACCCTGTGCCACATGGAAGAGGGAAGATGGAACTTGCCTTCCTCCCCCATCCCCCCAACAATGGCAAGAAGCCTTGGCTGCCCCCCTCCCAGCCCCTTCACAGCCAGGTGAGGAGGTAAGGCATGGTGGAGATGAGGAAGAAATATCCACAATATATGGAAGAACAAACTCAAAGAATTGCAACAGGACTCTTGATTCTATGCCAGTAGAATTATTGTGGATGCTAAACTTGGGTGTATTTTAGTCAGTATATAGGTAGTCATAATGTTTGTACAGCATAAATTATATTTATGAGTATATGTCCCTCAGCCATATACTTTTTATGTGATGAGGAAGGGCTATCCCACCCCATTCAACTGAGGGAGAGAAGGAGGAAGCAGGCTCCCCACCAGTCACCTCCTGGGACCAAGGGTGCCTCCTGGAGCAGAATCTGATGCCATGGGTGGGTGGCTGTTCAGGGGCAGCCAAGTGAAGGAAGGGAAGCAACAGGAATGGTTGGCACCCCTCCACAACTGGCACCCTGTGGAGGGGCCATTTCTAAGTATAATATCCTCCTTGGTCCATGCAAAGATCAGTCTTTTGTTTGATATGGGGGTGCTGGTGAACCTGCACCCAGAACTATGGATCATTCCAAGAACAAGGCTCAATGCAAGTTCACACAAAATGGTATCTCCCAGCTCCAGCACAGTCAATAATCTTTGCAGTCATTGCCAGGAATTCCAGGCTGAACCTCCAGGCTACGTGCTGGATACAGGACAGCTCTCTGGGACAGAGAAACAGAGGGGCATGGCTCAGTGCTGCAGAACTTGTTTTGCACACAGAAGGTCATAAGAACATGAGAAGAGCCCTGCTGGATCAGGCCAGTGGTCCATCTAGTCCAGCATCCTGTCACACACCATGGCCAACCAATTGCTGTGGAGGGCTAACAACAGGGCATAGAGGCTGAGGCCTTCCCTTGATGTTGCCTCCTGGCACTGCGATTCAGAGGTTTACTGCCCCTGAATGTGGAAGTTCCCTTTTGTCACCATGGCTAGTAGCCACTGATAGACCTTTCCTCCATGAATCTGTCTAATCCCCCTTTGCAGGCCCAGGGCTATGTCATGGGAAGCTCGAGTCGACAGATCACATCATACCCAGAGGTAAGTTGCAAATAACTTTATCAACATATTGCAATTGGTTACATTTTAATATAATAAGCAAAACGTTTGTATATAGTATTTGGAAATTTTGGATATAATAAGTGGAGTAAAATTGGCCACAACTTTTTCTTTAACCATTAAAAGCTATGAAACATTGGCATAGCAGTATGGGCTGGATTTTTTCATCAACAGTCCCTGAATCGGATTGATGTGTAAATCCTGCTCCCCGCAGTCCCACTGGGAGTGCTGGTGTGCGGCAGGCCCAGGGATCACCAGGGCGTGTGCCACTTGGTGGTACTGCTGCCACCTGGGAAGTGGCGTGTAGGCCATCAACTCCTGAACTGTGCCTAACTCATGAGATGCCACTTCCCATTCCTTAACTGGGACCCCAAACGTGGGAATGGGGTTCGCAGACCGCTATCCACAACTAGATCCAGCCCAAATGCTTTTATCCCTGCCTAAGTTGTGACAGAAGTTTTGAAATCATCTGGAAACCAGGGAGTGGAGGGTGGGAGCAAAGTCCCGCAGCGATCTGCGCCGCTTGGAAAGCTGGGGCCCTTTTATTCAGGGGAGACGGACCAGAGTGGAAAACATGTCCACCCAACCGTCTCTCCTCCCACTCTTCAGTTTGGCCCCCCGCTCCCTCCCACTGGCTTGTGTGAACACCGAGGTTCAAACTGATAGGGGGAACCTCACTGGGCTAGGGAGCTGGGCCCCATGAGCCACGGAGCCTGCCACGTGTCCACGTGTTGGTCTCCCCCTCCCCTAGTTGTCTCCTGCGCTTTCCCCGGCCCGGTCCGCAACTTGGGCTCCGGCCAATAGCCGGAACCCATTATTTAAAGTTGTCTATGCTTAGGGTCCCAGGAACAATCCTGGGGTAAAACCTTTCACTGCCCAAGACCCTAGAGAGCTGCTGCCAGCCTAAGCAGGCAATACTGAGCTAGATGATCTGACTCATCAGAAGTTAGCTTCTTATGGGGACTCACAGAACCCTTGTAGGACACCTGCTTTGCATGCAGGAGGTACAAGGTTCATTCTCTAATATCTCCGGTTAAATAGCCTGACTTGGTATAAGAATTGATGTATTCATACACATGACAGTGGGTAAAGATGGTGTTAGATGGATAGAGAACCAGAAAAGAACAGCCTGAGGACCTCAACCAGCAGTTCCACTACCTGATATGGAAAGCTTGAACCTCCATTGCAAAGAATGTTGGGATTTCTCAAGAGGATTGCTAAGTAACTACAGCTGTGGAGTCGCCTTGCTTTGGGCCTTTGTCCTGGGGCAACTGTCTAGCAGATGACCTCCTGGTCACTTTACATTCCCATAACTTTTATTGCTTTCTCTAAATGTCATGGTGCATTCCTGCAACCCCAAGTCAGCAGCAATGGCATATTATTTATCTGCCCAGCGTCATGCGTATCCCTCCACATGACCTCCCCTTGGGAGAGCTGAGGCTGTAAGTGAACCCTGTCACAGAGGGTGTAATGATTTCATCTGAATAAGCAGACAAGGGTGATGGGTTAGAGACCAAAGGAGACCTTTTGTTTGTTTACACGATTCATTTGCTGCCACAAGTCATTAAAGAAGAAAGAATCACAAATGAGTTTTCTATGCAGAGGAAGGTGTAGGCTTGTTTTTCTTGGGGCAGTGCTACGAAGCATGCTGGATCCCTCATGGTCAATTTCCCTGAAGCTGAAAGGGTACAATCATAGGAAAGCTTTATCACTTGATCCTGAACATTGTATGGGCTACAGGTGGCCACATAGGTGTGGTCTGTAGAGTTGGCAGAGCAGGTCTCAGAGGCGTAACGGTGGCAATTTTGCACCAAGAATTAAAAAATGTACTCCTGAAGTGTAAAGCACATGTTTCAATAGCTGTAGTGCTCCAAAAGTTTGTAATTCCTTGTTTCTGAAGGTGAACCTTGGTGGCTCATAATGCTTGTCTTCAATATCAGGTGAGCACTGTGACCCAAATGAGTCTCAGAGTTTATACTACTCTCACCTGCTTCCAGCCATTTACCTGGTGGCCTCTTGGGAAGGAGATCTCATTCTTTTCTTCTTTCTTTCATAAGAACATAAGAAAAGCCATGCTGGATCAGACCAAGGCCCATCAAGTCCAGCAGTCTGTTCACACAGTGGCCAACCAGGGGCCTCTAGGAAGCCCACAAACAAGACAACTGCAGCAGCACCATCCTGCCTGTGTTCCACAGCACCTAAGATAATAGGCATGCTCCTCTGATTCTGGAGAGAATAGGTGTGCAGCATGACTAGTATCCATTTTAACTAGTAGCTATGAATACCCCTTTCCTCCATGAACGTGTCCAGTCCCCTCTTAAAGCCTTCCAAGTTGGCAGCCACCACCACATTTTGGGGCAGGGAGTTCCACAATGTAACTATGCATTGTGTGAAAAAATACTTTCTTTTATCTGTTTTGAAACTCTCACCCTCCAACTTCAGCAGATGACCCCGTGTTCTGGTATTATGAGAAAGGGAGAACAGCTTTCCCTCTCTTTTCTCTTCTCAACAGTGCTGCAGGAAGGGATGAAATCTTCCCTTTCTCCCCTGTCTTTCCCCATGAATGAAGTGACACACAACATTCACGGTGCCTGGGAAATGTAGTTTTCCCTGGTGCCTGAAGTGTCATCTGGTAGCCAAACAGGGTGAAAAGAGGGGGGAGAAGGAGAAGAAATAGGGCCTCCAACTTCTGTCAGAGTGTTATCTTCTGCCAGGTAAAGTGGTTTGGGGGCTCATAGGGATGAGACTTGGGAGAGTGATAGGGCACAGGGATTTGAGGGATCACGTGGAGAGTCCACAACTGCAATCTCATTAAAGCTCTTGAGGGAAGATTTTTTTTCTGAGTGTCTTCCAGGGCCACTCATTATAGCCATACTAGGTCTGAACTGAGTATTGGGGAAGTTCAGCTGTCACTATTGAAGAAGGAGGCGGAGTAGGAGGAGTTGGTTTTTGTATGCCGACTTTATCTACCACTTAAGGGAGAATCAAACAATCACTTTCCCTTCCCCTCCCCACAACAGATACCCCGTGAGGTAGGTGGGGCTGAGAGAGCTCTAAGACAGCTGTGACTAGCCCAGGGTCACCCAGCTGTCTTCATGTGGAGGAGCAAGGAAACAAATCCAGTTCACCAGATTAGCCTCGGCCGCTCATGTGGAGGAGTGGGGAATCAAACCCGGTTCTCCAGATTAAGGTCCACCACTCCAAACCACCGCTCTTAACCACTACACCACGCTGGCTTTCAGGATGGTTATGTTTTATCCCTCCTAGCTACATGTAACACACACATACACACACATGTATATGATGCTTTGAATAAAAAAGTCAAAAAAATTCACCTAAAATGTTGTTCTTTAATTAGACTATTTTTAAAAGCCCTGCTCTGTCCTGAAAGTTCACAATTTCACAAACAAATTGAAAGCAGTAAGATGCAGAAGGACGTTCTGAAGGCATGCCAAAACCTAGGGAAAAAACCCATCTCTCTTCTCCATGCAAAACCACTGATGAGTTCATGAACTGTGCCGAGTCATAAATCAGTTTGGCTCGTGTTGGAGAACAGGAAGGTTTTTTAGCCCCCTAATGGGCATTCTGACAATCTGATTGCGCCATAATTCTTTGTAGCTGTCACCTTTTCAGGCCCGTCAACACTCCTAATCTTTTTTCATTGCAATGTCAAGTTTTGGGAAAGTAAAGAGGTGGGTGGTAAAACATGACTGATAATGGAAGCTGGGATCTTTTCGGTGACTTTCCAGATGTGGGTTGCATGCCATTGCACGTGGCATGGAGCTGCGAGGTGATAACTTGGAGCTGGCCAGACTAGGGCTTTTCAGGACCATGGACAGCTCACAGGGATGGCAGGAGGGTGATCTTGTAACAGCCTGTTGGACCTGTTGGGTACTTTTAAAAGGTAAAGGTAGTCCCTTGTGCAAGCTACCGGGTCATTACTGACCCGTGGGGTGAAGTCACATCCCAGTGTTTACTAGGCAGACTATGTTTGCGGGGTGGTTTGCTAGTTCCCTTCCCCAGTCGTCTACACTTTACCCCCAGCAAGCTGGGTACTCATTTTACCGACCTTGGAAGGATGGAAGGCTGAGTCGACCTTGAGCCGGCTACCTGAAACCGACTTCTGATGGGATCGAACTCAGGTCGTGAGCAGAGCTTTTGACTGCAGTATTGCTGTTTACCACTCTGCGAGATGGGGATCTCTTGTGTACTTTTAAGGAGGCATTATGTATAACCCCCAATACCTTTGGATTCTTTACTCCTCCTAGGTCAAACTGCCATCATCTGAGGGTTTAATGCTTTGTAATGCTAATGGCCTGCCCCAGACTGAAGTGTGTTGTGTGTGTGCTTACATGTGTGTGACACAATGTTTCTGCTCTGTACCATGAGGCAGGCCCTGGTAAGCTCCTTTTCTCCAGCAAAGCAACTACCTGTATTTCCTCAGCCTTTCTTGTAGCATGAACTAAACAGCTGGATTATGAGGGAAGCATATCAAAGGAAGCCTCTCAGACCTAATATTCATTTTTTAAAAGTTTATTCTAAGTACACAGAAGTAGACAAGTGAGAAAATTGGGGGAAGGAAACATAGAACTGAGGGAATTAAATGGCAGTACACGGTCTAGCTAATTCCAAACTGACTAGGATTCTATTGTCTCTGCACTTTCCCTATGAGGTGGCTCAAGCATTCCAAGATTCATAGCCGAAGCTCGCAAAATCCCCTTCTTGCTGGAAGAGGGGTTCATCTTTGACCAGTCAGAGAGTGGGGTTTGTATGCTACTGTTCCCTCAAAGAAAAGGTCCTGACTAATTTGCCCACAATCATGTGGTTCTTGCACTCAGCACTTTTGGGGAGAAGCAAGAAGCAGTGTGCAGAAGCCGTGGGCAGGCTGCAGAGGTCTTTTGGGCCATTGTGCACCAGAGATGGCAGATGAGAAGGAAATGGGCTATCAAGTGTAGATGGGTTTTTGATTGTCCTCCCCTGGTGAGGTACTGACCAGACTACTTGGCAACCAGGTAGGTGTCAGATCCTTGAGGCTTACGTGATCTTCCCCAGCCCATACAACAGAGCTTTGGTCAGCTAAGGTCCCCCAACACCATTGGCCTGTCTTACAACTAAACAGTAAAGGGTGTTCATTTGTTACATATTTGAACATATGAAGCTGCTTCACGTCAGATCATACCATTGGTCCATCTAGTTCAGTATTATCTACTCTGTATGGCAACAGCTCTCCAGGACTGGAAATATTAGGGAGTGAATCTAGGACTAACGGGGTATCATGAGTCAGTCTGCAGAGACCTCCTCTGATGAGGAGGAAATAGAAGCCAGAACCGAGGGACATTCGGAGGCAGATGTCACACAGGAGCAACCACAGCCAGAAGATGTCCCACAGTTTGCAGAGGAACAGCCAAAGTCAGGAGATAGAATCATAGAATCATAGAGTTGGAAGGGACCACCAGGGTCATCTAGTCCAACCCCCTGCACAATGCAGGAAATTAACAACTACTTCCCACCACATCCATGATGGCATGGTGAGATGACTCACCATGCCATCAGCCTGCCAGCTACAGGACTCCAGCTGGGCCTGACACCTCGCAACAAGCAGTGTCCCCTGAGGTGCCGCCAGGGCCACTGGATCAGAGAAGGAGACGGGTTTGACTGGCAATGCAGCAGCGATGGCAAATTGCGAGATTGAAGAAGAAGAAGAGTTGGTTTTTATATGACGAACTTCCTCTATCACTTAAGGAAGAATCAAACCGGCTTACAATTACCTTCCCTTCCCCTCCCCACAACAGACACCCTGTGAGGTAGGTGGGGCTGGGAGAGCTCTAAGAGAGCTGTGACTAGCCCAAGGTCACCCAGATGGCTTCACGTGGAGGAGTGGGGAAACGAATCCAGTTCACCAGATTAGCGTCCGCCACTCATGTGGAGGAGTGGGGAGTCAAACCCGTTTCTCCAGATCAGAGTCCACTGCTCCAAACCACCGCTCTTAACCACTGAACCATGCTGGTTCAACATAGAGGCCTCCTTGGCAGCAGCATCAAGGAGGAAGAGGAGGGCTGAAGCACCACCTGTGAGATCAGCCTAACTGGCAACAGCTGGCTCTGCTACAGCAGCAGGAGAAGGGATTTAAGCCATCAGTTAGGCTTGGCTGTTGTGTAAGCAACTTGTCACCAACCTCCTTGTGTATCGGCCTTCTCTCCCTGCTACACTTTTGATTCCTGGTATCCTGACTTCTTGGACTGCCCTTGTCTGTACTGGTATCTTGGACTCTGCCTGAACCGTGAATGACCTTGGACTGCTCCCCCAGACTACGCTTCAAGCCCCTGGCCCTCGCTCTCTGCCTACAGCACGACACAGAGTCATGGAAGAAAGGCTATAATGCCTAAAGGCTTCCTGTGTCTTGTGCTAAGAAGGCCAAAAGCATTGCCTACTGCCTCTAATTCCTAGCTGACTCCTTCCTTCTTATTCCAGACGTGCGACCCTTTACCTCTAGCTTTCAGTTTATGCCACTCACTCAGGGGCTGCCTAAGGCCCAGCTCTGTTACCTTAGGAAGTTGATGGTGAGATGATGTAGGTATGAATTCCAGTTTTTCTCTTAAGGGCTTTGTACCCCCAGCCTCAGTGGCAGCATCAGGTGCCACGCCCTTCTCCTTTGGATGGTCCATAGAGTTCTCCCTCTAAGCGAACCTTGGGCAAACAGTATGGTTCCTGAGGCACTCCTCTCTTACCTGTTCTTGTAGAGGTTTTGTGGCCTCAGTGTAGCCATCCAAGGCATTTGGGGACTGAGTCATGGTACACTATACGTTTCCAGTGCTCTCTTCCAACGGAAATTTATATCACAGTCTTGTACTTTCAAGAGCTACATGAAAAGTAGAAATAGGAATGTATGAATAGGCCTCTTTTTGCCTCTTTTCATTCTTCTATGCTGTTGTTCTGAGTATTTTGTTTCACCCATTTTGCTGCTGTTTCTTTTGCTTAGGGCATTTTGGCACCACTTTTGCAGAGGTTTTACACCATTTATAAGCAATTGCAGCAAAGAACATTCTAAAACTTGCATATCTTGAATAATAAAAGTTTACCCCAGGGAGACAGAAGATGACACAAAAAACAAAGATTTGTGGGTTGGATTTCCACAAGGGAAAGGCCAAGTCCAAATGTGTGAATTGAAATAATGAGCCTTTGACATTGGGTAGCTTGCCTAGCAGAAACCAATACATTTCCCATCTCCAGACTAGGAAAGGCTGTCCCAGTTGAATATCTGACTGTCATGCAGCTATTTTAGGCCCAGATCTTGAACAAGTAAAAATTTAACAGATCTTGAACAAGTAAAAATTTAACAGACTAGAAAGAAAAGTTAGAGAAGGATTTGAATGCTTAAAAGAAAGTGCCCTTGGTTGTTCTTTACTTTGAGTTAGTTTCTCATTTTGTTTGGATTTTTAAAAAATAAGTTTTCCTGACTTCCTTACCTTCTTCCCAGGGTTCTTTGCTTCCTCATCCTTCATCTCCCCCCTCCCCCACTATGTTAGAAAGTACAAAAACAATTCCCCCCCCCCTAAGGGAGATGGTATTCGAACCCAGAAAAAAACAGGCACTTGATAACAACACATCTTTAATATTCCACTGTATCTTTCTTGCCTAGACATTAAAAACTAGGACAAATAATCTAGTCAAGGCAATTACCTTAGCATAAATGTATATATTATTTATATGTGGCTTTGAATATATAAATAACAGCGATAGCATTTGCATGAGGAAAAGGAGAGAGATAAAATGAGCCCCCAAAGCAAATTCTGCCTGCTTTTGTTATCATCTCCCATTGCATTCAATGGGTGCGTCACCTTTGGCCTAGATCTAGTGCCAAAAAATATTCTCTGTTTTGTCGTCGTTGCTTTTTAAAAGCTGTTTGTATCTTATCAGTGGTTTTGTCGCTATTGTGTGTTTGGTCATTTGTATTGCGAGTTCCTGTTGTATGGCTTTTATTCACAACTTAGAGAGTATTTCTGCATGTGTTTATGTGATTAATACATAAAATGTATAATACTGACTTACAGAGGTACAAGGCGCTTTAGGGGGAAAGGGTACATTTTATAGGGAAGATTCAGTGCAACGCAAAAGAAAAGAGCACAAAGATGCAAAATCAAAATGGGGTTGGGACTTTCAAAACCATCCCTCGGCACAAGCCAACAGGCAGAAGACCTTACTTTCAGCAGCTCTCTTGGCTGCCGGTACATTTCTCCACCAACCTCCTGCGGAGTCAGTTTTGTGTCTCAGGCAGCTGCTGAGTGAGAGCCGTAAGTCAAGAGTCAGACGTCCAGACATAAGAGTTTGATTGGCACGAGAGAGAAAACCCAGAGAATCCCAGGGGTTTTCAGGTCACAAGAGAAAGGATGAGAAACTGGAATTCATCCGTCCTAAGAGTTTTACCCCCAAGAAATGTCAATAGTTTTATCCAAGTTCTGTATGCTTCTCTCAGAGTTCCTCAGGCTCAGATAGCTCACAGGAGCAAAAATCTCCACATTCACCTCGAAATTTCACTTACATCAGGCAAAATTGGGCATGAGCTCTGATGTCCATGACTGATACCCATAGAGGGGCTGGTGCCCAGTATGGATTGGAGGAGTGTAGAAAAGCTCATCAGTCAAAAAGCTGGATATGTTTAGCCTGAAGAGGAGAAGACTGAGAGGTGATATGATAACCATCTTCAAGTACTTGGAGGGCTGTCATATAGAAGATGGTGCCGAGTTGTTTTCTGTTGCCCCAGAAGGTCGGACCAGAACCAACGGGTTGAAATTAAATCAGAAGAGTTTCTGTCTAGACATTAGGAAGAACTTTCTAACAGTTAGAGCAGTTCCTCAGTGAAACAGGCTTCCTCAGGAGGTGTTGAGCTCTCCTTCCCTGGAGGTTTTTAAGCAGAGGCTAGATGGCCATCTGTCAGCAGTGCTGATTCTATGATCTTAGGCAGCTCATGAGCGGGAGGGCATCTTGGGCATCTTCTGGACATGGAGTAGGGTCACTGGGGGAGCAAGGGGGAGGTAGTTGTGAATTTCCTGCATTGTGCAGGGGGTTGGACTAGATGACCCTGGTGACCCCTTCCATCTCTATGATTCTGTGATTCTATGGTGTGATTTATGCTGAATGGTGGGACCTTATTGGGTGGAGCCCAGCGTTCTTGAAGGAGCCATATTGTGCTGTTTGATTAGACCCAACCCCCCCCCCCAGTTTGTTCCTATATATTCTTCTGGATTTTTTCTCTGTGCTGCGTTCTACTTCTTCATTCTGGTTTAGTAAGGAGAATTTCTGGAATTCAGTGCAGAATAAGAGCATTCTCAGAAACATTCGCAGAGCATGCTCAGGAGCATCTTTTCCTTCTCAGAGACCAGTAATTGCCATGTGGCTGCAACCTCACAGACACTTTCCTGGGAGGAAGTCCCATTGATTACCACAGGAATTACTTCCGAGTAGATTTGCTAAGGCTTGCTCCCTTTGACTTCCCATTCAATACAGCAAAATCGGAAGCTTCAAAAGTCTGAATTTGCCACACCATTGAGCATGAAGAAAGTTTCTACAGCCCTCTTAAAGCCCCACAGAAACAGTGACAAGGAACCCCAAACTATCTAACTCTTCTAACTAACCCACCAGCCAGCCAATCAATCTGTGTTTTTTGTTTTCGTTTTAAATGTGTTTCTCAAAAGCAAAATGGGGTGTGCATGGAAGAAATAGGGGGAAAAAAGAATGAATAAAACTTGGCTTTCCATGCTGCTCTCTCTCTATAAAGTTGTCTCTTGCCGGCATGCTCTTTAATAAAATTGGCTTAGATTTGTTGATAAGCCTGAAGCAAAGTCAATGCGAAGTGTCAATCTTCCGGTACAAGAGAACCTTCAGGGGTCAAGCCGCTTCCTGTATATGATCGCTGTATCAAAGATATGTCAGCCCTGTGTTAACCGTTTTTCTTATGAATCACACTAAAGATCAGACACGAACAACAACAAGAAGAAGAGGAGTAGAGGGGAGATGACATTTTGTGCATGATGGGAACGGGAAGGAAGCTGGTAGTTGAGCCAGGAAGCAGGGGAGGCAGCTCAGTCTTGGCCAGAGCAATCAGCAAGTCAGAATGAGGAGGCGAGTGACAACCAGCCCCTTTATAGGGCCAAGTGAAACCTTATTGGTCACTTGCATCAACTGACACCTGCAGAGAATTGCACTGCCACATACCAACCTTCTGTGGTGGTGGTGCTGAAGCACTGCAGAGAATTTGCTGCAAACTACCATGGCGACTCAGGGAGCGATAATCATGCTTGTGTCATGGCAGGTGTCATCTTGGAAGAGTCATTCCTCCCTTGCATGCACTAGGGAGAGAACGCCTCTTCAAATATGTCACTCTTTTTAAAAAAACAAACAAACAATTGCATGTAAATATTTTGTTAAATGTGTTCCCCCTTTTTACCAGGTTCATTTTTTAATCAGCCCAAATATTTTAAATTGATGAATCTAATCTATTATTAGACTAAACCCTGCAGAAGGATGGACAGTTCCAGTTATCTCCCCCACTCTCCTAACGTTTAGTGAGGCCCATGCCTCAGACAGAGCAATTCTTTGCCCCACGAAACACAAAGGGAGCCACTTAGAATGGAGGCAGCTCCTCTCTGCATAGCCACCCTCCAAGTTATGCCTCTTGGTCACATCAGAAAGTAATGGCATGTTTGAAGATGCTTTCTCCATATATAGAGGAATGGATCCACCCGCTCTACTCAGCAAAATCGGGAGAATACCTCTAGCCTAAGGAGTCTTCCTCTGACTTGTCACTCTTAAGAGCCTCTTGATTGGGAGGGAGGCTTTCAACTTTGCTGAGCCTAGTGGGTGAATCCATTCCTCTATATATGGAGAAAGTAGGTGATGTGAAAGACCTCTGCCTGTGACCCTGGAGAGCCACTGCCTGTTTGAGTAGACAATGCTGACTTGGGGAGGCGCTGTGGCTCAGTGGTAGAGCCTCTGCTTGGCATGCAGAAGGTCCCAGGTTCAATCCCCAGCATCTCCAGTTAAAGAGACTAAGCAAGTAGGTGATGTGAAAGACCCCTGCCTGAGACCCTGGAGAGCCACTGCAGGTCTGAGTAGACAATACTGACTTTGCTGGACCGAGGGTCTGATTCAATGTAGGGCAGCTTCATGTGATCCACCCCAGAGACTGATGCCCTGTGTAATGTAGGGGTTAAAGTGTTAGACTAGGATCTAAAAGGCCCAGGTTTAAATTCACACTCAACCATGATGCTCACTGTATAATATTTGGCCTGCCTAGCCTCATACAGGCTTGTGTGTGGACAAAATGTAGGGAAGAACCTTTTGCTTCTTTGCCTTTTGCTTATTGAAGGAAGGGACAAATAGATCGTCAACATAGTTGGAAATAAGAGGCATTGCATGGAATCGAAATCACACGTTCAGTTTTGATGAAATAGGGCTGGTACAAACATAAAGAATCACAGGTTTGGTCACACTTGGGTAGACTTTTTTGGGTAAAACTGAAATGGGGACTTTTGAAGAGAACAGTGGGATGAGAACTTTGAAACTAAACCTACCGGGAAGAGCAAATTTTTTTTTTCAACCTTCTTATTTCAATGTGACAGCATTTTCTGATTTCTTCTTTGCCAGCCAACCTCAGATTGTTTGTATGGTTTCCGCTAAAAGAGGCTGAAGGTGTTTTTTTTAAAGGAGGGTTAATTATATAGCGATTAAGATTTATGCAACTTCCTCTCCCCATCATAAATATTAATAAGGGGAAACCAAGGAGTAAAGCAGTCTGTGCCAAAGCGCTCTCTCTCTCTCTCTCTCTCTCTCTCTTTCTCTCTCTCTCTCTCTCTCTCTCTCTCTTTTAAAGGAATGAAGTATAAGGCTCAGCATCCTGTTCTTCCAGCTGATCCCTGGGTTAAAAAATGAAAACCACAGTGAAAGGAGATTTTGAAGCCACTGTGGCATTTCTAGGCCAAGGGTCTGACTTGACTTGATCTGCCAAATCTCATAGAGTGAGGCTGGGCTTCTGGGTACTAAATGAAGCCACACAGAGGCCAGTAAAAGGCAGAAGGAAATTAAAACACAAAACTGGAGACAATGGGCATCAGAGAAGACAAGAGGTTCAGCGCCCACGCTGAGGCTGCGAGTAAGCAAAAAACAAAAAACAAAACCCCAAGACCTTCAGTACTCTGAACAGCTCCCAGTTATCCCAACTTCTTCTATCACAGAATGGAGTCCTAGGTCAGGGGTCTTCAGCTTGTAGCTGGTGAGCTCCCAGCAGCTCACCGGCTGCTGCAGAGTACTTCATGCATCCCCTGGAAAACCCAGGAGGCAACTGCAAAAACATATCCTCTAGGCATTTTTAAAGCTTTTATTCTATAGGATTTTTCTCTGCGCTGTTTAGCTTCTTTTCTGGCACTCTTCCTAGTCCGTCTTCTGTTTTTTTTAGGACAGAACAAAACTTGGTAACAAGCTGGGGGAGGGGAAATAACTCAGGATATTTATAATTACTTGGAAGTATCTGTCATTAAAGTAAAGGTTGGCAACCCCTGAGAAGTGTTGCAGGCCTTGAAGACCCCGTTAAGGCTCAGGGGTGCTATTCTGCTCTGGAGAAAAATTCCCTTCTGTTATTTTTTTTAATTATCTTGGCAGGCCCTTTGGCATCTCAGTGACTTGGTACAGCATGTTCCAAGAAAGTCTACTTGTCTTTACACATCGTATAATTAACTTACAAAATGTGTAAGTCAGCTTAAATAACATTCCAATGGTACTGGACAAATTCATGGTGGATGGGTCTGTTGGTGACTATTGGCTATGATGACATAAGAGAACTTTCAAGTTCATAGGCAGTGAGTGTGCTGCTGGGGAGGGCCTTCATGCACAGCTGATGTGCTGCCTAGAAACATTTGGTTGGCAACTGTTTGATGCTGGACTCGATGGACCAACAGGCCTCTTCTTATGTTTGTATCTCCTTATTCCTTCCTTTCTTCCCTTCCAAGCTCCTATGACCCACAGGTCTTGAGCAGTTAATGGGGAGGATTCCCCCCCCTTCTATTTCTTTAAGGAAAATATGGTGGAGAGATACTTGGCCACTGCCAATGTTATACTTGGATTTCTAACCACCAGCAAAAAGAGGACTAGTTTGTCATCTGTTACGGTGGCAGGTAATTTCATTAAAATAGGAGTGATCCATTGGTCACGTTGAAGTTTGAAATGGGGACACTCCAGCATCATGTGAGAAAACGTATCAATTTCACAGTTTCGATGCTTTCAAAAACTGTTGACAACAGCTACCTTAGAAGAGGAATATCCGCCTGTATTGGATGCCTTTTCTGAGAAGCATACATCTTCTAAAACCAACTTAAAATAATTTTTCTTATATGCAAATTTCTGTAGATGGATTCATTAATCAATTGACTAAATAAACCCATACAATTAGTTTACTAAAATTTATTTCATAGAACAAAAGCTGTGTGTGTGTGTGTGTGTGTGTGTGTTCAGATGGAAATGCAACTAGGGACCATGTCCAAGAACTACTGGGAAGTTACATTCCTTCCCTCCCAGGAAGGACTTCAGCAAGAGAAGATCAGTTTGGCCTCAACCAATATAAATTCTGAGTGTCAGACTTCTATTTTTTTCCTCCTTCTCTCCATCCCTTATGTGTGTTGTCTTTTTCATTTGGAAGCCTGGGGTCAGGAAATGTAACTGGGGAGAGGCCATGGCTAAAGGGGTAGATAATCTGCTTTTCAGGAGCCCTGTGGCACAGAGTGGTAAGCTGCCATGCTGCAGTCCAAGCTCTGCTCACGACCTGAGTTCGATCCTGATGGAAGTCAGTTTCAGGTAGCCGGCTCAAGGTTGACTCAGCCTTCCATTCTTCTGAGGTCAGTAAAGTGAGCACCCAGCTTGCTAGAGGTAAAGTGTAGACAACCGTGGAAGGCAATGGCAAAACACCCTGTAAACATAGTCTAGAAAGCATCGTGATGTGATGTCACCTCATGGGTCAGTAATGCTTACACAAGGGACCACGTTTACCTTTAATCTGTTTTTTATGAAGAAGGTCCTTGGTTCAATCCCTGCATCTGCAGTTAAAAAAGACCTCAGATAGCAGGTGCTGAGAAGGACCTTTCTCTGCCTGAGACCCCCAGAGAGCAGCTGGTCCCAATTGTAGTAGATCATACAGAACAAGATGGCCTCATGATCTGACATCATACATTCACTAATGTGAACCATTTGGAAGACAATTGTCCAAAAAGAGCATAATAAAAATAAAGGTTCAAATCACTTGAAAAATGTTAACACTAGTCAACTTAAAATCCTCAGTGGTTTCAGCAGAAAAGGAATCCCCACCCCACCCTGTTGTATGGAAACTCCTTAAACATTGCACTAAACATATCCAAATATTCATTAGGTTCCCCTTCAAATTCCTCAGATTTTACTTGAGAAGGAACCATGCTAACCTCCCAGATTCTCTTTTACTTTCACTTTCTGTGAAATTTTGGCTTTTTAAGAGCTAGGGCAATGCAATGTGTCTGCTGTAGAAGCACACCCTCTCGGGAAGACCCACAGATGGTATGTGACCAATGAAAAAAACAGTGCACGTTGCCAAACTGAGAAGAGATTGTCCGGCAAGACCCTTCGATGTAATGCCCCCTCTCTGGTCTTCCCCAGCCTTGCCCTCCATAAACCGACTCGTGTCCCTTCTAGAAGAGAGTTGTTGTGTCAAGTAGTTATTAAAAGTGACACGGCCGATCTATGTAAGGACTCCCGAAGCCTAGTAAATCTCTAGCCACCCTTAAATAAAACTTTATGCTGCCTAATAAATTTTAATGCTACTTGTCAGCACTTGATAACTGCAATCATTTAACCGGGCAAGGTAAAAAAGGGAAAGGGTAAAGAAAAAAGAGGAAATCCTAAGTTGGTCGTGATGTACAAAATGGAGAATTTCTCGTACTCGAAAGGGAGTGGGGAATTTTGCAATTTAATCTTATACCAGAGTCAGGCAATTGGTCCATCTAGCTCAGTGTTGTCTCTACTAACTGGCAGCAGTACTCTGAGATATTAGTCAGGTGGGAGCTACCTTTGGTCTTTTCAATGAAAGATGCTGAAGACTGAATGAAAGATGGTGAAGACTTAGGTCCCCTCCATCTAGCTCAGTACTGTCTGCTCTGGTAGCCACTGGCTCTCCAAGGCTTCAGGTAACAGAAGAGTCTTTCCCAGAACCAGCTACTGAAGGTCTTTCCAACTGAAAATGCTAGCAGCTGAATCTAGAACCTTCTGCAAGTGAAGCATGTGCCTTGGGCACTAAGATATTACCTTCTACCAGGTCCACCTATGGGTCCTTGTAGCTCCATGATGCCTACTCTGACTGGCAGGATCTCGCATAGAGAAAGGTCTTTTCTAACACCTGCTACCCAAGTCCTTTCACTGGATCTCCACTGTTACAGCCACTGCACCAGGACCTAAATCCCAGAAGTGGCCGGCCGTGCCAGCATTGGGGGGTGTTCCCGGGGCGTTCCAAGGGGCCGAGCTGATGTTAGCTTCCTAACCTTTTTCGCCCCGGGAACCCTCCCTTGAGCTGTGGCAAGGCTGCACCACTTCTTTTGGTGGCATAGCCTCGCTGTTTGCGATGTGGCATTAATTAATCTTTATTACAGCCAAAGGCCAGCAATGGGGCATTTCACCCTTTTTTCTGTATTTTATTTTTTAAAGCTTTTTTACCCTCCGTAGCAGCTGGGAAGCCTCTGCGGATGCAACGTGGCTGCACCGCTCCCTGGCGTCACGGATCTACCCCCTCTTCAAGAATGGGCTGTATGAGAAAGGAGGACTAAGAGAGAGTGGATTGAACTCTCTTCTTCCCCTCCATGCTCCTCACCAGGTTTTCAATGGATTTGTAGAAATTTAAAAAAGAGTTTCTAGAATTTCCACTCTAGTTGTCGGACAGGGTAGAAGAACCTTTCAGCAAATGCCCTCCTCTGAGTGCATGCATAATCCCGGGCCCTGGATCAGGACTCATTGCAAACAGAGCATCTCCTATTTCTCCCCCCTTTATTTACCTATTTAAAATATTTATATCATTCTCAAATGGTATGCTAATAAAGGTATTGAAATTGAAATTATATCATTCTCAGCAGCTGCCAATTAATAGTCATCCTTGCAATAGCCCTTTGAGGTAGATCAGTATTCTTATCACAACTCCCACAACTTCATTGTATGATCCTGCCTTATGCTAAGTCAGACCATTGAACACATGAACACATGAAGCTGCCTTATACTGAATCAGACCATTGGTCCATCAGAGTCAGTATTGTCTACTCAGACTGGCAGCGGCTCGCTAGGGTCTCAGGCAGAGGTCTTTCACTTTACCTACTTGCCTCGTCCCTTTAACTGGAGATGTCGGGGATTGAACCTGGGACCTTCTGCATGCCAAGCAGATGCTCTGCCACTTAGCCACGGGCCCTCCCCATTGGTCTGCTGATATCAGTATTGTCCACTTTGGATGGCAGCAGGTTTCCAGGATCTCTGGCAGAGAAAGATCATTCTCAACCCTTGCTTCCTCAGATCCTTTAACTAGAAATAGATCCTGGAATGGATCTAGCCAGCCTTCTGACTGAGGCTTTTTGAGGGGGGGGTGCTGCCATCAAGTCACAGCTGACATGGCAACCCCATAGGGTTTTCAAGGCAAGAGACATTCAGACATGCCATGGCCTGCCTCTGATTGAGAAGGTGGGAACACCAAATTTGCCTCACATTTTGTTTTAGAGGAAATTCAGTGGAAATGGAATGCGGTCTCTTTTGCGGCGATAAAGCTCTGCAAGGAAGAGAGGGAAAAGGAAGGGACAGAGAGAGGAGGAAGGGAAGGAAGCAAAGCAGATTTGCAAATGGGTTGGAAAGCAAGCAAGCATGAAAACAAGTCAAATTTGTAGATTGGTTGGAAAGAGAAAGGCAGGAACTAAAGATGACCAACAGAAAAACGAAATCGCAAATGTCATTATCCAGGGCAAATTTACTGCTACGTAGAAAGGCCTGCCAATGCTTGCTAACAGGCATTTCTCTTCCAATGTGTCTGTCTGTCCCTGCTGCTCCATCTCCCCCTGAGTGAAATGCTCCCATCCGCAGCTGTTTGTCCCTTCTTTGCAAGAGAGAGCACATTAAAAAGACGATTGGATTCATATGTTCTGGTCACAAGGGGGTAGCATTGGTACAGCTGTGTAATTCCATCGGCAAAGTGTGGTTGGCTTCATGGTGGCTTTCGAATAATTGAGGTCCGCGCCTCACTTTCAGGAAAGCACGCATTATTGGCTTCTTCTTCGAGAGGAGCTGAAGAACGGAGCATTTCCATAAATGGATGCAAAATTGGATTGGGAAACGGCTGCAACCCCTCTGTCACTTCGGATGGGGAATATCATCTATTTCGAGGCTTTGCGCTTTTCCAGTTAGTGATTCAAGTGGACATTAGACTAATATGGGGGGGGGGGGTGACACTGGCATGCCGTCGCTTGGGCGCTGCCGGGGAATAACCAACCCGTCTTTCAAAATGCCTCTTAATAATGATACTTAGCATTTATAGAGTTTGCTTCATGGTGCATCACAAATATTGTTCTAGCAATTCTTACTGTCAGGTGGGCTGGTGTTAGTGTGCCCATATTGTAGACCTGGAGGGGGTTGGAGGGCTGATCAGGAGAGAACAGTGACTGGTAAACGGAGCCAGCGTGGCGTAGTGTTTAAGAGCAGTGGACTCTGCTCTGGAGAACCGGGTTTGATTCCCCACTCCTCCACATGAGCGGCGGAGGCTAATCTGGTGAACTGGATTTGTTTCCCCACTCCTCCACATGAAACCAGCTGGGTGACCTTGGGCTAGTCACACTCTCTCAGCCCCACCTACCTCACAAGGTGTCTGTTGTGGGGAGGGGAAGGGAAGGTGACTTGATTTGAAGCTGGTTTGATTCTTCCTTAAGCGGTAGAGAAAGTTGGCCTATAAAAACCAACTGTTAAAATCTATAACATTTTATCCCACTCTTCCTCTAAGGGCTGAAGGCCACTTTCTGATCCACTTTTTATACTCATGACAACCCTTTGAGGTAGGATCTATATATCACCAGCAAGCTTCATGGCTGAGTTGGGGTCCAACTTAATCAAATTTACATCTGTCTATCCTGGGAGCTCGCTTAGGTTTTTAACTATATGGGATTTTTCTTTTGCTGCATTTATATTTCTTCCAATGTATTTCAGTTGGTTTACAACTACTTGCCACCTTGAGGGCCTCCACCGGGCAGAAAGTCAGGATACAAATATTTTAAATAAATAAATAGTTAATTAATTCCTCTGCAGTGCACAAATTCTCATCCTGATCAAATTTAGAAATGAGTAGATTTCCCTCATTAATTGTGCTATCTTTCCTTCATCTTTCTTTCTGGTTTAACTTTCGAGGATTTCTAAAATTAATCCCCAAACTGGAGCACGAGCAGCTCACCGCAGCAATTAAGTTCTCTGCATCTTTTTCCTCTGTGTTTTCGGTGTACTCATGGGCTTTGGTAAAACACTCAAAAAACAAACACACACACCACCCTATCTGAATGTTTGTATAGTGGCATTCTTGTGCAGTATATATAGGGATTAGTGGGTTTTCTTTGTTCCTAGTCTACCTCACAATTTCTTTTCTGCAAAGCACTCCATTTCTCCTTAATTCTGTTTTAACTGAGAAAATTTCTAAAATGATCCCCCAGATCTGATCATGTGCATTCAGCATATGTTTCATCTCCTTCAGTTCATTTTCATCTGTCATGGCCCAGCCAGGTCCAGGGGACACTGATGACTCTTCTGATGCAGTGGAGGTGGCACAGGAAGAAGCAGCCTGTAATATTTTGGACATTAAGAGTTCTGTTGTCACTACTCAAAAGGGGCCTGGGGGCCGAGCTCCAGGCGCTGGATGAGACACAGCCCCTGTGGGGCCAGACCCAAACCCCACAACCAGGGACCAGTGCAGCAACTCCTCAGCCCTCCAGCTCTGAGCTGGCTGCAAAAAGCCAGCTGCCTGTCTGCTCACACCCCTCATCACCAGAGCCCAGGAACGGCACAGGAGGTGAACACGTAAGACTTTACGGGATCGGAGATGAAGTGCTCAACTGGCATCTAGTTACTGACCCAGCATGGACAGTGGGGATGAGTGTTCGCAGGAGCGGGTCTGAGGTGGCTGGCAAGTGCATAGCGTTACAGGCTGCCTGCCTGGCGTGTTGTTGATAAGCAGCTGGAAAGAGCATAGCTGTGTGGAAGAAGAAGAAGAGGAGGAGCTAGTTTTTATATGCCGACTTTCTCTACCACTTAAGGGAGACTCAAACCAGCTTACAATCACCTTTCCTTCCCCTCCCCACAACAGACACCCTGTGAGGTAGGTGGGGCTGAGAGTGACTTGCCCAAGGTCACCCAGCTGGCTTCGCATGGAGGAGTGGGGAAACAAATCCAGTTCACCAGATTAGCGTCCGCTGCTCATATGGAGGAGTGGGGAATCAAACCCGGTTCTTCAGATCAGAGTCCACCACTCCAAACCACCACTCTTAACCACTACACCATGCTGGAAGCAACACGGCTATCTAATCCTGACCTTGCTGTGAACTGTTTGCTCTTTCTGAATCTTGGCTTGAACCCTTGGACTTGGCTTTTGGATTACATTTGGACTTGCCCCTGTGAGGTTTGAAACTGTTTGGTGTGTGTGTGTGTGTGCTGGGGGATCACGGCAACATCTTTTTCCCCCCTCTGTGTTACTGTTGCACTCATGCACATTGATAAAACTGCTTAATGTGAACAAGTGCATAACTGCCTCCTGTTTATTTTTTATGTTGTATCGATGGGCATATGCATACATATGCATCAGTAAAACACTGCACAAAAAGAATCTTGTCAGACCAGTACACACAATCACATCAAGACAGAATGTGGGGGGGGGGTTTGCACCATATATGCACATATGTGTATTGGAAGCACAGATGGGAGCATGGATGTGAATGAATTCCAGGTACTGAAAACTGTTTTAAACTCAACTCGTACAAATTATGGCCTTTTTTAAAAAATGGAACAATGGAGGATTTCTAATGACTGAATTCCACTTTGGAAAGAAGAGCAGTAATTGAGACATCCAAAATCCATGAAATCTGGATACGGAGAAATTCAGAAGCATGTCTAAATGAGGCCAGGTACATTTGAAGAAGGACGTTGCATTACCCAATGCTAGGAAATTTTGAAGGAAGCAGGAAAAGAGGAAGACCCAACACGAGATGGATTGAGAAAGGAAGCCACGGCCCTCAGTTTGCAAGACCTGAGCAAGGCTGTTAACGATAGGATGTTTTGGAGGACATTGACTCCTAGGGTCGCCAGGAGTCGGAAGCGACTTGACGGCACTTCACGCACACGCACGCACACACACATTTTAAGAAGGAAGCTGCATTACACAGTGACTGCTTTCTTCCTGTGGCAAAATCCAAGGGGTAGGCTTCTATCATTTGAGCCTGCATCAGACTAGTCATCTCTTGTTGTCTCCAAGTGGGTATTTCCCTCCTTTTGTTCCTTGCCAAGATTCCTATGGATCCTGCCATAATTGTTTCTCAAGCAATCAGTACACAATACAGTCCTATGCTGGCAGGGCAATTGGTTAAACATCAATTAATCAGGTCATCAGCCTCTACAAGAAAGCTGGTAACAGAAGGCTGTGACGTTAGTGGACTGCTTCTGTACCAGAACGTACATACTTTGTATTTATGATGGAGAGTCTAGGATGATCCCAGAGAAAGAAAGGCTTGTCCCGGTTGGAGGGAAAACACATCTTGAGATGGGCTGGGGGATAAAACTTGCTTTTAGATATTCAGACTTACCTTTTCCTAACCTAGATTTCCCAGTTACAAAGTGCTGCTGGAGTTTAAAGGATTAAGAACATAAGACCATAAGAAGAGTCCTGCTGGATCAGACCAAAAGACCTTCTAGTCCAGCATCCTGTTTCCCACAGTAGCTAACCAGACCCTCTAGGAAAGTTTACAAGCAGGATACCGAGGCCAAAGCTTCTGCTCATTAATGCATTCTAGCTACTTGCATTCAGAGGTATACTGTCTTTGAACATAAAGGTTCTGCTTAGGATGGCTCCTAGCCCTTGATGTACCATTCCTCCAAGACACTACCTAATCTATCTAAGCTAACAGCTGTCGTTACATCTTGTGGCAGTGAGTTCCACAAGTTAATGATGCTAAAATTTAGGATGGCAAAATTTTGAATGTGCTAAGTTTGCATTCATCGGTGTTTTAAATGAATAAAATTAAAATAAATGTTTACCATTCATTGCCTGAAAATTTATACAAGAGACCGTGGATGTGATCCATTCAAAGTCAAGTAGTTTGAAGTCCTGTTCATTTCAGGGGATGAACTCTGCACATACTTAATCCTGTCCTGTCCTGTCAAAGTGAGTGGAATTGAAAAGTATGTCACTTTCCTTTAAGATGCAGGCGTCCTCCCCCACCCCATACTCATCTTTCAAAATGAGCAGATTCAGAAACATAAATCCTCAAATCCCTAAATCTTTACGTTTGTGGGCCAATTCACATGAGCATGCAGTTCCCGCACTGGCAACCCAGGAAGGCCTATACCACACATGCTTTTTCTGCACACTGGAATGAAAGCCAGGCTGCTGTCAGACGTCTGAAGTCATACATTCCAGCGAAGAATGTTCCCCAGCGGATTTGGTCCCAAAATGCATTAGTTGGGGGGCCATTTGGATTTCCTGCTACCCCAGTCTGCGTTCCTTCCTTATTTAATTTGTTTCTGTCCTTTCTGTTCAGCCAGGGCTGCTTAATGTCTTCCGCCATATTATTCTCAACCACGGCAGTCTAGAAGCATCTTTCTTCTCCGTTGTTTTTTTGTTTCTGTAGAGCTTTAACCCAATTGACTTCTCTCTCCATTGGCTAAATAATATACTTCCTTTTGTTCCTGAGAGCTAGCAAATGCCTTAGACCTTCATCACTGGGTAATCCACTTTAAAAAAAAAACCAAAATTATAAAATAAATCTCATTATTAACATGTAATATTATCAGGCAACTAATACTTCAACTTAAAAGCAGGACTAACATAATTTTGATAGAATAAATAAAGCCTACAGCAATCATGGAGTTAAAAAAATGCACCAGGGCTGAGGGTCACATGGAACAAGTTATTCCTTGGGTGCATATGCATTGCTACTCTACAGAGTAGTAATGCATGTGCACACAACAGGGTTTTGCACATATGGAGTGGCTTCTACAAATGATTTCCACTGAGATAAGTCATGGAAGGCTGGGAAAAGACGGGAGAATTCCCCACACACACACACACACACACACTTCTTCAAACAGCAGTGCCTTGTTCCCTAAAGCAGTGATTTGGGGATTGCAATAGTGCCCACTTGCTTCTTCCCAAAAACCTCTTCCCTAAAGCAAGGGGCCAGCCCCAGCTTTTCTCTCCTTCACTGGAGCAGAAGGTGCTTCAGAAAGACTCAGGAGGTATCATCTCAGGTCTGCAAAAAGCACCCCATAGAAATAGCTGGGCCGGCATAAGAGGCTGCTTTCAAGGGAGGTCTTAGCCAACGGGCGACAGGGGAGCTGCCCCAGGCCCCACATTTGGGCGGGCCAACTGCCCACAACCTCGCCTTCTCAAAGGAGAGGTAGAAAAAAGAATACGAGCAGGCTCCTGCTGCCACTTGCGCTTGCCCTGTTTAAAGCTTGGGCAGCTGGCTTTCAGCAGGGGCTCCCACTAGGGTTGCCAACCTCCAGGTACTAGCTGGAGATCCCCTGCTATTACAGCTGATCTCCAGCCAATAGAGATCATCTGGAGAAAATGGCCACTTTGGCAATTGGACTCTATGGCATTGAAGTCCCTCCCCTCCCCTCAGCCTCCATCCCAAAAACCTCCCACTGGTGGTGAAGAGGGACCTGGCAACCCTAGCACCCACCCACCTTACACAGGGCCAAAGCCACCCTTGCTTGGCCCTGAGGTGATGGCGGCGTGGCAGCAGGAAGGTGGTCGTGAATCTGGGACCCTGTGCCCAGGGCCCCAGAATCACTAAGAGTGCCCCTGGTTGCATGGCTTGAAATCTCCCAACAGTTTGTAATTGCCCCCCTTGGTATCCACTTTGTGATGCCATCCTTTCTCGAAACTTCTACAATGTCTACTGGAGCAACTAAGTTGGGAACCCCCTACCCTAGAGGTTCCCTGAAGCTCAGGTCCATAATCTTAGGAACGTAAAGATCCGAATGGCTCTGAGCGCACTCAGAATGCGTTCTCATAACCCTCAAAAAATGACTGGGCCCAATGTGTGGGATTAGTAGGGTTGCCAACCTCAGGCTCCACCCCCAAAATCTCCAGGTATTTCCCAACCTGGAGCTGGCAACCCTAGGGATTAGGGGTGCACCTGCCCGCTTCAAGGGTGTCAGGGCCAGGTCGAGAGCAGCTGTGTGTGTGTGTGTGTGTTAAGTGCCGTCAAGTCGCTTCCGACTCATAGCGACCCTATGAATGAAAGTCCTCCAAAATGTCCTATCTTTGACAGCCTTGCTCAGATCTTGCAAATTGAAGGCTGTGGCTTCCTTTATTGAGTCAATCCATCTCTTGTTGGGTCTTCCTCTGTTCCTGCTGCCCTCAACTTTTCCTAGCATGACTGTCTTTCCAGTGACTCTTGTCATCTCATGACGTGACCAAAATATGTTAGCCTCAGTTTAGTCATTTTAGCTTCTAGGGTCAGTTCAGGCTTGATTTGATCTATAACCCACTGATTTGTTTTTTTTGGCAGTCCAAGGTCTGCGTCACACTCTCCTCCAACACCACATTTCAAAGGAATCTATTTTCTTCCTATCAGATTTCTTCACTGTATTGCTTTCACACCCATTCCTAGTAGCAGGGAATACGATGGCATGAATTAATCTAGTCTTGGTGGCCAGTGACACATCCTTACAGAGCAGCTGTACCCCAGTTTATACCTGGACCATGTGATCTCCAGCCCAGCGTTTTTGAGGCCCATGGCTGGAGCTGTGGGCTTGAGTTGGCATGGAGGTAAGCCTCAAGTGCAGCTGGAAGAACTTCAAAATGGATTTTCCATTGTTTTTTAATATTCATTAGTGCTTTTTCCTGAAATTATTTTCTTTGATTTTCAGTGGCTTTGTAGATTTGTTTGCATTGTGCCTGTTGCACTGTTTTATTACTCCGTGTATACTTTATTTGTGCATCCAATGCACATCGCATTGATACGCCTAATGTACACACAACATCTAAAGCTGATCTAGTGACACACAAATAATGGTGGAAAATGTATTGATTTTGTGGGAAACTGGGCGCAAGGAAAGAATACAAAAAGATAAAACGTCAGGTTCAGTTTGCATAAGGAAGAAGCGAAATTAAAATGAGGGGGAGGGGTTGCTAGAAAACACAGGGTTTGTGAGCAGCCTGCCTCGAGGCCCCTTGATGCCCCCAATTCTTTATACAATTTCATCTACATTTACTGGGCATCAGCAAATAGCATAGAGATAAATTCTCTTAATTCCTCTTTTCCCAATTTCCCCCTGAAACCCAACAATCAGCCTTCTTTCCTCTTTTTAGGAAGTTGGAGTCTGTTCCTAATCGATTCCGTTTTGAGCAAAGAAACATTTGAGGAAAGGAGGCGCAGGAATGGAGGTTCTGCAAAAATGTCAGAATTTCACTCTGTAGATACTCAGAGGCAATGTCTTCCCAAACCTCCTGCTACAGCACTGCCCTGTGGTATGCAGCATAAAACAACATCAAGGACTGAAATAACAAACGGGTGCTCTGGTTTCTCCTCAAAGAGAAATGAAAAAGCAACCCCTCTTTTAAAAGAGGGGCATGGTGAGAGCCAGCGTGGTGAGAGCCAGCGTGGCGTAGTGGTTAAGAGAGCCAGCATGGTGTAGTGGTTAAGAGCAGTGGTTTGGAATGGGGGACTCTGATCTGGAGAACTGGGTTTGATCCCCCACTCCTCCACATGAGTGGTGGAGGCTAATCTGGTGAACTGGATTGGTTTCCCCACTCCTACACCCACGAAGCCAGCTGGGTGACCTTGGGCTAGTCACAGTTCTATTAAGAGTTCTCTCAGCCCCACCTACCTCATGGGGTGTCTGTTGTGGGGAGGGGAAGGGAAGGTGATTGTAAGTCGGTTTGAGTCTCCCTTAAGTGATAGAGAAAGTCGGCATATGAAAACCAACTCTTCTTCTTCTTCTAAAAGTGAGAGTGGGGGAAGCAGTCAATGGCTATATCTAAAAAAGTGAATTTCAGAAAAAGAAATTCCTCTCCCTATAACAATGCTATCAGCAAGCAGGGCCTCGTGACTGAGAGTGCTAGTGCTGGTACCCTCATTATATCCCAAAACATGCCTCAGCACTATGCCAGATGCCTGGGCCTCTGGGCATCAGAAGCCCTCAGAAACAGGGCTTGTACCCAATATGCTATTGCAGCTGCACCATCTCTCCTCAGCACATCTGCTGGTGCCGGTAGGTAAATTTGGCCGAGAAAGCGGGAGGCTGAAAGCCGGACTGAGCTGATTCTAAGCCAAGTCTGGACTTTGGAGAGGTTCTTCGGTGCTGAGCTCTCTCAGGGATTTTGCCTTTGCTGCTAACTGAAACTACTGATGGGCAATACCCTAAACTGTTTGCATTTTTGCAAGCATCCCTGCTGAACCCACAAAAAGCTGGGTGGGGATATTGAATTTGACAGGACACTCACAAAATGCACATCCCTGTCCTTACCATGTTCAAGTACTTGAGGGGCTGTCATATAGAGGATGGTGCTGAGTTGTTTTCTGTTGCCCAAGAAGGTCGGACCAGAACCTACGGGTTGAAATTAAATCAAAAGAGTTTCCGTCTAGACATTAGGAAGAATTTTCTAACAGTTAGAGCGGTCCCTCAGTGGAACAGGCTTCCTCGGGAGGTGGTAAGTTCTCCTTCCATGGAGGTTTTTAAGAAGAGGTTAGATGGCCATCTGTCAGCAATGCTGATTCTGTGACCTTAGGCAGATGATGAGAGGGAGGACATCTTGGCCATCTTCTGGTCACTGGGGGTGTGGGGGCAGGAGGTAGTTATGAATTTCCTGCATTGTGCAGGGGGTTGGACTTGATGACCCTGGTGGTCCCTTCCAACTCTATGATTCTATGATTCTACCAGTTTCACCCCTTTCTGCAGTTACTTCTGTTCCTAAGCCAGAACCCTTACCTTTCTAAGGCAGAGGAAGGGGGTGGGGCAGAATGAAACACCTGCCATAGCAAATGGCTCTTCTAAGAGAATGGGCACCATTGTGTGTGTGTGTGTCTGTCTTTCCTTTAAATGATTCTTCCCATATAGTCCCATATATTCTCAGCAGGACTTCCTGCCAAGTTTGAAAGGAACTATTATTTTCATGGTCTCCTGGGTCAAACCCAGCAACCTTAGTATGTTCATGCACCGAAAGCAATGACCAGGCCGCTGTCGGAGGGATACCAAATGCTGCCAACAGTACAGACCTAAGTATGCTTGCACAGTGCTTATTTTAGATTGCGAACGAGTCATCGATGCAAGCATGCGGAGTGCTTGACTGGTGAGAAAATGCTCAATGCAAAATAGGGAAGTTCTCTTTTTCGAGCACACCGCTAGTGAGGATCACAGCATCACTATTCACAACGAATGGAAGCCGCGCAAGAAACAAACGACACAGACGCCCTTTTGAGTTGCTCTCGTTCATTTCCATTAAATTTCTTCACGGTGGATTGTGCTCTTGTTTAGCAATCCAGCCCTTCCGCTTCTCCCGTGGTTAGGCAGCTGGGAGAAGAGGCGCAGTAGGCAGTGGGAGCTCACAAGGTTAGGAGGATGTGATCGCATCCTGTCACAAAGCATTTGCTGACCTTTCTGTAAATATTTCTCGGAAAAGGCTAAATGGCTGGGTCAGTTCAGAGGGGGGCCACACCATGATCGGTGCGGAGCCCGAGGCCACAGCCGTGGCTCCCTTTGACAAATAGCAATTGACCTGCCTGACTTGAGGCGCATGCAGTTCTGCCGGGAAGGCCCTAACAGTGACCTGCATATTTTAAACGCTGCGGTGCTTCACTTCCTGTCTCTTCTGTTGTGGGTTATACACCTCGCTGTTCTTTTTCCCTTCTTCCTCTTGTGCATGTCTTTCTAAGGGCTGCAGGAATCTGCACATAATGTTCAAGACAAGAGGTGCATAATGTAGCCTAAACAAAATGCCAAGACTGCCTGGCCAACACGCTGGAAATGCTGCTCTGGCAAGGTTTCCCAACCTTATATGAACGAGGCCTTATCCACCGGGATTATGGGTGCGATCACATTTCTAATCTCTAGCATTTCTAGTAAGAACAACAAAAGAATCCCTATTTCAATTTGCTTCTCCCTGGCACAAACTGAACCTGGGAGTTTTCATTTTCACACCATTTTCTAATTCCTCACACTTAAACTTATCCCGTTAAAATGAAGGCATTTTTGATCTAGAGCAACTGTGCTATGGGCAGCGGTTAAGACGCTTAGGGCTGTTTAGTTGGAAAGAAGGCGGCTGAGGGGAGACATGATAGAGGTCTATAAAATTATGCAAGGTTTGGAGAGAGTGGACAATACTAGAACATGGGGTCATCTGCTAAAGCTGGAGGGTGAGAGATTCAAAACAGATAAAAGGAAGTATTTTTTCACACAACGCATAGTTAAATTGTGGAACTCCCTGCCCCAGGATGTGGTGATGGCTGCTAGCTTGGAGGGCTTTAAGAGGGGAGTGGACATGTTCATGGAGGAAAGGGGTATTCATGGCTATTAGTTAAAATGGATGCTGGTCATGCTGCATACCTGTTCTCTCTTGTATCAGAGGAGCATGCCTATTATTTTGGGTGCGGTGGAACACAGGCAGGATGGTGCTGCTGCAGTCGTCTTGTTTGGGGGCTTCCTAGAGGCACCTGGTTGGCCACTGTGTGAACAGACTGCTGGACTTGATGGGCCTTGGTCTGATCCAGTAGGGCCTTTCTTATGTTCTTATGTTCTTATCTTTGTTTTTGCATTGATTCTGTATAAATGACACAAAGGCAACACTGAATTGGAAATACCAACAGCGAAAGTGAGTGGAACATAAAGGCTTCAAATGAGAAAACATGGGAACAAAAAGAAACAGGGGAAAAAAGGCATCACTGTACATCCCTAGCAGTGATGGATTGAAAGTGAAAGGAATAATTCCATGAAAGTTCATGAAAAATCTGCAGGGCTGGAAGGGATACCCCCTGGAATGAGACAGAATTAGAGCACTTTCTCACATGTGCCATTGCAAGCACTTTAAGCTTCTCGCACATTTCTGAGCACATATCAATAGATTTGTCTGTGGTTTTGAATGCTGCCACGTGCCAGCTAGGAATGGAGATGGATTCCTCATCACCTGGAATAGGGACAGAAACTCAAGTTCCAGCAGGGACAAGAAGTAGGATTGCCAGCTCCGGGTTGGGAAATACCTGGAGATTTTGGGGGTGGAGCCTGAGGAGGGCGGGATTTGGGAAAGGGAGGGACTTTAATAGGGTATACTGCCACAGAGCCCACCTTCCAAAGCAGCCATTTTCTCCAGAGGAACTGACCTCTGTCGCCTGGTGATCGGTTGTAATAGCGGGAGATCTCCAGCCACTACCTAGAGGCTATTCAAACCCATGCAGCTACTATGGCAAAAATAAGTTAAACATAAACCAATAGTATAATTTCTATATATTTTTTTGGTTCTGTTACTCCACAGAACCCATATAAGAATTATTTAAAAATATATACAGATATACAATCTTGTTGCTCCACAAGAGTTCAAAATAATCTTATTGTACAGGCTTAAAATGAAAAAAGGAGTATACAATCTTGTTGCTCCACAAGAGTGACTTAAGATGAAGGCATGTATATAATAATAAAACCAGACAGGATTCTGGTATATTCCTGTTTCAAAGTAAATTTCCTCAGTTGGTAAGTATAAAATGTCCAGTTGTTCGTTGTTTGTTTTCTTGTCCTTTCAGGAGCAGTTTGTTCAGCGTTGCATTGCGCTGATTGTTGTATGTAAAGTTTTAGCAAGACTAGAAGTCTTTTTCAGCTATGCTTCCATAGATTTTCATATTATTCATATTGGTCACAACAGGTATTCTCAGTCACATCGTGTTGGATACCTAGAGGCTGCCAACCCTAACAAGATGGCCTTTGGCATGAACCTCCCAGGAGGTTACTGGGCACTAAAGCAAAGCCCAGAGATTGAGCTTGGGCTGTCTGCACATGAGTTGAGGCCTCTGGCATGCGGAGGGGTCAATATCATCATGTCTGAGTATCATCAATCCTCCATTGGTCCGGTAAGGAATGAGGCATAGCAGGACATAGGGGTGCCAGGTCCCTCTTCACCTCTGGCGGGAGATTTTTGGGGCGGAGCCTGAGGAGGGAGGGGGTTGGGGAGGGGAGGGACTTCAATGCCATAGAGTCCAATTGCCAAAGTGGCCATTTTCTCCAGGGGAACTGATCTCTATCGGCTGGAGATCTACTGTAATAGCAGATCTCCAGCTAGTACCTGGAGGTTTGATTGGTAAAGAAGGACAGCACGAGGCCGACAGTGAATAAATTCTAATACACTTTAATAATGCAGTTCAAATATACAAATTAACAATAACTGTTCACAATTCTTCACAATTCAAAATTGAAACTTAGAACAAATCATCTAAAGTCCATAACAAAAGGTCAGTCATATATACGTTTGTGTAGCTGTGTACTTGCTGTAAGGCAGATGAGACCAAATGGAGAAGTTCTTAACAGTCACGAAGCTTCTTTACCAATCATACCGATTCACAGCATAGGTGCTTTCTTTCTTGGTAGTACCTGGAGATTGGCAACCCTAGAGGTGTGCCTGGAGTGATCTCAAGAATTCATTCTAGAATCTTAAAAGTAATACAAGCATGGAGTCATGGTTAAAGTCTCAGAACAGGATCTGGGAAACCAGGCTCAAATCCCCACTCTACCATGAAAGCTTGCTGGGTTGTCCTTGAGCAAGTCACATTCTCTCTTAGACCAACCACAAGGCTGTTGTTGTGAGGATAAATGGAGGTAAGAAAACTGTTGTAAGCTAATTTGGGCTCCATTTGGGGAGAAAAGTGCAGTGTAAATATTTCAAGAGATATTCACCAGATGCCTGAATATCATGGGCTTTGGTGCAGTCACCAGCAAAAGCGATGTTGTAAAAATGTCTTTGGGTGTTTCTGTGCTGTGATTCTTCCCAACAATGACCCAAAGTATCTTACATAAATTTCCAAAATACAAAAAAACCCCACCCCAATTAAATAAAGAAAACAAAACAAACATGTCCTGGGCGGGTCCCAGTTCACTGGACTGGCTAACTCAGGCAGTAGGCTGTGAGCCAAGAATCAAGGGCTCATACCTTTGGCCACATCCAGTCAAAAAACTTGCCTGTAGAGAGGAAAACAAACTCAGCCCAGATGGTATTTAGCTGCTGCTAGCAAGCTAGCAGGATTAGGGATGCTGAGAATTGCATCACAAACACGTTTGACTGTCAACCTTACCATGTTTAAAAGATGGCAAGCTGATCTGAGCTCATCTCTCCAGCTGTTCGGTTTGTGCCAAGCCGCCACAAATGCCTGCCAAACCAGTTTACATCTGGTTTTCCCAAAACGGCACATGAGCAAGGGCACTGCCAATTCAAACTGATTGGTGGCCATTAGGACCACTCAGATTTACTTATATGAAAGGATAGGATTTTTTTTTGAAATGCAGCATTTATTGATTACTGATTTAAATGATTTGTGAGTGATCTAATTGTCTAGTTAAACAATTGCCAACAGAGTAGAACAGTTACCCCGCAAGGGTAGGAGGTAGTAGAACTCAACTGCATAAGATAAGATGTCATAGTTCCACTGTACACTGCTTTGGTCAAGCTGCACCAGGAGTATTGTGTGCAGTTCTGGAGGCCCCACTTCAAAAAGGATGTGGACAGAATGGAGCGGGTGAAGAGGAGAGCAACGAGGATGATCAGGGGCCTGGAGACCAAGCCCTATGAGGAAAGGCTGAGGGAGTTGGGAATGTTTAGTCTGGAGAAGAGGAGGTTGAGGGGAGACATGATTGCTCTCTTTAAGGATTTGAAGGACTGTCACTTAGAGGAGGGCAGGGAGCTGTTCCTGTTGGCAGCAGAGGATAGGACTTGCAATAATGGGTTTAAATTGCAGGCAAAGAGGTACCGGCTGGATATTAGGAAAAAAGTTTTTACATTAAGAGTTGTTCGACAGTGGAATCAGCTACCTAGGGAGGTGAGCTCCCCTTCACTGGCAGTCTTTAAGCAGAGGCTGGACAAACACTTGTCAGGGATGCTCTAGGCTGATCCTGCATTGAGCAGGGGGTTGGGTGTACGGCCCCTTCTAACTCTATGATTCTATGATTCTATATGCATGCCTGAAAAGCCCATTGTACTTTACTGAAGGTTTATTAAGGAAGACAGTGAAACAACCTGCCAAACACCCATGAACAGATCGATCAACTAGTGAACCGATGTTCGAAAAATCAGGTCTGTGTTTGCAACTGGCAAACAGGACTTGAGTCAAAGTGTCAGGTTCTCAAGCATCCCTAAGCAGGATCTTCCCAACTTCTACCTCTGCCATTAACGTTAAGGTGTCTAAGCAATACTGCCATTAAAAAGTATTTTTCTTCTTTCTTGCATTTTAGAGTATTTTGGTCTCCTTGGGCTGTGGAACCTCCATGTTAAGCAGCAGTACCCTGCAGGAGACAAGCAACAGGAGAGAACTCTTACGTGCGTGTCATATGTATGTATATGGGTTCGGCCCATGGTTCTGTGGAAAGAAAAGGAAAACAGAGGCTGGTCATTTGACCATCGCGAGCATTTATCACAATGGGATTATTACCAATTCTTTGAAACGCCAATGGCTGGAAGCTTCCAGATTTGGCAGCCTGCAGTCTTGCCCTCAGCAGGCCTGCCATCGAGAAGGCAGAAGAGCTGAAGTAAAGTTCTTGTCGCCTCGTAAGAGAAATGGGTTCCTCCTCACTCATTACTCTCTAAAATGGTCTCCCTGTGATGTTTCCCAATCCCACTTCGAGAGAACGTGTGTGGATTTTTGCTGCTCTCTAGCAATGTACATCATTTACTGACTGCTCCGGCAATTTCTCATTTCATTTTCCCAGCGTCAAACAAACGCAGAAGGGAGAAAATGCAACTGGGTTATGAAGCACGTGACGCACAAGGCCCAAGCGATGGAGGAAACCATTCATCCAGGGACAGACTTTCAGCAAATGGGGACTGGAACAAAGGTATTTATCCTTATTCCCGAAAAGCAGGAATAATTTTGTAATGTCACCACCTTGACTAGTGTGCATCACCTCATCTGAAAGCTGAATGTATGATCCCACCCCCCAGAAGTAGTATCTGTTTCATGTAAGCATGAAAAATACTCTATTCCTTTTGCCAGACGTGTCAGCCTGTCTCGTGGATAGCCAGATGGCTCTGGGAAGTCTACGCACAAAATGTGAAGCCTTCCTCTGTTTTGTCCACCGCATCTCATACTCAAAGGGTAGACTGCTACTGTACATGAAGGTTCCATGTAGCTGTCATGACTAATAGCCATAGTTAGATAAATCCTCCGTGAATTTGTTTAATAGTCTTTTTTTTTTTTAACCATCTCAAGGGTCCCTAAGGTTTTTGAGCCCTGCGGGCATCTTTGGAATTCTGACACAGGCAGAATTACAATGCGGCTCCCACAGGTGGTGTAGCTTAGCACAAAATGCCAGGGAGCAAGGCTGTATAGGAGTCTAATAGTAACTCTTCAACGTTTTCAGGCAGGAGCTGTCTTTGACAGGATGCCTTTCAGTCTGCACAGCCATGCTGAAGTCCTGCTGCTGGGCAAAAGCCTCACCTAAGCCAACCCACTTTCTACAATCACTTGGTAGGCAGGAAGAAAAGTGTTGGTGGGTGTCATTAGAAACCTGGTCAAATTGCACAATATAATAAACCCACTGGTCACTTCTATTTAAAAAAAAAAAAGCTGGGTGGAGATAATTTTCAGTATGCAATTAAGATGTGAGGAGGCAGATACATAACCCTTTCCCGCCAGCTGTTTCCCCATTCCTGCTCCCTCTATCTATCTAATGCATTTTTATCCTTCCCTTCCTCCAGGGAGTTCACAATAGTGTACATGCTTAGTCCTTGCTTTCTTTATCCACTAAAGCTAGGGTTGCCAACCTCCAGGTGATGGCTGGAGATTTCCTGCTATTACAACTGATCTCCAGCCGACAGAGAAGTTTATTTCTTCCACACACAACCATCTACCCTGACTAGGGTTTCCAGGTCCCTCTTTGCCACCAGCGGGAGGTTTTTGGGGCAGAGCCTGAGGAGTGCGGGGTCTGGGGAGGGGAGGGACTTCAATGCCATAGAGTCCAATTCCCAAAGCGGCCATTTTCTCCAGGTGAACTGATCCCTATCGGCTGGAGATCAGTTGTAATAGCAGGAGATCTCCAGCTACTACCTGGAGGTTGGCAACCCTAACTCTGACCCTACCCACATCCCAACACCCCTTTCTCTCGTTGTGTAGCAAAAGCCACATGCTGAAAATTTAATAGAATTGTTGTTAGTTATCAGCACAACCAGGTGATAAATTCTGAGTGGTCCCTAGACAATACCCAGGAAAAGGCCATTAAAGACTTTCCGGATTCTTTCCCCCCATGCCAAAAAAGCCACTTTAAAAAAAGCAGACTGCAAAACAAAAATAACGACAATGCTCCCACCTCCCCAAAAGCATGCGCTTCTTGGCTGCTGCCTCCTCCCATCCCCGCTATTTCCTTCCTGGCTACTGATTATTTTCTGCTAACGCCTCCCTCCACCACACACACACACCCTTCAGTTTCCTTTTACTGTATACGAAGGAGGTGATCTTTCCGCTGCCCTTTGTCTTGGGAAAAAAAATTAATTCTCATTTGCATTACCTCCACTAAATGTCACCTACCGATAGTTTGTTAGACATTAGCAATGGTGGCAGAGAGGGGCACCGGATAATTGCATTCTGCCTAGTGCTGGGATTTACATAATTTCAGACAGCAATTAAAGAATCTATGGGAATATTTTCTCTCTCTCTCTCTCTTGTTCACTTCCAACCTCTTTGTTCAAAGAAAGTGTTCGTTTACATTAAGGCGCTCAGCTCCTCGCTGTTCATTTGCATAAAATTAAAGGTTTTTGTGTTCCGAAACAGCAGGGTAACATTTAAAATTCCGTTTTAAAAAGCTCACCTTAGAATAATAAAATGTTAATATCATTTTGCAGGCTCAGAGAGGCTGCCAGCTGCTTCTCACTGCAAACTTTTATCCAGCACTATCAGTTTCATATGTGTGTGAAGATAGATAGATAGATAGATAGATAGATAGATAGATAGATAGATAGATAGATAGATAGATAGATAGATAGATAGATCCAAAAGATCACCCTATATAACAAACAGATATATGACATACAACCGCTGGCATAAATATATAACCTGATATTTTGCTACATCTATATGTTTAACCAGTGTAATTCTAGAATATTGCACTCAAACACATTTCACAATGCTGAATATATCAGAATACACATATGTGTGTGTGTGCACATATATTTTCATGTGATATTCTAGCCAGCATTCACATCCCTGGTCAGTTAGGAAACCTCTGTGATCTGTCTGTTTCAACCTAACCTACCTCATAGGGTTATTGTAAGGGTAAAGTAGAGGAAGGGAGAGCCTTGTACACCACCATAGCAGAAGGGTGGGATTAAAATGAACAGATCACCCCTTTCTTTGCCCACTTCTCTGCTCTCTCTGTCATCTATCCCCACTGTCATCTCTGAAATAGTAATTTTCTTGGGATAAATACCCTGGCAAGTGCCATGGTAGTATAGTACAGGGAAATAATGGAGTTCCAATTCACATTGACAACACTGTGAATTTAAATAGGTTCACTGTTTGCCTCTCAGATGCAGGCTTCCTCATGAAAGAGCTGCAAAGCACAGTGGGTAGTGCCGAGGGTCCCTCCACCACAACAACTTAGCAACTTTGAGGCCCTTCCTGGCCAAAGGCTCTAGCGTGAGTCTATTGACAGGTTCCAGCACGCAAGAGTGGAGACGCGCTGGTCTCCTTTGCCAAGGAAGGGAGGTGAGGCACCGGTCCCAGGTATTCATCTGTCAGGAAGATATATGATCTAGTATAGAGCTTTGTACAGCTGGCACCAGGGAAGCGGCGGCAGTCCCCGTGCCAAGAGAACACACAATGAGGTTGGCATCCCCCAAACAAGCCCAAATGAGTGCGGCCTCGGAGCCAAGCTTAAGGCCCCCGTCCCAGGAGTCGAGTCTCTTTACCATCTTGTGACAGACACGGTTGGCAGAACTCTCCGTTCCCGAGGGAGAGGCCCACTCGGAAAGACAGGGAGGCCAGCCCAATGCTCGGAGAGGCGACCGTGCAGGCAGAGAGAAAGCAGATCCCAAAGCACGCAGCTCCTCCTCCCCTCTGCCGCATCACCGTTGAAAGGTGGAGAGCCAAATGCCGTCAAATCAGGGGGAAACAGCTTGGATGAGCCATTGTCTTGGAAACAGGGCAGAGCTGGCAAAAAAAGAAAGATGATGAAGGGGACCCAAGTCCTTGCAAGCAGTGAAGAAACAATGTGTGGCCAGCCATGGTATTTTCCACAGGCAGAGCCAATCCCTTGGGGAAAGACCTGCATTAGCACACCAGGCAAAACTCACTGAAGTCAAAAGCAGTGAGCAGACATGGTTGGTAGAGTTGCCAACCTCCAGGTACTGTTGGAAAAAACAAAGGCTCAGTGCTGTAAAGATAATTGGAGTAACCCAAACAGCACAAAATACAATTTTTGGAAATATGCAAAATGTATGTATGTGACTAAAGTGCAAAAGTGATAATAAATAAATAAATAAATACAAATACAAAGTACAACAAGATACAGATAAGTATTAAATATTAAATAAATACAACAATATCGAATCCAGCATAAGGAAAGCTTAATAGAACTGATCCAACTGATATAAAGTCAGTCACAGGTAAGTCAAATATGTTGTAGAAATAGTTCGTTTTCAAGCTTTTTGTTTTCTAGCTTGATATTATCAACTCGCTGGAGATCAACATAAGCCACGATGGAAAGAGTACAGAAAGTGTTGTCTAGATCATAATCACATTTCGCATATGGCTTCATCAGCTACATGTATCCAAAAGCACAATTTCAAGAAACCATAATAGGTGACATCTCATTACGGACCACGAGCATTTTCTATGTGGGTCTCCATAAAGATCGGATTAAGTTAGGTGGCTTATGTTGATCTCCAGCGAGCTGATAATGTCAAGCTAGAAAACAAAAAGCTTGACAACGAACAATTTCTACAACATATTTGACATACCTGTGACTGACTTTATATCAGTTGGATCAGTTCTATTAAGCTTTCCTTATGCTGGATTCGATATTGTTGTATTTATTTAATATTTAATACTTATCTGTATCTTGTTGTACTTTGTATTTGTATATATTTATTTATTATCACTTTTGCACTTTAGTCACATATATAAATTTTGCATATTTCCAAAAATTGTATTTTGTGCTGTTTGGGTTACTCCAACCTCCAGGTACTAGCTGGAGTTCTCCTGCTATTACAAGGGATCTCCAGGCTATAGAGATCAGTTCACCTGGAGAAAATGGCCGCTTCGGGAATTGGACTCTATGGCATTGAAGTCCCTCCCCTCCCCAAACCCCTCCCTCCTCAGGCTCTGCCCCAGAAACCTCCAGCCGGTGGAGAGGGGGGACCAGGCAACCCTACCGGTTGGCAAAGGGAAGAGTAATATACAAACAGTTCTGAGTTTGTTATGGAATAGCAACACCACAGAAGTCTACATTTGGACATGAACCTACTGAGATGGGGAAATTACAGCAGAGGTCAGGGCTTTTTGGCCAGCCTGAAGTGTCCAGGATGTATGACCGCCAACCTCCAGGTGGAGGGTTGGAGATCTCCCAGGATTACAGTTGATGTCCAGGCTACATAGTTTGCTTATTTATTTAAAACATCTATTCCACTTCTCCTGGAGAAAATGGCTGCTTGGAAGGTGGGCTTGATGGCATTATACCCTACTGAGTAGGGTTGCCAGCTTTGGGTTATGAAACACCTGGAAACTTTGGCGGTGGAGCCTGGGCAGGGCAAGGTTTGGGGAGGGGAGGGACCTCAGCAGGGTATAATGCCATAGAGTCTACCTTCCAACACAGCCATTTTCTCCAGGAGAACTGATTTTGGTCATCTGGAGAGCAATTGTAATAGTGGGAGATCTCCAGGTGCCACCAGGAAGTCGGCAACCCTAACTGAGGTCCCTCCCCTCCCTAAACCCCACCCTCCCAGGCCCCACCCTGAAATCTCCAGGTATCTCTGAACCTGGAATTGTCAACCCTACCTGGATGGCCTAGAAGAAGCTTAGCCCAAAGCTAGGAATGTGCGAACCTATTATTCCTCTTAGTGACACAGAGATCTCTAAGTCTCCTCAATGGAATTTCTCCCACCATTCTAGAGGTCCAGAATTCCCCCAGTCTTGTTTGCAAAGTGAAAATAATCCACTAGAAAGCCTGTTTCTTTTTAGACCTATATTTTGTGAACAGCATTTTGCATGTGTGGTTTGCCACAACTTTGGCTTTCTTTCATTTCCTTTGCTTCTTTCATCTTCTCCTCATGACCAACGTGCTCATGTTCATTGACAAAACACAGCAAAAGGGGGGAAAAGGAATATTAATGTGATTCTACATATGGTTGTGTCAAAATTCATTTTCCGTGGATTGTCACCAATGCACAGCAGTGCATGTGTGTATCAGTGAAAAAGCACACACCCCAAATTAATGTGTATCATGCGCAGCAGGGTTTTAAAAATGGGCATATGTGCATCAGTCAAGTCAAGGGGACAAATGAGACATACAAACAACAGGAACTGTATGCGGTGGCAAACTGCACATACACCAGTTCCAAAATTAGTGTTAGAAATTCTACATGTCAGTAATAGGGCCATATTATGTGCCTCATTGAGAAGCACATCTTTAAGCACTATAAACCATATGGGGCAAAAAGGATGCATATTATCATCCAAATTTGACATAAAGGCTAAATCATTTCCCCTGCTCAGATCACAACATACAGTTTAATAAGCCATATGCAGGGGCCAGTGGCGGAGAGGAACAGGGATTCATATTATGACCTGAAACCGACTGAAAAATGCATCATGTTCCTCTTTGGGAAACACATCTTTTCACTGGAGTACACATATGCATGCCATGACACTTGAAGTCACTAGGGCCTGCACACCCAATCACCACTTTCCCTCCCCCTTAGGGAACGCACACTGGAATCTGCTCATTCCAGATGCTTATAGCATCCCTACCCATTACTTTATGATCCCAGATATGTCTATGTGTGGTTCCCCCATGTTCGATATCTCTACCATTTCCCTATTAAACTTTAGAGCTAACTTACTTGAAGGAACTGGAAAAGGCATTGTCTGTTGAATCACATCACGCTTGCTTTTTTTGGCAGTAATTTAGTAATGTGTATGTTGATATCGGTAACATCAGGGGAAGGGTGGAAGATACATATTAAGAGAAACAGGAGAAAGCTACAGCAAACAGCACATCATATAAAATACCAAAGTTGCCTCCTCCTTCCGAAACAATAGATTAAAAATTCTCCATCAGTTCCAGTTCAGAAACAAGATAAGGTAATCCAGAACTCCAGAATCCAGGGGTTTCTTTTTATATATATAAATTTTAATTGAGTTTTTAGGGTGCAGAATAAAAAGGGAGAATGGGGAGGGAATTGGGGAAGGAGCAAAAAATTGGTTTCTGTGTCCAAGTATATTCAATACATTTGTTATCATATAATATATTAACACATATGGCAGCTAAAATAATCAATCTTGTCAGTACTTAATATACGCTAAAGCTTTGTCCCAATCGCACATATAACTTTTACATTTCTAAGTTTGTTTCGCAGTCTCATAAACCAGTTGATGTAAGCATTTAATTACATCCTTATGTATATTTATCATAGAAGGGTTTCCATTTGCCCCAAAAATCATTTAGTGGTTGTTTTTTTATCAAACAAGTTAGTTTTGCCATTGAGGTGAAATCGAATACTTTTTTATTTCAGAATCCGGGGTTTCGACTGGGAGAATTTTGGAAGCGCCCTGTTTTGAAATAATGATCTACAGCAGGCCAGGCGGTACTCTCTAAGCCCCATAAATATCGCTGGGCAGGTTTGCCTGTTGGACAGAACAACTAGGAGATTCTTTTCTCGCTCCTTGCTGGCTATGGGCCACCTTTGTCTGGCCGTGCACTTATTGGGACTTCTCTCGGCTGTGCAACACCAGACGTCCATCTGCTTCCTCGCCGGTCCTTCTGCACAATGTGGAAATGCACCCAAGGAGTGACCCCCTGGGGAAAGATACCCTCTCTTTTTTACATAAGAAAACCCTGGCACAAGAATTCACCAGAGGCTGACTCCAGAGTTCAAGGCCAGAAAGGTGATCCTAGCCATGAACGGGGAAGGAAGTGTGAAGGGAAGCCCTCGGAAGTGTCAGGGAGGTTTCGGCATGTCACTCAGCAGCACAATGCTTGAGCCAGAGAGTAATGAGTGTCATCCCAACTGCTGACAAGATTCACCACCCCAAAGAAAATTCAGCCTGTCAGCTGAAATACGGCAGAGACAAGCCAGAGCGGCCGCGGCAACCAGGAGCCCTAAGGCCGCTCGAGCGTCCCAGAAAACCGCACTGTGTTGCTAAGGGGAAATTATTGCGGGGAGGGGGGCACGCACAATGGCAGCCTTATTAAGCCCGTCGCAGCCTCCGGGGTGACAGCAGTGAAAGATGCAACAGCCAACGGGATGCTCAACAGATGCTCGACAACATTTGCCGCTGCAGAAGGAACTGTTGCTTCGCTGCAGCGAAGAGGGAAACAACTGCCTTGCTGGATCACGCAGGAGGCCCACCTAGTCCAGAGTTCTGCTTCTGATGGTAGCCAGCCGGGTCCTTCAAGCAGGGTAGGAGAATGAGGGCCACCCCTGGCTGTTTGGGGTTTGGGGAGGGGAGGGACTTCAATGCTATAGAGTCCAATTGCCAAAGCAGCCATTTTCTCCAGCTGAACTGATCTCTATCTACTGGAGATCAGTTGTAATAGCAGGAGATCTCCAGCTACTAGTACCTGGAGGCTGGCAACCCTACCTGGAGGACCAACAACAAGGCACAGAGGCCAAGGCTTTCCCCTGATATTGGCTGTTACCGCACTAGGTATTCCCAGCGATGTATGAAGAGTTTGGAAATGTTATAAAAACATCGCTTTAAAAGGGTTTTTAGATGCCATGCTTAAAAATGGTTGGAAGACGTCTTCACAGCTAAAGGGGCCAAACAAAGTGTGAACAGTACTTTTTATAACAGTTTCAAACTCTTAATACATCGGTGGGAATACATAGAAAGTGTGAACAGTATTTTTTATAACATTTTCAAACTCTTAATACATCGCTGGGAATACCTAGTGCGGTAACAGCCGCTGTCTCCTAGCATTAGGTTTCCAAGGTTTACTGCCTCTGAATGTGGAGATTCCCCATTTACACACTATGGTCAGTAGCCATGGATGGACATCTCGTCCCTGAATCTGTCCAAGCCCCTTTTAAAGCTATTAGTTCATGGCTGTCAGTATCTTCACTAGCAGTGAATTCCACAATTTAATTACTCATCAAGTGATGAGGTACTGCTTTATGTCTGTACTGAATTTATTATTGCCCATCATGTTCATTTAGTTATGATAGCTAATATTCATCAATGTATATATCCGCCATGAACTTGCCAGCTCCTTTCCCTTAAAGCTGTGCCCTTCTTTATGCTCCTAAAGTGAGACCCAGTGAGGTTATTGGTTAGAGTGGACAGGGTGGATTTAAATTCCTGCTCAGCTCTGAAACTCATTGGGTGACCTTAGCTCAGTCATTCACTCAGCTTAGCCTGCCTTACAAGGATGTTGTGAAGGTAAAATGGAGAATCAGTGTGGGCCAGCTTTAGAAGAACTTTTTAGAGGAAGGACACTAGTAATAGAGCCAGCGTGGTGTAGTGGTTAAGAGTGATGGTTAGGAGTGCTGGACTCTAATGTGGAGAACCGGGTTAGATTTCCCACTCCTCCACATGAGCAACCGGCTCTAATCTGGTGAACCGGGTTGGTTTCCCCACTCCTACACATGAAGCCAGCTGGGCAACCTTGGGCTAGTCACAGTTCTCTTAGAGCTTTCTCAGCCCCACCTACTTCACAGGGTGTCTGTTGTCGGAAGGGGAAGGTGATTGTAAGCCAGTTTGATTCTTCCTTAAGTGGTAGAGAAAGTCGGCATATAAAAACCAACTCTTTTTTTGACCACTGATAAGGCTAGGCTAGCAAGCATTCACAGGACTCATGTGGACGAAAACCACATGAGAAAGATGGCTGCAGTGAGTAAGAAAACTGGAAGAGCTGGTAGGATCCCAACTAGGGTTGCCAACCTCCAGGTAGTAGCTTGAGATCTCCTGCTATTACAACTGATCTCCAGCCAATAGAGATCAGTTCACCTGGAGAAAATGGCTGCTTTGGCAATTGATCACTATGGCATTGAAGTCCCTTCCCTTCCCAAACCCCGCCCTAATCAGGCTCTGTCCCAAAATCTCCCACTGGTGGCAAAGAGGGACCTGGCCACCCTATTCCCAGCAGTTTGGTTGAGACAGTGATGGGCAAGGCTGAGCTGATGTGAACACTTTCTTTTTTATTTTGTGTGTTGCCATTACCATTGGCTTCAGTTCTTTTTCATGACTGCTCATTTCTTTCCTTTTATACCATTTCTATACCATTGATCTCTTAGTCTGGCCAATCAGGGATCACATAATGAATGTGGACTGGGCACATCATTACGCTGTGTATTGACAGACTGTTATAGGTGTTAGAGTGTTAGACTACCACTGATGAGACCTGAATTCAAATCCCCACATACCTCGGCACTGGGGAAAACACAAAAGATACATTTGACCATACAATCACATCAAGATTGCTGTTGAGCTGGGCTGTGACTGTGCATGCATACAGACGAGGAGGGACAGATGCATATGACCTGAAGGAATTAAAAATTGCCCCAGATTGCATATGCACAGGGTACAAAATTTGGAAACTAAAAAATGGTATAATGTAGAATTCCTAATTCCTCTTGTAGATTTTATTTGTACTGGGTTTGTACACCGAATGATTTTTATACAGTCTACAGTATTTATATGTCCAACGTACATAATTTCTACATAAAATATACATAACACTGATTTATAGATGCATAGATAATGTTGAAAGAATGCATACATTTTACGGGGGGGTGGGAATGGTGCAAGAAACAATCATGAGCTGAGTTCACAAAAGGGAAATGACACAGTAAAATGGGGGCTTGAAGGCCAAAACTGCAGGAATGAGAGCTTTGAAATCATCCCTACTTGGAGAAGCTGACCAGGTAATTCAGAACTTCAAAACCAGGGGAGAGGTCTCTTGCACGGCAAGAAATTCAGAAGCATCCTTAAATAAATTGTCTTTCTTTTTACACACATTCAAGCCTGTTGGGGATTCTAATTGAAGGAACACCTTATAAACTGCCAAATCTGGCTGTGATTTGCTATGAAGAACGATACTTTAAAGAACTCGATATTTGGCGTATCTCTCTTTGATAAACATTGGCATGGCATGCTTAGATCTTATTTATCTACCCTAGGAGAGGGTTCATTACTATGTATTAGGTGGATGTGACACATTTATGGAAATATGAGGACTCTTTATGGAATATATTAAGATTTAATAAATCATTCACTGTGTGGTCAAGAGCTACAACAATCCTGATAAATGGCTTGTGGGTTGTATTGTGTGTGTGTTGGGAGGGGGAGTTTAAATCTTCATTTTTGTAATGTTTGATCTGGATGTTCAAAAAGAACTGCATCACTTTCCCCCTCTTAGATCAGTGGTTTTCACAGTTTCTACCTGCTGGGAATGCTTTTCACAAGGGCACACCTGCTGCGGGCTGCAGAGGATTATGGCTTATGCTTTTAGTCACACACTCAGTTCATGTGGGATAAAACAGAGGATTGTTTGGCTTCACTGTGGCCCCTATGTAAGGTGGGGTTGAACTTACCCTGTAGCTGCACATTGCAGGAGAAGATCATTTAAAAGAGAGACTTTCTGAAATTTGTCCTTAGATTTAGGCGTTCTGGCACCAAAATAATGATTTTAAAATTCTCCATTGTTCCATTCATTAATTCTGAAGTTTGTACAGATTATAGGGGTGTGCACACATTTCACAGTTTCTAGCTACCTGGGTTTATGTGTGTCTTCCATGTATCTTCAGTCTTCCACTGAAAAATCACATCCCAAAAGCAATTCTGGCACACTATATCTATCTATCTATCTATCTATCTATCTGTCTGTCTGTCTGTCTGTCTGTCTGTCTGTCTGTCTGTCTGTCTGTCTGTCTGTCATCTACCTCTCTCTCTCAATCTCTCTCTGTATATATATATATATATAAATGTATATATCAATGTATCTCGACAGACAGACAGACAGACAGACAGACAGACAGACAGACAGACAGATAGATAGATAGATAGATAGATAGATAGATAGATAGATAGATAGATAGGTTGGTTTTAGTGTGGGTGGTATTTTAGCATATGTGCATCAGTTAAACACTACTCAAAAGGCATCACAAAAAAGCATGTTGGATCTCAGAATCAGGTTGTTTTGTTCAGTGTTGCAATAAAGGACATATGGGTATTGGAAACACAGAAGTGGAAACCAATCCACATGAAATGAAGGAATAAAAGTGAGGGGGGGAAATGCACAGGCTCCACTTCCAGAATTAACTTTAGGAATTATTCCTGTTGAACAAGAATTAAGGAGGAATAGAATGCAAAGTAGAGGGAACTTCTGGAGCACCGACAGAATAAGAAGGTGAAAATCCGCTCATCCCCAGAACAACAGTGCTGAGCCAGCTTTCTCCATTGAGGTTTCCCTACCATTACTAATCTTCTCACTGAGAAACCCTGACTAGGGCTGGTTTTGAATTTCTCATCCCTGTCATTTTGACACTACTAAGAAAAAGTTTCCCTTTAACTTCTGAAAATAAAAGTTGTAATTCCTTATTTTCATGTCATTTTCTGTTTCCTGGCCTCGCATTTCAGCCCATAAAAGGTGTGCACTTTGCAATGTCACCCATTGCACACTCCTCACTGGATTGCTGAAACTGCAAGTGAGGTTATCTTTGATTGTCTGAATGGGCCGTCACAGTCAGTTTAGATGCAATACTGGCTTTTTGATGGAGGATGTTTCACACATTCAGCTGCCAGCCAGACATCACAAGGGCTGACTCACACATGCATCTCTACCACTTGATAACTGCAACATCTGGAGACAAGGGAGAGTTGAAGGGTTCAGTGGTAGAGCATAGGCTTTGCATGCAGGAAGCCCCCAATGTCAGTACTGCAAAAGGTTCCAGGATCAATCCCGGGCATCCCAAGTTTATCTACATGGACAGGGTTGCCAACCTCCAGGTACTAGCTGGAGATCTCCTGCTATTACAACTGATCTCCAGCCGATAGAGATCAGTTCCCCTAGAGAAAATGTCCACTTTGGCAACTGGACTCTATGGCATTGAAGTCCCTCCCTCCCCAAACCCTGCATTCCTCAGGCTCCGCCCCACCCCCGGTGGCAAAGAGGAACCTGGCAACACTATACATGGAGCAAGTATTGGGAAAGCTCTTTCTGCACTGAAGCACCTGGAGAATCACTGGCAGTCAGACTAAATTAAACGAAGATGGACTCATGGTCTGACTCTGCAGAGGCAGCTTCGCTGACAGCCAGTGTTGTGTAGTGGTTAGAGGCTCAGACTATTATCTGGGAGGCCCAGGTTTGAATCCCCACTCTGTCATAGTCGTTTGCTGGGTGACCTTGGGCCAGTCTCACTCTCTCAGCATAATATACCTCACAGGATTGTTGTGAGGAAAGAAATGGTGAAGGGTAGAATGTTGCAAACCACTTTTGAGTCCATATTGGGAAGAAAAATGGGGTATAAATAAAAGTAAATACATTATACTCAAGCAATAACACACATGCAAGAATGGGCCATTAACAGGTGTTGTACGATAAACTGAGCCTTCACATACCGTACATTCACAGAACTGGTTCACACACTCAGCTGCTAATCTCCAAACACAGAGAAGTCCAGCAACATTAGGGTTGCCAACCTCCAGGTGGTGGCTGGAGATCTCCTGCTATTACAACTGATCTCCAGCCATTATAAATCAGTTCACCTGGAGAAAATGGCCACTTTGGCAATTGGACTCTATGGCATTGGTGTCCCTCCCCTCTCCAAACCCCGCCCTCTTCAGGCTCCACCCCCAAAATCTCCAGGTATTTCCCAACCCAGAGTTGGCAACCCTAAGCAACATACATGCTTGTGCTAACCAGTCAGTAATCAAATACAGAGACATTGTGAAGGATGGTTTAAGTAGGGTTGCCAACTTCCAGGTACTAGCTGGAGATCTCCTGCTAATACAACTGATCTCCAGCTGATAGAGATCAGTTCACCTGGAGAAAATGGCCGCTTTGACAATTGGACTCTATGGCATTGAAGTCCCTCCTCTCTCCAAACCCCTCCCTCCTCAGGCTCCGCCCCAAAAACCTCCCGCCAGTGGCAAAGAGGGACCTGGCAACCCTAGCTTTAAGTTCTGGGCCGAAATGTAGGAAACATCACAAAACAGGCATGATTTCTCTTCTGGCTTGATTGAGACAGGAATGAAAAGCCGTTTGCATTCTCTTTTGCAATGGTGATTAAACTCCCAATGTGTTGATAGGGCTGACCTCGGAAGGATCAGCCCCCAGAAAGCTGATGAGATGATCCCAGCTATTATTCCAACGAGGGTTGTGATTTCTGCCCTTGCCGGCCCGGCAACAGGTAGCCCTGCAGTTGCCTCTGTGAGCTGAAGGAAGACAGAGAGCCTTGCCAGATTATTATTTCAAATGACAACATGGCATCAGCCTTCCTGACCCTCCGCACAGCAAGGCATTCTCCCTTGCTCCCCAGATAGAGTTCAGCTAGATGGGAGAGGCCATTTATAAGTGCTGTGAGGGGCAATTTAAAAATAATGTAATGGCAATAAAAAGAAAGAAAATGACTCCTAAGCCATCCATTGCAGGCAACATTCGACACTCTATGTTCTCCTGTTCCCAGCATATTAAGAGAATCAATGGTGCAAGCCCCTGCTGACAGCTAGAAGAGCAGACTCCGATAAGCAGATAAGGTGATATTTTTACCAGACTGGTTTCTGTTGGGGACACTTAGCATGTTTCCAAGCCTCTCAACACCCTTCTCCAGGCCCATTACATTACAAGGACCTAAATATATATAATATATATATTTAATTTCTAGCAACGTACAAAAACCTGAAGTAGGAGGAATTCCATTTTGCTATGCAATTTTCCAAGCCTGATACTCTAGTAGGGTTGCCAACCTCCAGGCAGTAGCTGGAGATCTCCTGCTATTACAACTGATCTCCAGCCGATAGACATCAGTTCACCTGGAAAAAATGGCCGCTTTGGGAATTGGACTCTATGGCATTGAAGTCCCTCCCCCCCAACCTAGAGCTTGCAACCCTAGCAGTTCCCCAAAGGGGCAAATAACACCCGCAGGGCTCATTCAACTTGGGGAAAATGGTGAAGGGAAAAGGCAGGAGCCCATCCTCCCCCCACACCACAGTCCCAATCCTACATGGGCCCCTGCGGCGCTTTTAAATGAAGTTGCTACCAGAAACTCACAGCTGAACTATGGCTGCATGTCCCTTTGGTGAACTAATGTACAGGGTAATGTGGCCTTACTTTGCTCAGAACCTCCCCAAATACTAGGGATGAGAGGATTCTCCCTGGTTTATTTTTAGTGTTCCAGATTTTTATCCTGCCTTGTGTATGAATCCTTGTGTCTCACTTCCAAACTGGCCAGTGTTGTCACTCAGACAAGCAGGTCATAGATTTAAGGGCTCACAGCTGAGAAGGTATCAGTAGAGCCATCTTGGCTAAGAAGGAGGGAGGATATTCCAGACAGTGGCTTATAGTTATGCTTGCTTTCTTGTTGGCTCCATAGCCAGGCTAGGCAAGCAGAAGAGGATGGGTAACCTCTAACCCTGTGATATGGCTCGTGTAGACCCTTGATGTACCATGCCCTCAAAGCTGGTGGGGGGATCCTTTTGGCTCCACCAAATCCATTTAATTAAACTTTACGAACACTTGGCGATTCCTAAGCATAGTTAAGTAGCAAACTATGTGTTGATAATAAAATTTGCTTGCCTCTTGCAGATATCCAATTTGCTGGCGTCTTCAAAGGAAGAAATTGGATTGTCTGCTCCCTAAATTGTTTTAATCTTTGGCACCGAGCGCTCCTGGCAGAGTCCTCTCAACTGGAAAATAGGAAATGAGCTCAAAACTATAGACACAAATGTGAGTGATATCAGTGCTTCAAGGAGGTGGTTGTAGGCTCTGAGATGGAAAAGGTGGATAGATTTGTCACCGTTGGATCTCCATTCTGCATCAAAGGACAGATCACGGCATAGACTGCGTGGAGGGGTACTGCGATCTGTTAGCAGAGAGAGAAATACTTAAGACTGAGCTTAAGAACTCTATATGATGCACAAGCACATGCTTCCTTAAGGGGATGCATAATCCTCCAGTGGGGTTTAGCGAATGTTTCCTCTTTGTTTCTTTTTTGGTTCACTTATATGGTAGTCTTGGATTGCTTTTCACTGTTCGTTTTTGTAGATTCATTGCAATTGTGCATGCATATCGTATGGGGTTTCTCTGCCATGTATATATCAGTTAGGCATACAGCATTCATCATTATTATTCATTGTTTAAGTACAATGTGTAATGTTGGTTTATTGACAGATAATATAGATAAATGTGTATATTTTAACAGGAGAAATGATTTATTGCAGTATTTTTATCACATGGAAGCAGAACACAGCACAAACATAAATAACAATAATATATTATTTATGTTCTGCCCTCCCCCAGCAAAGTGGGCACAGGGCGGATAACAACAAAAATACATCGGCAATATTATGCACAGTAAAAGAAGAAGAGTTGGTTTTTATATGCCGACTTTCTCTACCACTTAAGGAAGAATCAACCCGGCTTACAATCACCTTCCCCTCCCCTCCCCACAACAGACACCCTGCGAGGAAGGTGGGGCTGAGAGAGTGTGACTAGCCCAAGGTCACCCAGCTGGCTTCATGTGTAGGAGTGGGGAAACAAATCCGGTTCTCCAGATCGGAGTCCACTGCTCCAAACCTCTGCTCTTAACTACTACACCACATTAAATAAAAACATATTTATGACTTTAAAATAACAATAGCACCTAAACTACCACTCCCTAGTAATAGACATAACCGTGTGTGGGTGTTAAGTGCCGTCAAGTCGCTTCCAGCTCATGGAGACCCTATGAATCAGACATAACTAGTTTCTATTATAAAAATGAACTGGGAGGTAAAACACATACCAAGTATACTTAAAACAAAATGGGGGGTGAGGCTGAGGAGGGTCCGGGCAAAGACGTTGCAGGAGGTAGTTTCAGGGAATTTCAGGCCAGCTGATGAAATCAGTATAGCTGTGATGATTAAGCTGTCACTGTCCTCAGCCATAGGCCTGGTGGAATATCTCCATTTTACAGGCCCTTCAGAGGTCTGTAGGGACCCGGGTCTCCTTAGACAGACAGTTTTGCCAGGCAGGGGCCACAGCCGAAAAGGCCCTGGCCCTGGTTGAGGACAGCCAGATGGTCTTTGGGCCAGGCATCACCAGGAGATTATCCAAAGAGGAGCACAAGACCCTCTGGGGGGTGTACTAGAAGGGCAGTCCCACAAATACAATGGTCCCAGACTGTTTAGGGCTTTGAAGGTAAGAACCAATACCTTGAAGCTGATCCAGAAGCCAGTGCAGTTGGCGGAGCACAGGTTGAATGTGTGCCCTCCAAGGAGTTCCCGTTAGGGACCGCGCAGCTGCCTTCTGGATTAACTGTAATTTCCAGAGCAGCTTCATGGGCTTGAATTGTATCAGGGAAAAGCAGAATCGAAACAAGGAGTTTGTAGTCAAAACAGTGGGAACAAGAAATTCAAAACCATACCTACTCCCCGTTGTATTCTGAGTTTCCCGTTTTCCCAAGTGATAGCAAGTTGCAGGTTGCTTTTTTCTTGTAGTAAGGGAAGGCTTTCAATGCCTTTTTGCAATAAATGGTTTATTCCCAAATGTACAGGTTGAGCAAATGGTAAGCAAGCAAGTATGCACTCAAGAGGTAAGATTCCATGCACCTTGAACTTGCCCCACCCACCCCCTGGTATCTTAGAAGTAGGACTGCCATTTTTTTTTATTTTAAAAAAATACTGCTACCTCAAGAGGGGTCAGGACCACAGCTTGGCTGGTGAACCCAGAACAGCTGTTGGTGAGTCAGGTGAGAATCAATATGAAATTTGGCAGGTCAGAGGTGGTACCAGGGAGAAATCGGACAGGTTTGGGCACAGACATTCTTAATGTGTGCATTTTACTGATACGCACACGAACATTGTTTCCACATAATCTCCTATTACAGTCCAAGCCAGAGATGAACTTGGGGGTGGGGGAGCCGGTGCTTAGTTCAGAGTACCAAAGAGAATTACAAATTGGGCAAATTAATATTCCTAAAATTTTTCTCCCTCTGGTAAATTTTGGGAGCATTACTGTTTTTGCAGACCTCAGTAATGGTTACCTGACAGAATATATATAATTTTATTCCTCGGGCCAATAAAACACTGGCTGGTTGGCTGGCTTCCCTACCTAGAAACAGCTTCTACCAGCCAGACACCTATAAATAACATTTCCCACAAAGCTCTACACTCAGACTGTTTCATTCTTCTGCAGACATCCAAACTGCAAAAAGGGATTTTTTTTCCCCCAGCCGCTCAAGGTGGTGGTGGGGATAATCACACAGATTCTAGTGGCTTGGCATAATCTTCAAAATTTATTCATTAGGTGGAGCCTATTATCTCCCCATCAAGTGACTATCCCTTCAGAAATTTATGGGGAGAGGGGAGCAAGCATTCTGGACAGCCAAGGAGCAAGTTTAAAGCAGCTTCACCATCCCAAGAAAGGGTAGCGATGAGTGAACCTGTCTTAAGGAAAACTCGAGAACTGAGAGCTCTGATAAGTTAAAATGGCCTAGAGTAGGGTTGCCAGGTCCCTTTTCGGCACCAGCTGGAGGTTTTTGGGGTGAAACCTGAGGAGGGCAGGGTTTGAGGAGGGGAGGGACTTCAATGCCATAGAGTCCAATGGCCAAAGCGGCCATTCTCTCCAGGTGAAATGATCTCTATCGGCTGGAGATCAATTGTAATAGCAGGAGACCGCCAGCTACTACCTGGAGGTTGGCAACCATATCCTAGAGGGGAACATGGATCGAAAAGCACGAAGTGAAAAAGCAAGCAAAATAATACATAGTTCATAATTTATGGAGCAGAATTGACCTCCGAGATCGGACTGCAGCTTCTGTTCGTGGACTGTGCAAGGGGTGATATTTCAGGTGGGCCTGCAAACAGTGGCAACGTTTACCCCTCTGAGGAGAAGCACACCCTCCTGTTGCCTAGAAGACTTGGTGATGTTCATTCGGGGCACTGCAAAGTTTTTTAAAAACAACAACAGAACTGCTTCCACACCACAGAAGAGAGAGAAGTGGTCCCATCAATGCATTATATGTTTTCTCTCTTCCTGTGCTGCACTGCAGCAGTTTCATTGCCCACCCTCATGCTGTAACACCAGAAGAAAGGCAGCACTACTAAGGTGGCTCTCCCTCTCTTTGCCTAGTATGCATTCAATATGATTCGCTGCAGTCCTGGGATGTCATCTTGCTCATCGTTCGATCCCTACTTGGCTAGAATCGTACAGTGAGAGAGAAGATAACACAGCACTAGAGAGCGGAATTCTTCAGATGGGGGGGGGGAATGGCAAATTTGCTCAAACTTTTGCTCTAAGCAAATCCTTCCTTGCGAAAGTAGTATAAATAGCTCAACGAACCAGGAGCCGGAAATAAAGAAATAAATGGCAGCCATTTCCCGCAGTCAAAGGACCAGCCTTTAAACAAGGTGGGAAGCTCTGAGGCCAATCTTGGGATGCCGTTAAGGGGTCATTTTTTGTCGGTCGGTTAACCTCCATAGGAACGAGGGCATCGTTGAGATCTTCTGGCAAAGGTACCCAAACGCAACCAATCTCTGCCTACTGGAATCTGTGACAGAATCAGTGGCAAATAATTTTCCTGATTTCTCAATTACATTTCCAAACTTTTTATCGGGTTCCTTCCCCTTAAAAGAGCGGCCCACATTCTTTGTTGTAAAAACAACACAAAACTGTTTTCTCCCTCACTCGCTCCCCCCCCCCTTTCCATCCTTGCAGCCTGGACGATGATAATATTCATGTTATTACTGATGCTAATTGACATTTCTCAAAGGTGCCTGGTGCGATAATTGCCATGGCAACCCCCTCCCTCAAGAAAGAGCCAGGCCTGTATGGCCGCGAACCTGCTACTGTTCCGTAGAAACAATTGCTGCAAACTTCTTGGACTACCGTGGAGCACAAAAACATGAACCGCTTTCTATCTGCCCTGGTGCCTTTCCCCCCATTAAAGTGCAGAAATGTCCATTCGAGCCGGTGTGTAATTTTGGGAATGGAGTCCATCTTCCTTTTTATTATAATCATTATCCTTTTCCCTACATGGGTCCTCTCCCACTTTACCGTCAAATGCCCGTTAATGTCCCAGCCACCAGCCTGAGCAATAAAAAACGGACCTCCTTTCCATCGCACTAAGTGGAACGCTCTGAACGGGAGGGGAGAACCGTTGATAAAAGTTTAATTAGGAAAACTGACTCCCATCAGTAAAGTAGCCCCCCGCTCTCCTTGCGTTTTAACCCTTTGGCCATAAATCTCCCCCCCCTTAGCCCCCAACAGCCCCCTCCCAAGCAACCTGCTTTCCTCACCAAAGCCCCTCGTCGAGGCTCCCATTATTTTAATCAGTTTGAGGGAATTTAATACATTATTGATTTTCGCCGAGGAATTGAAAAAGCTCCCGTATTAAGTCCAGGTTGCTTATTCTTTCTGTATATGACATTCAGGTACTTGTGAAAAATTATACCAATTATGAAATCAGCCATTTACTGCTTCAAAGTGCAATCAGTTGTCACATTGCCGAGTACTCGCTCTTGAATATTATTAGCCAGGCTCTGTGCACAGGAAAAGTGCTGAGAGGAGAGACTTTAACCAAAGGGCAATTGCATGAAATTTACTTAGAAATAGCTATTTATCACCCTCAGATTTCCTACTGTTCAAATCCACTGCAGACACTTTATGGAACTGGGGGGGGGGGAGGAGCCGTCTTGGGATTGTAACCCAGCCAACGGAGGGTCCCTCCCCCCTTCCTTACTCGACTTTGCTGACATTAAATGAAAAATTTAGAAGTCATCGTAACAGCATAAAGAGACATTATCTTTTCTGATGTGTAATTTGAGCTTCATATCAAAAAGCCATATAAAAATATCCCCCGCACAAACACACGCGCGCGCGCATACAAAAGGAACTTTGTAAAGTTTTACAACGTGCACTTCGTCTTACCTTTTATGCTTTGAGTGGGGTGACGTTTTCTCCTGCGGCTCCCAAGAACTGTGTTGTATGATTATTACTGCAATATGGGAGGGGGAGATTATGGCCCACGTAGTGGCAAAGAACAACTTAAGGAAGGATTGGTCTCCAGAGCCTAGGAAATACTTGGGGAGGGAATTGGGAGGGGGAAAGAAGAAGGGACACCCAAGCATCACAGTGCTGGTAAAAAAGAAAAAAAAATACCCTCTGAATGTCAGCGGCTTTGGGATTGCTGCATGGCTACCCATTAGAGCCGCCTGTGCTTATGTCAGGAATGGCCACCATTAATGGCTTTTGCCGCAGGCGATGGAGTGTAAGGGGACATAAATTAAAGAGGGTACATTCAAGAGAAATCTCTACCTCGGTAAAGATGTCTTGTCTGCTTGTTTTCGGCAGCCAGCAAGAGTTTCAGGAGGCAAGGTCAATGCCTTGTTGTAAAAAAGAACAAGTGATTCTGGTAGGCCGCGTCTTCCCTTCCCACAGATGCCTCTTTGACCTTTCTGCTACACTAATGCGCACACCAGAAGCAGGAAAGGGGGTTGGGAAATCTTGACATGAGAAATCCCTGGCAAGCATCCAGAGTGGCCTGGTGTCGAGTACATTGGGCGCAGAGATCGATTCCAGAGGAGCAATCAGTGCTGATTGTGTGGGTCACTGGACCGAAGCCAGGAAGCATTCATACACACGAGCGTGTTCATCTCATATTGAGCACCCTCGCTTTCTGCTGAGTCAGGCCATTGGTCCATCTAGCTGAGTGTTGCATGCTCTGACTGTCAACACCCTCAGTTTCTCACACAGAGTAAGTAAATTCTGAGCATCGCAACCACGGATCCTTTAACTGAGTTTGAACCTGGGGCCTTCTGCATATAGAGTTCTAACACTGAACCATGGGACCTAGAAGTTGCCCTATCCAGTTAGGCCATGGTCCATCTAGCTTAGCATTGTATATTCTCATTGGCAGCCGCTTTCTGGGGTCTCCAGCTGATGTCCCCCTGCATCAGCTACCCATCATCTCATTAACCGGCATGGCCAGAAATTGCTTCTGCTCTGCCTAGGGTTGCCAACTGCCAGGTAGTAGCAGGAGATCTCTTGTTAATTCAACTGATCTCCAGCCGATAGAGATCAGATCACCTGGAGAAAATTGGCCGCTTTGGCAAATGAACTCTATGGCATTGAAGTCCCTCCCCTCCCCAAACCCCACCCTCTTCAGGCTCCACCCCCAAAATCTCCTGTTGGTTGAGAAGAGGGACCTGGCAACCCTAACTCTGCCATTAAGCCACAATATAGTCAGCTGCATGAAATCCACATGGCTTACCTACCACTTGTGTGATTTCAAGGTGGCCTCTGCCTACGTTGCATTTTTAGATCTACATCTGAGTGCCGATTCTAAAACTGTGCTGACTACTCCACTGCAATGTTGAAAGGGCTGCGGGTTCCCTCTCCTGCCAGGAAAAATATATCGATTGTGCAAATATTCACAATTTTTAATCCTCTTCAGTGATATTATTTCTCTTCAGTACTGCTTTGTTTGTCTTCCTGGATTATTTACACGGGCAATTCCATCCACACAATGAACAGGAAGACATTAGTTATTTATTTACATCATTTCTAACTCACCTTTCTCCCAATAGGACTCAAAGTGGTTTTCAATATTAAACACTGAAAAGTAATAAAAATACAATAGCTCTGAACTAGCAGGAAGGCAGATCGACATACCACCAAACCATCTGCAAGAACAATTTTCATAGGGATGCCTGCCTGCCTAAACAATTCTGCCAGCGAGGTGTAGTGGTTAAGAGCGGTGATTTGGAGCAGTGGATTCTGATCTGGAGAACCGGGTTTGATTCCCCACTCCTCCACATGAGCGGTGGAGGCTAATCTGGTAAACTGGATTTGTTTCCCCATTCCTCCACATGAAGCCAGCTGGGTGACCTTGGGCTAGTCACACTCTTCCAGCTGGGAGGCGCAGACCTGTTTAAAGGGTCCCCCGCACGCCTTCAGGGAGCCCCCTTAGATCAGGCAGCCTCTCGCAGATCTCAGTTTACAACCTGATCCAACAATGTGTCTTCTTTGCCCTATGGTGTTGTATCTGCTCCTGTTTCCCTGTTTCCCTTGACCTCTGGCCTGACTTGGACCACTACTCTGTCCAGGGGGTGAAAGTAACTTAAATTTCTTACTGTTGCTGTCTGTGTCAGGGAACTCAAAGCAGAAGGCAGGAGATCCTACTTCTGCCACCTGCGTACCCATACCAGCCCCGTACTTTCATCCCTGACTCTGTCTGAATGGCCTTGGACCTCAGCAAATAGCAACCATTCCCTATATGGAAGAAAATAAAGGTGGAAAAACTCAGAAGGTGGAAAGGCAGCCTGTCCTTCCCGACCCACATAACCCAGACAGTGAGAATCCATTCTGCTCTTGCCTGAATAGCCCTTTCACCTGAGCAGTCTCAGTCTTAAGTTCTGTTTCTTGGTCAGACTAATGTGACTAAAGACAATAGACACGTGGGTGTCTATTGTGTGTGTGTCGCTTTGTTTGTCCAGCTGCAGTCCCATGCTACACATTACACTGTTATAAGGGGGGGCTCACCTCGAGGATGGGGGGGCACCAGGGGATGCATCAGGAGGTGGGAAAATACCCCTTGTGTGAGCAGAATTTCACTCGTGCTTCCCTGGATCCAACCCTACATTCCAAAGAACTGCAAGAGGAGGAAAAAAGAGAATGTGTTTGATCATGCTGGGGAGGGGGACTGCCTCTTTGTTTCCAACTGTTAACACTCAGCGTGCTATAAAATGCATGGAGAATAAATTCTTCCACCGGTTGATGGACTCCCAAGATCTAATAGATGATTTTATAACGTGAAGGTAGCATTTAAAAACAGCACACTGGCCTGCCAACAGTAGCACACACACAAAAAATAATAAAAGGGATTGCTATCAAGTGCCGTTTAATTTAATTTCATAAATAATAGGGTATTTATAAAGGGAGCTGTAACACCAAGTGTTACCAATTTCTCCGCATACAATAATATGATTTGCACAAATGTTTGTCCTTGAGGCAACCAGAATACATTTTACAAATCAATCCTTCCACTGAGGGCAATTAGCACCCGCAAAGGCAGACGGAAATACCTGTAGCGGTCTTTCTCCCATCGTTCCCTCCCCGCTTCCTTTCCGAATGCTAAAAAACTCCGGCACACACACTCACAAAAAAGCCAGTGCTGGAGAAATGCACCAGCCGTCCAGAGCAATTCATTCTAATCAGGCAAAAGTGGTTTTTAGTGGCCCATTTGATGTGACTTTTACGCAAGACTCCAAGCCCTGCTCCAAAGGGGGCTGGCAGAAAGGTCAAGACTGCTGCATAAAGAAGAAGAAGAAATGCATTTTAAACAAAGCAGGGGGTTGAAGAGGGAGAAATAAAGGAAGAATTGGTTTGCGCTTGGGGGCGGGAGAGCCATTTGTGCCAGTTTTGCCCATCTATTCATTTCCATACAGCAGGGAAAAGAGATGTCCAGTGGGGACTCCCCCAGGTTGCTGTCACCCCCTGCCCTGCTCCCACATCCAGAACAACAGAAATGGAATAAGGGAAATTTTCCCTGACATGAAGCTGAAGTGATAGGAAAGCTTGACCTCCTCAATTTGGGCCTCTCAGAACACTGATGTTCATGGCACAGGAGGATGTGGTGACTGTGCACTCAAATTTCGACCCAAATGGTCCCCATTAGGGGAATGAAGAGAGCCAGCATGGTGCAGTGGTTAAAACTTGGCCATCTTCTGGGCATGGTCCCTGGGGGGTGGGGGTAGTTGTGAATTTCCTGCATTGTGCAGGGGGTTGGACTAGATGACCCTGGTGGTCCCTTCCAACTGCATGATTCTATGATTCTAAGAGCAGCGGACTCTAATCCAGAGAACTGGGTTTGATTCCCCCACTCCTACACATGAAGCCTGCTGGGTGACCTTGGGCCAGTCACAGTCCTCTCAGAACTCTCTCAGCCCACGTGGAGGCAAGCAGTGGCAAACCACCTTTGACCATACTTTCCTTGAAAAGCTTACGGGATTCCCATAAGTCAGCTGTGACTTGACAGCACACACACACACACACAAATGGGAATGAAGTCACAATGGGTGGAGCCACATAGGTCAGAAGCTGAGCATTACAGAACCAGTTTGATCAGGAGCAGAATCTAGAGGGATCTGTTAGGATGTGGATGGAGTCTAGCAGAATCTTGATTTTACCGTCTTTTCAAATACTAGCAATGCAATCCTAAACCTTTCAAAATCTATTCATTCATTGGGCTTAGAAGAATACACCCATGCTTATAATAGCACTGCAATACTATGATTGTATTGATCGGGTGAGGAAAATACTGCCTGGCTGACAATCATAAAGAGAAACCAATTTTTTAAAAGTTTGCACTCATAGACTCATAGTTGCTGGTAAGCCATATTCATGGCTGGAGAGTCTTTTTTAAGGCTGTGAACCTCCAAGTGGCACCTGGAGATCTCCCGGAATTACAACTGATCTCCAGACGATGAAGATCAGTTCCCTCAGACAAAATGGCTGGTTTGGAGTCAATTCTATGGTATTATACCTAGGGCTGCCAACCTCCAGGTACTAGCTGGCGATCTCCTGCTATTACAACTGATCTCCAGCCGATAGAGGTCACTTCACCTGGAGAAAATGGCCGCTTTGACAATTGGACTCTATGGCATTGAAGTCCCTCCCCTCCCCAAACCCTGCCTTCCTCAGGCTCCACCCCCAAAAACTCCTGCTGGTGGCAAAGAGGGACATGGAAACCCTAATTATACCCCTCTGATGTCCCTCCTTTCCCCAAGCACTGCCCTTCCCAGCCTCCACTGCCAAATATCCAGGAATAATTTGGGGCTTAGAAAACTTTTCAGGTATGTCAAGGTGATGACGAGGTTTGTGTATTTTGCCCGGCTGTTTGGCAAAAAGTTCATCCCCAGTACAAAAAATTACAAAAATTGGTACCATGGGCCCAAATTTTCTCTTGAAGGCTCTTGAGGCAATTTCCATTGCAGCTCTCCCCCCCACCGTCCCACACACACACAGGGAAAATCCACTATTCTCAAAAGATGCAACAACTTGAGGCCATTCTCTCCCCCCCACACACACCTGTCTGTAAAATAAATGAGGTGGGGAGAGCCATTCGGTGCACCTTAGCAGAGCCCGACAAGCTCGGTTCCTCTCATGGAGCCGTCGAACTGGCATTAAACAGACAAGACAAGCTTGCAGTCAGTTATCGGCCAAAAATATAATGAAGAAACAAGTTGGCGGAGCAAAGCCGAGTCACCCGGACCAGCCAAGTGGAGAATTTAATTTCTCACAGGTTCTTCAGCAACGAAGCATCGCTGTGGTTGCAGCCCCGCGCCCGCATGATCGCTGACAGCTCTGACCCACTGGGGCGAGAGTCTGCCGTCCTCCCTGTCACAGTGGCAAGGGGGAAATGAGGGCAGGCACAGAGGGGCAGGGCAGACCACAAGGACCAGGAAGGAAGCGTTTTCTGGAGCCAAGACCCCATGATTTCCCCATATCCAGGGACAGTTCCACTGTCCTGAGTTGTAATGAGACAATTTTGTTCGCAGCTGTACAAAGTGAAAAGTTCTTTTCTGTTGCTGGAAAATGGATATGGAAAGTGCTGATGGGAAGTGAAAGGGATGGCTGAAAAGAAGTTACACCTCAACTACCGAACCTTGTGGTTTCGATCTGGCAGGTCAAGCCGCACTATATTCTCGGACTCTTTGTCTAAAAACTGCCCTGTTTGATCGCAGAGTCATCTAGTCGAGCACCCAGTTTCCAAGAGCAGCCAAAGAGATATCGCCAGGAAGCCCACAAGAAGGATATGAAGGAAAGAACCTTCTTCTGCTGATTTCCCCCACTATGCTCAGAGTATACTGCTTCTGAACATGGAAGTTCCATTTAGCTATCAGTTCCTTGGCTATTCCTCAAATCAACCTGCCTGAGCATTAAAAGATGCTCTATTTCAGGAACCCACCTAGACACAGTAATAAAGATGGATACCTGTGATAGGATGCTCTCTGTCGTGCCACCTCATGTCTGGAATTCCCTATACACAAAGATGCCCACCTGGTACCTGTTAAAAATTCCACACTAGGTTAAGACTTTTTTTTGTTCACTTGGGTTTTTAGTTCATTTTGATCTGTTTTTGTCCTTTTTTGTCCATGTTGTCCCATTTTGGTCCCTTGGTTCTGAGCTTTGTTTATTTCACATTTGTGGTGATCCATTTAATTTGGATAGGTTTCCTTGCTCTTGTTATGATGTTTCAGTATTGTTTTATGGGATAAGTTCATTGGTATTACATGGCTTTTCATATGGAAGCCACCCCAGGAACCTCTGGCTGACGGGCTGAGTAGGAATTGTTCAGAATGAATGTTGTTGTTTTTAAAAAAATGATAATAGCACTTTAGTCTGTTTCTGAGCTGACAAGAATGACCAGGGCCCAATCCAAACTGACAGATGTTTTATATAGGTCTATCAACTAATTAAGGAGCCCCGTGGCGCAGAGTGGTAAGCTGCAGTACTGCAGTCCAAGCCCTGCTCACGACCTGAGTTCGATCCCAAAGGAAATTGGTTTCAGGTAGCCGGCTCAAGGCTGACTCAGCCATCCATCCTTCCGAGGTTGGTAAAATGAGGACCCAGCTTGCTGGGGGTAAAGGGAAGATGACTGGGGAAGGCACTGGCAAACCACCCCGTAAACAAAGTCTGCCTAGGAAACTTCGGGATGTGACGTCACCCCATGGGTCAGGAATGACCCGGTGCTTGCACAGGGGACCTTTACCTTTATCAACCAATTAAGCCTTTTTAGTTGGTCGGGTAATTGCTTTCATACTGCTCAAACAAATGATATCTTTCACCTAAAAGAGATAGCTGTAACCAAGCCTATATTTTGGTGAATTACACCTTTCTAAACCCACTTGACTTTAATGAACTTGGGGGAGGTTAACTCTGTGCACTAGCTGGAGATCTCCTGCTATTACAACTGATCTCCAGCTGATAAAGATCAGCTCACCTGGAGAAAATGGCCACTTTGGTAATTGGACTCTATGGAATTGAAGTCCCTCGCCTCCTGAAACCCCACCCTCCTCAGGCTCCACCCCCAAAACCTCCTGCTGGTGGCGAAGAGGGACCAGGCAACCTTATTCCTTGGAGGTTTGAAGACACGGTGGTGGTGGTGGGGGAGGTAAGGTTAGGCAGCCTAGCCAATGGCATGTTGAGAGGGGAGGGATATTTAAGGCCCTCCCATCTCAGGAAACGAGTTTGCCTCAAAGCTTCCCTCCTGTTGTAACAGTTTGGGTTGGTTAGGTTAGGCTCAGGGATGCTAGTTTCCAGGTGGTGGAAGGCAATCTCCCACAGCCTCACCCAATTGCCTGCCAACAATCAGTGTGGCAATGGAAGGAAAACTCCAGTGTCACCAGAACTGACATCACCCCCCAAGGTTGCCATCTCCAGTTTGGGGAATACCTGGAGATTAGGGGGTGGAGCCTGAGGAGGGTGGGGTTTGGGGAGGGGAGGGTATAATGGGGTATAACGTCAGAGTCATCTTTCCAAAGCGGCCATTTTCTCCAGGTGAACGGATTTCAGTCTCCCGGAGATCAGTTGCTCAAACCTTTGCACTGTACAGGTGAGGAGATGGGGTGAAGAAGAAGAAGAGTTGGTTTTTATATACTGACTTTCTCTACCACTTAAGGAAGAATCAAACCGGCTTGCAATCAGCTTCCCTTCCCCTCCCCACAACAGACACCCTGTGAGGTAGGTGGGGCTGAGAGAGCTCCAAGAGAACTGTGACTAGCCCAAGGTCACCCAGCTGGCTTCATGTGTAGGAGTGGGGAAACCAACCCGGTCCACCAGATTAGAGGCCACCGTTCATGTGGAGGAGTGGGGAATCAAACCCAGTTCTCCAGATTAGAGTCCACCACTCCTAACCACCACTCCTAACCACTACACTACACTGGCTCTCAATGTGAGGGGCAGCATTTCTCATCATAAAGTTGATGCTGATAATTGGGTTGCTGCCTCCAGCCTGGAAAATTCCTGGAGATTTGGGGTGGCACTTGGGGAAGATGCAGTTTGGGGAGGGGACTGAACTCAGTGGGGATTTGATGGCATACAGTCTACCATCCAAAGCTGCCATTTCCTCCAGGGGAACTGATGTCTGAAGTCTGGAGATCGCTTGTAATGTGAGGTAGGTTAGGCTGAGAGTGTGTGACTGGCCCAAGGTCACCCCCAACAAGCTTTCATGGCAGAGCGAGGATTCGAACGTGGGTCTTCCAAATCCTAGTTCAGCACTCTAACCCCCATGCTACACTAGCTCTCATTTAGACATCGCAGAGCAACTAAATTTGACTGTCTTTCACCACCACCCCCAACTTTGAGTTGGATTCAATCGTCAAGTCTAGAATTAGATGTAGTTCCAGCCCATCTAGCCATGCAGTCATTCGACAAAGAGCAAAAAAAAGAGGGCCCTCTAAGAGGAGACACTGTGAACAAACTACGGATCTCTGAACAGCTGACTTAGCACCCCTCAATTCCACCCCCCACCCCCGATTGTGATCTATGGTATGACTTGCTGTGTGGTTTCAATAAAGCTTGGGGAGATTGTTATGCTAAATGAGAAAGAGGGAATTGGACAAAAGGAAGGAGTAATTGCCTTCACCACCTTGAAAAACTCCAGATATATAACTTGGTGGAATATAATTAGCTGCTAACTTTGAAAGATGCATTGGAGTTTGGGTAATGGGTAACCAAGCTATGTATTAAAAATTGGAAAGGGTCGAAAGAAAGATTATGGAACTCCGGCTTGCAAATGGGAGGAGGTGGAAATGTTTTCAATTAGGATCTTTGCATTGCCAAAGAAAGCAGCAAAATATTTAAAAATATCAACCCACAACAAACTATGTTAAAGAATGACATGGCAAGTGGGAAGGTCTTGAGGAATAAATATTTTAGGAGGGCGAAAATACTTCCCAGCCCCCTCTTGGTAGTGAACAGAAGTGATTAAAAAAAACGTGGGAAGGTGATATGTATACTGTGTTTAATATTTCATAGGTTTCCAATAACAAAGAGAAATCCCTCCATCACTGCTAAAGAGAATTTGAAAATACTTTCAAGTGGCCATTGGCAACGCAAAAAGAAAAGGAGTTTCTCTTGTAATATCTAGGCAATATTAAAACTATCAGACACGGCAGGATCCTGGCAAGGAGGGGAAATGTCAGTGCAGAGTCTCTGTCAGGGTTGTATGCCTTCTCTTTTGTAGGTAGGGTTGCCAGCCTCCAGGTACTAGCTGGAGATCTCCTGCTATTACAACTGATCTCCAGCCGATAGACATCAGTTCACCTGGAGAAAATGGCCACTTTGGCAATGGGACTCCATGGCATTGAAGTCCCTCCCCTCCCCAAACCCCGCCCTCCTCAGGCACTGCCCCAAAAACCTCCCGCTGGTGGCAAAGGGGGACCTGGCAACCCTATTTGTAGGTGTGATTAGTATTCTGGGGATATTCACGTGAAGAGGCATGTTGCCTAAACCCTAATGCCATTTCCTATCTGGATTTAGAGAGCAGAATTCCCTCCTGCCTACAAGAGTTTATACACTTAAATATTTTAAAGTCGCAAATGAGAAGGGGTTAGGGTTCAGCACAAATGGAGATCCCCTTTTCATGGCAACCCTGGGGTTGCCAATTCTGGGTTGGGAAATACCTGGAGATTTTGGGGTGGAACCTGGGGAGGGTAGAGTTTGGAGAGGGGAAGGATCTCAGCAAGAATGTGATGCCACAGAGTCCATCTTCTGAAGCTGCCATTTTCTCCAGGGGAACTGATCTCTGTGGTCTGGACAGCATTTCTAATTCTGTAAGAGCTTCAGCCCCCACCGGGAGGTTGGCAGCTCTAGTTCACTGCTGTGAAAAAGGCCCCATTGTTGATGCTTTTGGGGTCGGGCAGTTGAAAAGGAATTTAAATGTTTGCCTCATATATAGTTCTATGCAAGATTTGACCCACCACTTCTCTCAATTAAGAAGGGAAAGATCAGGCTCCACATACTGCACTTCAGTGCGGATCATGTCCTTTACAATCAGAGATAATTCAGTTTTTGCAAACAGGGTGTTGGAAAATCAGAAGTATCTAGCTCACGATGCTTGTTGTTTCCTCTCAAGTCAAGTACCTCCTATGATGACATTTGATGAGTTGTTTGCAATCCAAACAGAGCATTTTGAGTGATTTTGCATCTGCACAGATGGCAGAGTTCCGTATGGAGGTTGGTTGGGTCACTTCTGTTGGTGTATGCTCACAATGCGCTGACCTGCTTGAATACCTACACCCCAGGCTCATCACAGGCAGGGGTCATGCCTTATTTAAAACCAGCTACATTTTAAGTGCATGCCCTGCATTTACCTTTGCACCTGTGCAGTCAATAACATTTATTGGCAAATACCATATAAATTGTGCATAAAACCATGCAACACTCCTGCACAATATACATCATATTGGTGCATGCTTAGAAGTCACTAGATCTAGCAATAGTTCTCAGGTAGTACTGAGAGAACGTACAAAATCGATGCACATGAATGCTAAGGCACAATGCAATGCCCAGCCTGACTTCATTTATTTGTTGTTATATTTGCACCTCCCTTTTAAACAAAAACAAAAAAATACCCTTGGTGTGGCTTTTATAATGAAGATCACTATTACATATATGATTAAAATACAAGTGGGATCCCCATTTGCTAAATGCCTGGTGAACACCTCAACAAAGCAGCCTAACAATCAGAATCAATCAGCAAGGACTACTGTAGTCCAAAATATCAAAAAGTATCCCAATAAGATAATGAAGCCCAAAGTCAGGAGCCAATTCCATAATCTCTGTGACACCACCAAAAAGACCCCATCAGAGGTGGCCACATGTCAAACCTCAGGTTGCCTACACCACAACCATTGTTGTTTTTATGTCAGTAAGATTATAGACGGCTAGATCTGTGTCCAGTAGCACCAACAAGATTTTCAGGGTATTGTAGGCGATTGTGATAGTAATTATAGCTGGAAGAACGCCTTCTTGGCTTTTCAATCAGTGGGAAACAAGCTTTTGCAAAGTACAGAAATATAATAGAGGTGAGGCAGAGCATTAGCTAGGTATAGCAGTGGCAGGTAGGGTTGCCAGCTCCAGGTTAGGAAATACCTGGAGATTTGGGGGGTAGAGCCTCGGGGGGGGCAGGGTTTGGGGAGGGGAGGGACTTCTATGGGGTATAATGCTATAGAGTCCACCTTCCAAAGCAGCCATTTTCTCCAAGTGAACTAATCTCCGTTGCCTGGAGATCAGTTATAATCCAGGGAGATCTCAAGCAACCACCTGGAGGTTGGCAACCCTAGGGGCTCAAGCAATGGCCCACAATATTAGAATTGGGTTTGTAAGCATGCCCATCTTTTTTGTTGTGAAATGCCAAAGAGCACCGTGTTGCCAAATGTAACCATGCGGCCTTGTAGGCAGTTAGCTTGTTTAGGAAATGAAGAGCTGCTCACCCTGAGGCCAAGATTCTTTTGGGTTAGGTATGATTTCAAATTTCTCATCCCTGCTCCTTTGCCCCATCCCAGCCCCATTCTGATTTTGCTTCTCCCTTGTGCTAATCGAAACCCACAATAATTCCAAATCATTTCCTGTTGCCTCACACCAACATGTTCCCATAAAACGTATACATTTTCAGCTTGTGTGAAAAATGTGTTTCTATGCTGATCTATGAGCATTACACATTATATGTATATGATACATATAAATGACATTGCACCTATAAATACCATGCAACACTCCTACACAATATGCAAACAAACTGACGAAGTTTTGTCATCTGTGCTTTGGATGCATTTGTGTGATGCATAGAAGAGGGAGCGAATGTCCACCTGCTTTAGGAAGAGCCGGCTGTCCATTCCTACACACATTATGCAGAGGATGTGTAATGTTCAGTGGTGGAGATAGAATTTATTTCCACTACCGAATGGATTGACCATATTTCATGACAAGCAGAGCCTGGAGTGGGGATGAAGGTCAGCCCATCAGAGGTGGAAATAAATCGTATCCGATTACAGCCTCCCATTAAGGGAGCTATTTATAGCTTCCTTCTTTGAAAACTATCTGAAAATTTGTTTGCTTGGGACTCGCTCTTTCTCTCTCTCTCTCTCTCTTTCTCTCTCAATTAAAAATTACGGCTTGAAAGTGACTTTGGAGGAAATATCCCAAATCAATGAATTGGAGAGAGCATCAAAATGCCATCTAACTAATTCCCTATTGTAAAGCTGAATAAACCTGAGGGCCAGGCATAGAGATTCAGATGAGGTGGTAAGGAGCCACTAAGGGTACATTTTTTATTTTTTCTCTTCTGGCTTTTTATAGCATCACTCTAGAGTAGTGCAGAATAAAAGGGTCTAACTTATTTGAGCAAGTGAGCCAAGGCCCAGGACGCAGTAGAAGCCTACTCTTCTGATAGCTCTTGAGCCTTCTGTGGCTCAGTGGCAGAGCATCTTCTTGGCATGCAGGAGGTCCTAGTTCAGGCCCTGGCATCTCCAGGTAAGAGGATCATGTAGTAGGTGATGTAAAAAAACTCTGTCTGAGAATTTGGAAAGTCACTGCAAGTTAGGATTGCCAACATCCAGGTAATAGCAGAGAATGGAGAAAGATTTGAAGGAAGTAACAGAAGCAGCATTACATGGGCTTTCTGGGGAGCAGTTCCAAGCATGGTGGCGGGGAAAGCAAGAGAGAAAGGGTGGGGGAGTTTGAGGGAGCAGGAAATTTTTGGGTGGCTGAAGGTAGTAGCACTGGGGGGTCACATGCAGGAACATATTAGAATATGTTAGGGTTGTCCCACCTCCAGGTTAGGGTTGCCAGGTCCCTCTTCGCCACCGGCGGAAGGTTTTTTGGGCAGAGCCTGAGGAGAGCAGGGTTTGGGGAGGGTCTTCAATTGCCAAAGCGGCCATTTTCTCCAGGTGAACTGATCTCTATAGCATGGAGATCTGTTGTAATAACAGGAGATCTCCAGCTAGTACCTGGAGGTTGGCAACCCTACTCCAGGTGGAGTCTAGCAATGTCCCAGAATTACAACTCATCTACAGACCAGTTCCTCTGGAGAAAATGGCCGCTTTGGATGTTAGACTCGATGGCATTATACCCTACTCAGGTCCCTCCTTCCCACATCCTGCCCTCCCCAGGCTCCATCCCTTCATCTCCAGGAATTTCCTAGCCTGGAGTTGGCAACTCTAGGGGATGGCAAGACCACAGAGGGCTTTAAAGGTAAGGATAAGGAGATTGTTTGGATCTAGGAGCAAAGGGATTTAAGGAATGATGTCACATTGTCCGAAGGACAAGCATAATTGCATACTTCTTGTTTTAGATGAAGGCCCACTTAGAAATACCCATGCAAACATAATTGACTGTTCAAATTACGGGACAAGTGATTCATTTGTGTCAAACAAAGTTAGTTGTTTGGGTCCCCCCCCCCATTAAAGTCTCCAAAATGTGGGCAACAGCTGTGTCAATCTGTACAGTAAAAGGAATTGGGCAAAAACATATTTTATTGTTATTCCTGTCAGGAAAAGAAACATAAAGATTTAAGGGACATGTGACTGGGTAATTGCTGTAAGGCTTTTTTATTTCCTGACAATAAACATAAAACTTAAAAACTGTATTAAAAATCATTTGCCAATTCTCATGCCTTAGCAGTCAAGAGTGAATAATGGGTGGCTTTTTTTTTTTTGCATATAAAATGTGCTCTCTTGTCATCTTATGAAACTGTCAGAAATAAATTCATCAAAAGAAAGATTATATAATTAAAAGTCACTTCTTTTCTTTTCCTAGTTTGGTTGGAATTATTTGTTTGTCATTTGAATTTTTTTTTTACTCCTTTATGGTACTAAATTGCTGCATTTTGAGACAACTTTCTTTGTTGTTAGAAAGACTATTATTGCACACAGCACTCCTACAGAAGTCAAACTTTCTCTCCCAGTCAATCAATATCCCTCTCAGTTCAGAAACCTCTTTAAGCAATGTTGTTTCTTTTTTGGAAAACCTCTTTATTCCTGAGGTGGACCACAATGTTGATAGGAAGATCCTCAAAGCATGGAAGAGAATTTATCATCCTAACCCAGAACAGAGAGGATTTCAAATTTCTCATCAGTTCTGTTTCAAACTGAAAATTCCTCTTTTGATTTTGCAACTCCTTTAAGTGAATCAAATGTGATTCTTTATTTCCATGCCATTTTCTGTTTGTTTGTTTTTAACTAAATGTTACCTTTCAAATGCACTGGTAAATAATATGTACAAATGCCATATGAACAGCATACACAATATGGTCGATTCTATAAAACTAAGGTGAAAATGAAAAACCACAACCAATGACAAAAATATAGTTTATTGTACATAGAAATGAAATTAGAAAGATTTGCTCATCCCTAATCCAGAACTGCATGTGTACATCATGTATGAATGTATTATTTCCATATTTACTTTCTTTACTTCCTTCATGCTGAAATAATGTGCTGTGATTTGATCCTCCTCAATTTCAATGTAAACAGGAGAATTTCCAAAATTAATTGGAGCATGTGCTTTCCGTGCCTTTAGTTCATTTATATCATTTCCCCCTCTGTGTTAATGTTTATGAACTCATTAATTTAAAAAATTACAAAATAAGCACTCAATAGAATTGTACATCTAGTTTGCATCAAGATTATTTCAATGTAGTGTTTTGCTGACATTCATATGTGCTTCTGGTGAAATACACAGAGAATCTTGATCCAACCATAAGTAGAATCATATCTAGATTGCTTTCCCCGCCCCCCCCCCATTCTTTATCAATGCACACATGCAAAACAGTAATGTAGAAGAGAGGAAGAAGAAAAATAAACTAGAGGAAATGAAAGATGCCTGCGCCGGGCGTTGCCTCCGCCAGGTGCAAAAAAACCCCTAAAAGGTGGCGTCTGGATGCTGGCCACAGGCTCTGCCGGCGTTTGGGCCTGGCGCTGCCACGCCAGCGGCATGAGACTGGCGTCCGGCCCTGTATGCCGGTGCTGGGGCCACAAACGCCAGCGTGTGCCTCCCAGACACTGGCACTATGGGCCTTTGCACCAGCATGGGCCTTCGCCGGCCTCCAAAGGCCTTTGGGCGCGGCCACCGGCACGGCTCAGGAATGGGCTGCATGACATTAAAAATGGAACAACAGAGGAATCCTATTGCACTGGCTCCACAACAGGGCCTAACAGTTCAGAAATCAAAAATCAAAGGAAAATTGGATGAGAAGAATTTCAGAAGCATTTTTGTTTCCATGGATATCACCACATTGATACCAGAGAGCATATGCCATTTTCACAAGGGTAGGGTTACTGGTTAATGCATAATGGTTGATAATTATGTGGATGGCGACTGTGGAAAACAGAATGCTGGAAAGACAGAACTTTGGTCCAACAAGGACCTTCTTAAGTTCTTACCTTCAGTTTAATTTGGTACACGTCATTATTCATGTTCTCTTTTGGTTAATCCTTGATAAGCATCATATATTACTATCTACAAATATTCAAGAATTTAAAAAAAAATTCTCTGTATTGCATTACCAGCATAGCACGAGTAACACTTATAGCTCCTAAACTGGCAGATTTCCCCGTTGACTTCAAATTAGGGAGACAGCTCTACTCACATGGTTGAGTTTATGCACACCTCAGAACATACGAAATTCCTTTCAGGATCACACCAAATATCCATCTAGTCCAGCAACCTGTTTGCCACCATGGCTAAGCAGATGCCCTTGTAGAGCAGAGGTCAGTGTCTCCTCTTAGGGTTGGCTGTCTCAACTCTTATTCGGTGGTACACTCCCTTGCAGAGCTGCCTCGCTATGGAAACAAGTGGGGAAGTTCTCTGCAGATGAAGAAGCCCGATTTGTGCATTTCAGCAGCAACCACATTTGAATCCAGGGCTCTTGAGTCCATAGACTGAGAAGCCTTCCTGTCAAGACTCTTGTTTAAAATCTGTCACCTGTCCTTCATCCTCCGCAAAGAACTCATAATTTGTTTTAATTGTATCTATCTCCGTTAATGTTTATTGTTAACAGAAGAAAACAATGGAAGGGAGGAGGAGGAGAAAGAAAGAGGAGGGGAAATGTAAACACAGAAAAGGAAGGGAGGAGGGAAGTCAGGCTGCACCATTGTGGCCAATGCAAGTAACTAGAGGCTCTGGTTGTACCTGCTGTTTGCATAGTACTTGGTATGTGTGCTATCATGCCTCCCCAGTAAGCGTAGTTTTTCCACTGAAGGAGTGTCCAAAACATCTGCTGTACCGGACCAGCGTTTGGGCAATTTACACGTATCATTCTCTGATTCGAGTTTCCAAACGTCGTTACGCAACAAGGAAATTAATGCTCCCTATACAGCGCTACAACTTTCTTGACTAACTGCTTTTTGGGGTGATTGGTCGACAGTATCTACTCTTGAAACGTGGGTGGTTTTTAGTGGACAGGGAGCACTGGTTCCCCTGCTCTGTTGGTGTCATTGGGTTGAACAACAGCCATTCCACCCCCACCCCCCCACAATCTCCCTTAGGCAATAATACCAGAACTGCCATTCTAGCTCATTCTTTCTTCCTCCCTTTGTGAAAGGAAACAAACAACAGACCACAGCAAGGAAGGGTGGCAAACACAGAGGCCTAAAACGCACAGCCACTTACTACGGTTTCTGCCCAGGCTCCTCCCCGTTCCAGCCAGGATTAAATGAACCCGGGCCGGGGGAGTATCTGTACGCATGACCCATGGCGAAACTGTGCGCTGCTCCGTCCGTGCAAACAGAAAACGCGGGAGCAACGAACTTTTTGGTCGTCCAGCAACGCCCCCTCCCCCTGGTGATTGGTCGATTCACTCTCACTGACCAACCACAGCCTCTGGTGTCCACGCCCTGCTTCCGGGTAAGTTGAACGAGCCAAGGATAACGTTTTGGCTCCTCAAGAGCAAATCCAGGTTCGTTTTGGGTCGACTCATCTCTCGGCCAGCAGCAAATCAAGTGCCATTCGTTTGCGAGGATTTGATCATGGGTGAAATTGGGAATCAACAGGGAGGAGCCTGGGCAGAAACTGCAGTAAGTGGCCGTGCATTTTAGGCCAGAGTTTTCAGCAGAAAGGTTAAAAAAAAAAAGTCGGTCAGTGTAAGAGTAGGAAAATGAAATGATTGCAGACGGTTTCTTTTTTTAAAAATGGTGGTGGCCAGGGCCATTTCCCCTCGCCCCACAATAGGAATCAATGGAGAGGAGTGTGGCTGCACCAAGAAGCATCTACTTCAGGGGTCTGTAAAATCAAACCCCTTTGTTCCATCTGCTTGAAATTTAGGGATCCTTAGATCCTTAGAGCGAGGACTGTGTTATGAGCAAATTTGGTGTAATTTTGTGCTGGCCAATGGCCGTAACAATAAATGATGAATGGTGTCATTTATCTTTTTAAAAATCTGTCCTGTGTCCTCAAATTGGCTTTCCATTGAAAATAATGATCCCAAAACCCAGAACCCAAAAAACCCAAAGAGGATTTGAATCCCAAACCAGTAATGTCCTACTACAAAATCCGCAAAATCCTCCCTCCAGAATCCCAGATCCAAAATTATAATGCATTTTTTTCTTGGAGCACACCCCTAGCTACAGTTCTGAAAAAGGCTGGATCTAGTGGACCAGAGAACTTCTTAATATCACCAAATACAATTTTGTAACCCAGGGACCTATACAAGCAAACTTCTCATTATCTATCTATTATCGTCCTCTGAGAGAAGAGACATTTTAACAGCTTAGATTGTTTCAATGAATTGTCATGCTGCTGTTGTTGTTGTTGGAGAACTGTGTGTATGTGTGTGTGCTTTATGACGAGAAACAGTAAATTTCACCAAGCTCGGTGAATTTGAGATGGCGAGAGGGAAGAAGGGTGGGCTTTTTTTTTTTTTTGAAAGACTGGAAGTAATAATGGTTTATTGATCTGTTTGTTAAGTTATTGGAGCCTTAATGGAGGTAATAAACCAATGGGCTACATTGTGGTGGGGTGACAACTGGTGCCAGAAGACTAATTAAACAAGAATTCCTCCAAGGACATAACCGGGGGAGAAGCCTTCTATCTCTGTGTAAGATCCCATAACACAGAAAAAAATTGCAGGGTTGTTGCGAACAGTCACAGCAGTGGGAATCTACTCCTTGGCTTCCTTTTCCAAAAGACTGACATAACACAGTGTCATGAATAGTCACTGTGAATGCCAATGGCATGGATGGGCCGAAGCCCGTCTCTGTCCAGAAACATGTTTCATGTCCAGCAGGGATGCCATTAAAGAAAGGGATGCCCACAGAGACACGCCCTTAAGTCATGTCAAGTTCTATCCCATATTATACAGGAATACCCAACAACATTGCACCACAACATTGGAAGCTCCTGTGCCCATGCGAACAAGAAGCCAAATGATGTGAAGCAGAGGTGAGGAAATTCAGAGCACAGTGATGTCACCGTTTGGAGTAAATTATCCAAATAACAGGGAGGGCTCAAAATAGGGGTACCACTTTCAGCAGCATCGCCATGATGCAGTTATTCCAGCCGCAGAGCACATCCCTAAAAACATGAGCCACAACTAAGCAAGTATGCTGCTCATGCATGACTATTCTATGATCCCACCACTACCAGCCACCTATGAGAATGTTCCCTTTTCTAGCATTGGGATGGATGAATGCATGCATGCATGGATGTATGAATAGGAGTCCCCTCAGTTTGGAAGGTGACATTATCCTATTGGTTGGGTGCTTCTGATCCTTCAAGTGTCCCAGTTGGTTCACAGAACTCTAATCCCACGATCCGTGTTCCTGTGTAGTCTACAATGCCTAATCTGGCAGCTTGAAAACCCTACTGGGCAAAGTTTCAAATAATAACGCTGATAATGATTTTATAATTTTCAATGCTTGTTAATACCTGCTAAACTCGCCAGAACCTCAATAGCTCCCCAGTCATGATTTGAAAAGTTCATGCTCCATTAAAAACAGTTATTTAATACAATAATCATTCAATTAAAACCCTTTTGAAGCAGCTGCCAGACCTTATTTGTATCAATACCATATTTTAATTGTTAAAAGAAGGCTAAAGACTGAGTCACCAACTGTGATTGTCAAGAAATGTTACATTAAAATTAGTGCAGTAAAATGATGGGGCTCCCAAGAGATGGGAGAAAGGCCTCGGGCGGAGGGAATGGTTGGGAATTAGAGGCACAAAACTGGATGGGTGGGAGAGTCACAGCCTGCAGGTCCCAAATTAGAAATGAGCCCCACAGATCGGTTCCATCAGTTAGGTCTCCTGCATCCCAGCTGCAGTGATTTTGGCATAAGGTAGGATATATAGAAATCCGTACAACGTTGTATGGCAGGATCAATTCCCGACAACCCCTCAATTCCTTGATTGGCAGCCATTTTGAAATGCATACAGATGATAGATAGAAATCGTTTCAACATTTGTTTAATGATGCATTGAGCTTGTAGGGTTGCCAGGTCCCTCTTCGCCACCGGCGGGTAGTTTTTGGGGTGAAGCCTGAGGAGGGAGGGGTTTGGGGAGGGGAGGAACTTCAATGCCACAGAGTCCAATTCCCAAAGCAGCCATTTTCTCCAGGGGAATTGATCTCTATCAGCTGGAGATCAGTTGTAATAGCAGGAGATCGCCAGATAGTACCTGGAGGTTGGCCACCCTAAAATCCTGGGAAATTTGTGCGGTATTTGTGACAATTTCCTCACTGTAGTCTCCATGACAGAGCCATTTATTTGTAAATTCAGTGCATGGAAATCTCTACTTAAAGGATCTTGAGGAGCAGGTGTATGAAAGACATTCTTTGCTAGAGACCCTGGGGAACTGATGCTAATCAGAGTATACAATATTGAGCTTCACATATTAATAATCCCCTGATGTCCATCGTAAATCAATCACTGACTCAGGGCATTTTTCCTTGGTCACTAAAAGAGGACGTTCTGCACCAACTACTTACAAAGACATTGCTGAAGAAAAATGAGGTGGCCATTATAATCTGGTCTCTAAATTATCCTTTCTGGGCAAAGGGATTGGGAAAGCAGTTGCAGAACAACTCCTGGCCTTCGTGGATGACACATCTGCTCTAGACCTATCTTGTTTCCTATCTTGTTTCAGGGCAGCCTATGGGATGGAAATGGCACTGATCGCTTAAGTTCATGCTCTCCACTTGAACATAGACAAGGTCCATGCCTCTTCGTTGGTGTTGTTGGATTTATCAACAGTCTGCTTTGATACAGAGGACCATGCCATCCTGTTGAGACATTTGGAGGCAGAAGCAGGTGTAAGGGGAAGTGCTTTGGATTGGTTTTCCTTCTTGCTTTCAGACCGGACTCAAAAGGTTGCTGTAGGAGACCAGCTGTCACCGGTATGGGACATGCCCTGCGGGGTTCCACAAGGCTCAGTTTTATTCCCCCGTGTTGTATAATCGTGAGGTAAAACCCTTGGAAGAGATTATTTGTGGCTTTGGAGTTGGGTGTCATCGATATGCTGACAACACCCAGCTCTATATTTCTTTGTCCAGACTGCCTGGCGTTGCTGTAGTGGTCCTAAGCCAATGCCCGGCTGCTGTGGTTAAAAGGGCTAAAGGGGAACAAGCTGAAAATGAATCCTGACAAGACGGGGGTGATTCTGGTCAGGAAGGCTGAAGTCTTGGAAGATACAGTGCTTCCCACATTCGATGGAGTTCAACTGACCCTTTCTGATTCAGTTAAGAGTATGCAGGTTATACTGAATCCAGCATTATTGCTGGAAACGCAAGAAAATTCACCAGTAAAAATGCTTTCTTCTATTTGCATTTAGCCCAGAGAATGACTCGTACCTTGACCCAGCCAATCCATCCATGTGGATCCATGCCATAGTAACCTTATGCTGGATTATTGTATTTATTTTTTATTTTTATTTTTTTACATCCTTTTTTTTCCCCTTGATCAGGGACTCAAAATGGCTTTTCACACAGTTCTCCAGTTAATCCTCATGACAACAACATTGTGAGGGTAGATTAAGCTGAGAGGCTGTGTTGGGCCCAAGGTCACCCGTCAGGCTTCCATTATCGAGTGAAGAATTCGAACCCAATGGTCCCAGGTCTTAGTCCTACGCTCTGACCAGTACACCACACCAGCCCTCCATGCACTCTACAGGGTCTACATTTGAAAACAAGTCCGAAACTCTAGCTGGGACTGCTCCCAAATAACTATGATTGGGAGCTGTGCAGAGTATGCCTATTATACCCATTCTGGCTACTAATTAATCTCCAGGTTTGATTCAAGGTACTGGTTATCACCTACAAAGCCCTTCGTGGCCCAGGTATGTTCTTTTGTGGCTCCAAGCAGGTAGAATGCTTTGGTATGGGCAGTCTTACCCATTTGCAAAGGTACATTCCACATGTGTGAACTGGGATTATTCTAAAGTACATTTTTATAAGGTTGTGGTTAATGCCATTGGAATTTAAGGCAGTTTTCATTGTATATAATACACTGTGTTTGTTGCATTGTTTTTAATGTTGTAATCCAGCTTTCAGTGCATGAATTAGTCTGATTGCCCTGTGGCATTATGACTAGCATCTGAGAGTCCCCCCCCTTTTTTTAATTTCAAAAGGGAAAAAAAGTACAACAAAAAATTCTACAACGTAAGGAGAAATAAAAAAACGTTACTTAACAAAGGGCCCATTCCTGAAAAAGGGGCCCAAAGCCTCCGCCGGCACATGGGCCCACACCGCCGGCACCCGGAAGGTGCACGCCGGCATGAGTGGCCCCAGCACTTTCGGCTCGGGAACGCTCCTTTTTATTTTTGTTAAGATACGCCAGTTTTTAGCTGGCGTATCTCCCATGCAACCCTCATAGGTTTTTTGCGCCAGGCAGAGGTTTCTGCAGATCCGAAACCTCTTTAGGAGGCAACTCGGCTAGTTTGCCTCATAAACCCAGCGTGGGCATTCCTTTCAGGAATGCACTGTAAATGACGCAGTTTTTGCATCACAGGTTTCCAAGTCATCTCAGTCTGCTGAGAAACTTTCCCATTCCTTAGATCAGTAAATTTTATCAGTTGTAAAATCTCCAAACATTTTTGTTCCCATTCTTGAATTGATGGAGCTGTTTCTCGCTTCCAGTGTCCTGCAAACACAATTCCAGTTGCCGTGTTAAGATGTAACACAGTAGACCGCAAGTATTTAGGAACCTTTGGCACATAATTGTGCAACCAGGCCTTCATTGACAGAGAAAAACTTAATCGAAAACTAGCTTTCATTATATCTGAGCAAGTTTGCCAATAATTGTTTGCTCGCGGAGAAGTCTACCACATGTGATGAAAGTCTGCTCTCGATGATTTACAATACCAAAGCTTAGAATCATAGCATTGGAAGGGACCACCAGGGTCATCTAGTCCAGCCCCCTGCACAATGCAGAAAATTCACAACTACCTCCCCCCCACACACACACACAGTGAGCCCTGCTCCATGCCCGAAGATGGCCAAGATGCCCTCCGTCTCATGATCTGCTTAAGGTCATAGAATCAGCATTGCTGACAGATGGCCATCTAACCTCTTCTTTAAAACCTCCAGGGAAGGAGAGCTTATCACCTCCCGAGGAAGCCTGTTCAACTCAGGAACCGCTCTAACTGTTAGAAAATTCTTCCTAATGCCTAGACAGAAACCCTTTTGATTTAATTTCAACCTGTTGGTTCTGGTCCAACCTTCTGGGGCAACAGAAAACAACTTGGCAATGGCACCCTCCTCTATATGACAGCCCTTCAAGTACTTGAAGATGGTTATCATATCACCTCTCAGTCTTCTCAACTTCAGGCTAAACATACCCAGCTCCTTCAACCAACTTGTCCAGTAAATTACCATAAATGTTAGCTACTTTATGCAGGGTAAGATACCACTGATGTAATATTTTCAAGATGTTTCAAGCAACTAAGGGTTTTTTGTCCATCTTCATGGTATATCACATAAGAACCCTGCTGAGTGAGACCTAAGATGCAACATCCAACATCCTGTTTCCAACAGTGGCCGGTTGGGTGTTTCTGGGAAATCCATAAGCAGGACCTGAGGGCAAGAGCCCTCCCTCACTGTTTGCCTGAAGTCACTGATATTCAGAGGTACATTGCCTCTGCATATGGAGGTACCATTAACAAATATGGTAATGCACAGGAATAAGGAACCCTGCTGCACCATACCCTGTTTTGTTCAACACAGTGACTAACCAGATGCCCACAAGCTAGAAATCCAATGCCTTCCATTGCTGACTGGCCCCCATCAACTGCTATTTAAAAGCATGCTGACTCTGAATCTGAAAATTCCATTGAGGCATCATAGTCAATTGAGACCTAACCTCCACGAACTGGGAAGACTTGTCCATTAATTGGTTAATTCCTCTTTCAAAGCCAGCTATGATTGAGTTGGGGAAGAGAATGCCGCAGAAGGAAGCAGACTGATGCCCCAGATTTGAGACAGAAAAATGAGCCTCATGGAACTCTAGGGAAGGCAGATGTGTCAATTGGATGTGAAGAGGAACAGGGAGAGAACTGGGTGGAACCAGGAGAGTTGCGACCTACAGAGCTAAGATAGGGAGTACCAAAGGAATGGAAAAAGAGCCACAGCTGTCTGCGCTGATCCTTGATTGGCTTGCAAGCAGACAAGGAATTCACAGGACACAAGAACTGATATGAGGACCAAAAAGGGCTGGAACCCATAGTGAGGGCAAGGTAGGGTTGCCAGCCTCCAGGTACTAGCTGGAGATCTCCTGCTATTACAACTGATCTCCAGCCGAAAGAGATCAGTTCACCTGGAGAAAATGGCCGCTTTGGCAATTGGACTCTATGGCATTGAAGTCCCTCCCCTCCCCAAACTTCGCCCTCCTCAGGCTCCACCCCCAAAACCTCCCACCAGTGGAGAAGAGGGACCTGGCAACCCAAGGGCAAGGGGAAGTTGGAATGAAGAGAAGACCCAGTAAAGCTACTTGGGTGCGGCCCCAGAGATTCACAGAGCTCAGTTGAGAAACAGGAGCATCAATGACAGAATTCCTGCTCAATTCCTGGAAGATCCAGGGTCCAAATTTGACCTCTGCTGCTGATCTGGACAATTTAAATATGCAGCTGTGGGGGGCTTCCATAGACTAGAGGAGGAATGAGGACCATGTATGTTAACCCTCTTCCCCCTCCACAACACTGGATGTAACAACAGCCATGACCTTAGCCCAGGCCATGGGTATAATGACCATTTAGGGCTGATGTGCTCAAAAGGGTAGACAAACTACTTGGAAACATGTAAACACATGAAGCCGCTTATGCCAAGTCCACCTAGCTCCATATGGAACAGCAGTGTATCTCCAAAGAAAGATCTTTCCCAACACTAACTCCCTTTAACTGGAGGTATTAGGGATTCATTGAAGGTGGCCACCTAAAGGTTCACATGAACCTGCCATATCCCAGGCCCTTGGACCTCAAATAGAAATAGTATTTGACTAGCAGCTTTCCAAGGCCTCCTGTACAGGTAGTATTCCAAAGCCCTGCAACCCAAAGTTCTTTAACCGGAGATCCTGGGAATTCAACCTGGGATGGTCTGCATATGAAGCAGTTGCTCTGCCATTGAGCTATGGCCCCTTGGATGTGCGCTCTTTGGGCACACAAGGGAAGAGGGCAACATCAGCTTATGTGACTGGCAGGCAATATGACATTTCTGGATTGGCCAGGCCTGCTATAACCACTCAAAGCCCAGCCTTCAGTCCTCATCTGGGCAAGAGAAGGATCTAGGTTTCAACATCTGTCCAGCTGCAGTCACTGAATGCAGGGGTGCAGCATTAGAGAACACATGGATGCAAGTACGGCTGCCCACAGCCCTGGCCCGGCTCTGGTAGTCTATTTCTGTTGGCCTTTTCCTAGTTCTTTCCCCCCAAGCTTAGTCTTGTTACCTAGGTGCCTTTGTATAATTATTCCAGTCACTGTGTCGGACTGTCAGACCCAATTTAGAAAAGTACCTGCCTGTTACAAATATTTTACAGTGCTTGAATATGCAATGTATATAACTTTCCATAGAAAAAAAATCCATTATACAATTCTGTCTAATTGAAATTCTACTGTCGCAACAGTGGGGGGGGGGCGAAATTATTATTCCAGCAAAGTTGCAGTCCATCGTGAAGACCTAACTGATCTTCCACTCAAAGAATCAATTCCCTTTCATCTTTGATGAAGATGTGAGCTCTGTCAGACATGTTTTCCATATACATGGGGCGTTCGCTACTGAAATTCAGCATTACCACCAAATTTTATCAGTAGCAGGATTTGGGTCAAAATACATGGTTCGGGTCAAATCAGGACTTTGCTCTGAAATTCTAGGCAGTGCTTTCATCACGTCAGTTATACGTTTATCCAGGACTGTTTTTAATTAAGGCTGTCAACAGACTAAAAGGAAATTAGTTGTTTAAACAGTAGCCTTTTTGAACAATTAATTAATTAAAATGTGTGAGTTGCCATAAGCCATTTTGAGATACCAAAGAAAGGGTAAGAAAACGGATGGTTGCATAAGGATCTCACTTGCACAATTGCCTTCACTTGTTCTTCGCGCCATTCTTATGCATGTAAATCTGACTGGCTACGTAGCATCATGGTACCATCCAGTTCCTGATATGATCCCTAATTGTCTGTGATCACACAGGTAACTCAGCCAAAACGGGAAAATAATAAAGTAACCACTGGGAAATATGGGAAAATAAAAGCCAATATGGGAAAATACTAACCAGGGAAGATTCAGTTTAAGCTTCTGAGATCTGATGAGATCGGGCTAGCCTTTGCTATCCAGGCCAGGGCAGAGACGCAGGGCACACATTTAAACAGTGCATCTTGTAGTTAGGCCCATAGAAACATCGAGGAAGGCTCACAGTTCAAATCCTAACATACAGTTGCTCTCTTCTTCCAAATGCTAAGATTTAAACTGCATGCTCCTTGTGGCAGACACCTGCCTTTTTGGCTCATGTAACTTTATAAGGTACCCTTCAATGTTGTAATAGACCAAGAGTACAATTCTAAGCAGAGATACACCCTTCCAAGTCCAGCAAAGTGTGTAGAAGGGTTTAACTCAACTTAAGATTGCACTGTAGGAGGAAGACATTTATGCCAGGAGCAAAGCAAGATTTGGGAAGCATCAACTCCCCATGAAGGGCACATTCCTCTTTCTGATACCAACCAGGTCTGTGTCTTTGTTTCTGCTGCCCATTTAAATTTGCATTACTCGGGTCTCTGGGTTCAAAGGTAATTTACATTTTGCAAAGTTTTGCCTCTCTCTTTTTCTTTTGCTCTCATTAGCAGCCTCCAGAGTAAATTAACAAGCTCATCGATCTGAGCAGCTCCATTTGGAGAAGGACAAAAGGCTGGAGATGCAGCCCGCTCTGTGCTGCCTCTATGTGCAGCCGGGACCTTCCAACCCAGCAACTGCAGTGGACACAGGGCAAAGAAGCCTGGGTGATTTTTAAGAATCTAAAGACAGGGAGTTTCACGGGGTCGCCTAGATGTGAATCAGCTGCAATGGGTGACCCTGAGTTTTAGTACTGAGCAGAAAGCAGAGACAGGATAATGTAGTGTTTATTTTGTTTGTTTGTTTAGTTAGTTAGTTAGTTAGTTAGTTAGTTAGTTAGTGATTTATAACCCGCTCTCCCCAGCCGAAGCTGGCTCAGAGTGTCCAGCTTGAAAGACCTGAGTTCAAATCCTCCCTCAGCCATAAAACTTGTTGGGTGACCTTGGACCAGTCACTTCGGGATTCACCATCGAGTTTTACGTGAATCATAGAGCATCCCACAACATGGTGACATCACTTCTGGCTACATAGCTAGAAGTGACTTCACAGCATCAGGAGATCAGTGAGTTAAGTCTCCTGCCTCTCTCCCTGTCCGTAGTACAGCATCTGTTTTGCATATAGGAAGTTCCATACTGAATCCCCAGTATCTAAAGTAGAAGATGTTAGACTGTTCTTTACCTGAGATCCACTACCATTCAGAGTAGGCACCACCAAGTTAGATGGATTGATGGTCAGGACTACTATCATGTAGCTTCTTACGTTCCAAAATAAAAATCTCCAATTCCTTTTGATTTTGCATCAGATTCTGACAGATCTTTCTCCTAAGTGGAAACTTTCAACCCCTCCCCTCCCCCGCAATTTCACTTTTGGAGAGATGGTATGTCAACTCTATCAGCCCCCATCCTTACAGGAACTTCTGATAGCCCCTTGGGGGAAACAATGGTCTCAAGCAGCCCACACACCTGGAGCAACAAGCATCGGCCAGTGCAGGCTGGTGTTTGCATGCAAAAAAGCAGGTCAGGAAATGCCAGGGCTTGAAGTAGTTATTTCCTCCAGGGACTCAGTGTATTGCCTGCAGTATGTTTTATGGATAGGGCTGCTCCCATATGTCTCTGGCAAGGCATTTGGCTAAGCGGTACATTAACAGTTCCTTGTGCTAAGGAGCCATTGTTTGGGTACTTTAGTTTTGACATTTAAATGCATTTTTCAAATACAGTGAGATGAATGGGATGTCGCCGGGGAATCACGAAGGACTCTCACGCATTAAAGCAGACAACTGTGTTTTAATCTTTAACGGCGTGCTGGTCGCGCCTCCTGGAGGGTCTTTGTCACAGGAATGCTAGTGCTGCTTCAGAAACTTGGGACACAAGCTTTGTCGGTGGGGGGGGGCGAAGTTCTAGGCTGGCATTGTCCCTCCAGGAGAGAGGAAAGCAATGAGACCTTGGAAGATGGAGGACTTGGGGACCTGCCAACAGGTTAGGACACAGAGCAAGGTAGGAAAAGGCATCCATGCCAATCCATGCCAATTTCTTCAGTGTGCATTTGCGCACTGGTAAGGCCAAGGAGAGGATAAGCAACCCATAATTTTAAGGCGCTGGAAGCTGCAGAAACATGTGCATGCAACATGCTTTGTGCAGGATTTTGCAAGTTAAAAACGGAGCCACGGTTTGCTAATTAACAACCTCTTCTTTGGGAATAAGATCAGCTCTTTTGGAATTTCAAAATCTGGAGACAAATTGCAATTAGGATAATTTTGGATGCATCCCAGCATGGTGTAGTGGTTAAGAGCGGTGGTTTGGAGCAGTGGAGTCTGATCTGGAGAACTGAGTTTGATTTCCCACTCCTCCCACATGAGCGGCGGAGGCTAATCTGGTGAACTGGATTGGTTTCCCCACTCCTCCACACGAAGCCAGCTGGGTGACCTTGGGCTAGTCACCGCTCTCTCAGCCTCACTCACCTCACAGGGTGTCTATTGTGGGGAGGGGAAGGGAAGGTAATTGTAAGCCGGTTTGAGTCTCCCTTGAGTGATAGAGAAAGTTGGCATATAAAAACCAACTCTTCTTCTTCATCATCCCACTGCTTGGTGAGATTCCTGTTATTTAGCCAGCAACCTCATATCTCACTGGAGGTGATTTGTCTCTCCGGAGATGCTCTGACTTGGGATCATAGGAACACATGACACTGCTTTACCAAGTGAAATATAGGGCCAAAAGTATCCCAGCCATTCAAATTGAAACAAAACAAAACAAAAAAGAATAGAGTGTTATTTCTGAGCGGATTTGCAGGCATCCCCCTGTAAGAAAATGACCCAGCTGAGAAGCAATAATTGACTAGCATGTGTCTGATTCACACCCTTTGCAAATATAATTCTGCTCATGGAAGGCAATCTGAGTGGTCTCCCCCCTTTTTAGCCTTCCAAAAAAAAAAAAAAACCTAGATGCTCCGAACATCAGCTGCTGCCCATTTCTTTATTCACCAGTGTAGATGGATGCCTTGCTCTTGTCCCAAGCCTTCAAGGGTCGAGCATCATGATCGACACCTTGGGCCAACTCAGCAGCTGGATGGCTGCGGCTAATTGGCATATTTAGTCACAGGCAATTAGTGGAAGGTTGCCCGTCATTTGAACAAACATGGTTGCAGGCCAACCCAACATTGCTCCCCTCCGCCAAATGCATACTTTGCTGAAAACTGCTGGACAGGGGTTTTGCTCTTTTTGTAGAGACCTTGTCCACTGAGGTTCAAGGTTGCCATGTTAAATTGTGGAACTCCCTGCCCCAGGATGTGGTGACGGCTGCCAACTTGGAAAGCTTCAATAGGGGAGTCGACATGTTCATGGAGGAGAGGGCTATCCATGGCTACTAGTCAAAATGAATACTAGTCATGATGCATACCCATTCTCTCCAGGATCAGAGGAGCATGCCTATTACACTAAGTGCTGTGGAACACAGGCAGGATAATGCTGCTACAGTCGTCTTGTTTGTGGGCTTCCTAGAGGCACCTGGTTGGCCACTGTGTGAACAGACTGCTGGACTTGATGGGCCTTGGTCTGATTTAGCATGGCCTTTCTTGTGTTCTTATGCTCTTCTAGTTTTAGGAGAATCCTGTCCCCATTGATTTGTCCAGTGTATTGTTTTTGTTTATCACTCGCCAAAAGGTTTTACTATCATGTTATCATGAAGCATGCAATAGTTTTCGCCAGTTTTTTGCGAACATATTGGGAGTATTGTTTTCTGTAAGTTTAATATTGCAGTAGGAATTCCTGAGCATTTGAGCTTCAGAACTTGGATAAATAAGATATTTTAGCATGCTTTAGCTTGCGGTAAATGGCATTAAACCAGGGAGGGCCATGTTTGGATTTCTTGGATTTTGTGGTTGTGCACAAGGGAACCAGAAGGGATATAAGTTGTTCATAGGACTGAATCACCTTTTCAGGAAGACCCTGCTTTCAGAAGGAACTTTGAAAGCATCATTTCCCACTCGGATCATGATTATCAGTTTTGGATCGTGATACGTTCACCAGCAAAGACGAATAAGGAAAGAAGGCACACTCAGAGGCGGAATTTAGAAATAGTGGCCAGAGGACTTCTTCCTCTTTGAAGGAATGTGCGCATCAAAGTTTGCTTTCCCCCTGCTCTGTTTCCTTTCATTAACTCACTAGTTTTTTTTTCCCAGGGCTGGCTCTGGGGGGAGAGGTACTTGGTTCTTACATTACCGAAGACTTCCCGTCAATAGCAGCAGCATCACAGATCATCAATCATCCACGGCTCAGCAATCCCGGCCACACCAAGTCATGGCGGGTAGAATTAACAGATGAAATTAAAGCCATACTTCTTTTTAAAAAAAAGAAGAAGAAGGGGGGGAACCCCTCCTCAGAGCCATCAGGCGTGGAGTCCGTCTTCAGCAAAGGGGATGCTGTGACTTTTTTTTTCCTGCGGTAACGGCTTCAAAGCCAATTAGTTCGAAAAGTAGCAGTTAATATTCCAAGCACTGGGAGGAACCAAATGCAGTAGCCCCAAGTTTGACTTTCAGTGGAGGACGCAGAACAAAAATGTTGTCTCAGGGAGGGCTGGAGAGGTTTTATGATACCAGCAGATGCGGTGTATGAACAACTCAGAATGGTTTACCTGGGTTTGCTCAGTTGACCCTTAACAGCCTGCTTGGTCTATCTCTGATTTATCGGCATGCTGAAAAAGCTGGATTTATATCCATGATCATTGGCGTGAAATGTTAGTGCATAAAATTGGGAGTACCTTTGAGGTCTGTACCTAAATCTTTAATTTTTATGTCAGCTAAGAGAGACAATAAGCTTACACAAAGCACAAGCTGAGCATAAATTACTCTGCTGCTGAAGGCAGAAGAACTGACTGACTCCCTGATCTGGTCTTACATACTTAGAATCAAGCACAAGCCAATGGACAGCAACAGGGGTCCCAAACCAGGGACACAGGTGGTGGGCCTAGACACTTGACTCCCTGAGCCATTGGGACAGTTAGCATGCCCAACCTGGCTGGCACTGAATGCCAATCTACTGCAGCACCACCCCTGAGGATGGCCAGAGGGTAGGGTTGCCAACTGCCAGGTAGTAGCAGGAGATCTCCTGCTAATTCAACTGATCTCCAGCCGATAGAGATCAGATCACCTGGAGGAAAATGGCCGCTTTGGCAATTGGACTCTATGGCATTGAAGTTCCTCCCCTACCCAAACCCCACCCACCTCAGGTGAAGAGGGACCTGGCAACCCTACCAGAGGGTGGTTCTGCTGATTTGAGTTCAGCCGAGACCACGTAATAAGAGCCAACAGGATCTCAGCTGGTCCAACAAAGCTGATTCTTACTAAGCTAACATTTTGTCTGCCGACCATGTTCAGAAACCGATACGCAGAAACATTTCATACATATCAGGAAAGCAGCTAAAGAAGGAGTGATGTGTGTTGGCATAAGCTGGAACTTGGCCTGGGAGCCACCTCACCTGTACCCATCTCAATTTATTAATGTTTTAGTCACAGACCTTAACAATGTTCAGATTAAAACCATACAAAATGTATAACCCACAACACCCAAGGTTACATGAATAAAATTTTTAAAATGTTACAGACAGCCACATATATACATATTGATTGAATGTTATAGTTCTCCTAAATTATTCTTTCTGTGTCAACTTCGGGGTCTGATTTTCAACAAATTTCTTCCTTATCTTAGAAGCTAACATGATATAAAAGGCCACACTAAGTGTGATCTTTGAATTAACATCTGCCATTAAAAATCTAACTCGGCCCTCAACTGTATCTAAAACATCTGGGATATGCTGGGTTAATTTAAAACGAATGGAGTTGTAAAATGGGCAACTAAACAGAATATGTGGGAGATCCTCTATTGAACCTGAGGTCGATAATTGGCACCTCACCTGTAGCTCCTCATGGAGAACCACTGAAACCCGCAACTGTAAACAGCGACAGTGCCATCCTCCTAAAATCCTCCAGGAAAGCTCTACCTGGCCTCTCCCCAAGCAGCCGACTAGTTCCTCGTGACCTGACCTGGCTGTCATTGCTTTCATTGCCTAGGCCACAACCAAAATCTGGCCTAGTCTACGTGGCTTCATAACCTTCCTCTAGGTACTTCATCATACCCACCTATCTCCTTGAGCCAAATCTACCTCTGTTCCACCAGCTCATCAACCACTTATGGCTACTGGGTCCCAGGTGAGAAGAGGCACCTAGAGGCCGCCCCAAGGTGCTGAATTATACGGCTCAAAGCTTTTTCTTTTGAAATGCTCAACCAGAGCATCGGTAGACCTGCTCCACTAAGAGCTCAGTTGGGTCCTAGTCTTCGAATCATTTTTCACATTCAGCCTCATCTGGGGATCTGCTCAAATGCACATGGACATTTCATTTTTAGAATGCATACCCTGCAACCTTCTACAAGTTAAGGGTGGCTAACAAACTATGTAGCACTTTCCCATGTGTAAAAATGTCCCCATATAGAATTTTTTAAAATGTGGCTGAAATATTGACATACCTCTGTTTCTGTTTCGGGGCGTCCTCCCTGGGATAGAGTGTGGGGGAGTGAATGGATCCGTGTAAGTTTAACATTGTGTATTTTTACCTACTAGGATTTCTATTGAAGTGTTGAAAGTTGTATTCCTTCTGTTTACTGCCTTTAAGGTGGTGTAGATCTCCTCAAATCAGAGATGGGAAGAAAAAGAGAACACACAAAGAAGGAAAGAGAAGTGTTGGTAAAGGAAAAGAAAGTGATCATTATTGACAGAAGAACAGGGAACAGAACAATGAAACTCATGGGGAAAGGGAATGTGTAAAGTGATTTTTAGTTGGAGCAACACCTACCATCTTTGGAGGCTCTCCATGGTTCTGAAAAACATACCTTGAGTCCTGTGCTCTTGTACTGCACATATCCTCCCTGCTCCTTGATGCCTAAATCCTGCTACCTGCTTTCAGTTGCTCTAGGTCAGTTCTACCCATCATCTCTTAAGCTCTCAGCCTGGCCAGAACACAACAGCAGCAGCCTTCAGAGGTGGTTTAGGTTGACAGATTTCTTCCCCAGTGCTACCCTATGGACTTCATGACAGAAAGGAAGAGGAAAAGTAAATGAGGAGCAGAAGATATGAGGGAAGCTTCCAAAATCAATTCTACAAATTTAAGGGGGTCAATAGACTCAGAGAAAGCCAATCAAACAAAGCCATGTGACCCTTTGAAATGCTCAGGGGTTTCTTGACATAGATGAATAATTTGGTGATCTTCCAAATAATTCTTCTGAATTGCTCCAAAGTCACTGCAGGCACTTTCCCCCTTGAAGTATAGTACCACAAAAGAAAACCTTTCTCTAATATGTACAAAAACCAAAATCCCAGAAGTTTTTTAAAGCCATTATTTTGCCAAGTAAATCAAGTGCCTGAGATCTACCCATCAATTTGTTCCCTCACAACTCTCTTTCTTTCTTTCTTTCTTTCTTTCTTTCTTTCTTTCTTTCTTTCTTTCTTTCTTTCTTTCTTTCTTTCTTTCTTTCTTTCTTTCTCCTGCCTTTCTCCCCAATGGAGACCCAAAGCGGCTTTCATCATTCTCCTCTCCTCCATTTTATATTTATTTTATTCAACTTATACCCTGCCCTTTCCCATCCTAAAATGGGCTCAAACAGCTGTATCAGAGCCATCAGTCACAATCCAGAAAACAGCTCCAGCAAAAGCTGCAATCCTGTACGTGTTTATTTAGGTGTAAGCCACGTTGAACACAATGGGACATTTTTAGTATAAACGCTCAGGTTCAGACTGTCCCATCCAAACCTATAGTAAAGAATGCACTTGTGACTATTCCATCATTTTTAGGGGTATGTATCACTGGCCATGATTCTTCCATTTTAACCAAGCTGAAATTTAGTTTTTGGCAACCACAGTCTTCATTCTAGCCAGTAAATTACCAGCCAGTTTGTAATCACATGAATGCATAAAGCCTTTAAAAATATCCAAGGAGGATAACTAGTGGATCCCCGGATAATTTGAATCTAGTTATATCCTCTACAACCTGTTCACTGTTACTTTCTAAACTAGAAGAATTTTGCTTTGCTTTCTGATTCACTGTGGTGTAAAGGACGAATCAATCCTAAGCAATCTCCTCAAAGCAAGCACGTTCTAAGGAGGGCCAGCGTTTCCGGGAAGGCTGAGGAATACTTGGCAGACTTCCATCGATGAAAGCGTGACATTTAGTCCCGCACTTTGAAATATGTTTAAACTACCACATGGCACAAAGACCCCGAGGGAACCTGGGAGCTAAATGAGAATTTGATGTCACGGGTAGTCACAACCTTTTCTTCACCGTATCAGCTTAAATACAGAGCAAACAAGTTGGCATTATAGAGTTATGTCAAAGCAAAGTTTCAAAATAAATCATAATATATACTTAGGGTTGCCCTGAGGGATGTTTCTCATGCTTGCATGTGTTTGTAAGAAATGCTCTCTTTTCTACTATGGGATATTTCTGTGCTATTCAGAACCTCAATTGGCTAAGCAGACGTACTGTATGTTCTTATTGGCTTTAAAGGGAATTAGATGGAAGGTAGTTCCAACGATGGCTATTAGCCATGACAAATGGAACTTCCATGTTCAGAAGCAGCAAACCTGTGAAAACCAGTTACCAGAATGAAGGCATACTACCATGACTAAGGGGCAACAATGAGGGGACGCTGTGTGTCTCTGCTTATGGGCCTTCTGGATAACATGGTTAGCCTCCATGGGGAAAGGATGTGGGACTAGATGGAAACATGAACACATGAAGCTGCCTTCTACTGAATCAGACCCTTGGTCCATCAAAGTCAGTATTGTCTACTCAGACTGGCAGTGGCTCTCCAGGGTCTCAGGCAGGGGTCTTTAGCATCACCACCTGCCTAGTCCCTTTAATTGGAGATACTGGGGATTGAACCTGGGACCTTCTGCCAGCCAAGCAGATGCTCTGCCACTGAGCTACGGCCCTAGCAGGATCCAGCAGGGCTCCTCCTATGTTTATTTATTAATTTGTCCACAGTGATATCATCATTTAGCTAAATCTAAATGTTGAATATAGTGTAGAACATAAGAACTTAAGAAAAGCCCTGCTGGATCAGACCAAGGCCCGTCAAGTCCAGCAGTCTGTTCACACAGTGGCCAACCAGGTGCCTCTAGGAAGCCCCCAAACAAGATGACTGCAGCAGCACCATCCTGCCTGTGTTCCACAGCACCTAAGATAATGTGTGTGTAAAGTGCCGTCAAGTCGCAACCGACTTATGGAGACCCCTTTCCTCTTCCACTGTAGGATCCCTGATTATCTGGGAGCACCTGGGAAAATAATCCAGGAAGGACAGCCCAGGGGGAGAGGAAGAAAGTCACCAAAGCCACAATGACTAGGAAAAGCAAGGGCACAAAAGAAGATCGTATTTGGGGGGAAGATTTTTCTCTTGCTCCAAAATGAGTACTTTAGGCCCCACAATATACAGCACAACCTTATAAAATGACACAGTAATTCAATGGCTATAACAACCGAGTTGGTAATGCTGGACTTAGTAATATAGGCGACTGTGCCTTGAGATCTCCCTGCCACCCTCCTCCTTGGCCTGGTTGTTGCGTTAGAGAGAGAGAGAGAGAGAGAGTGCAGTCTTAGAGCTGAAAAACATGGCGCAACAGGAAGACAAATGAAGATCTGTAAAGGCAAAGGGGATGTCTTTGCTGTCCTTGAAAAGGTTAGTCTCTTGGGGCTTTAACTTTTGCATAGTAAGCTACTGTTTGGACTGATGAGGTCAAGCACATGCTTTGAATATAGAAAGTTTCCATTGCAGTCTGTGGCATCTCTGGTTAAAGGGTGCCCCTGACACCAAAATCGGATTTCTGTAGTTGGTTTGGATTACGCTCTGGTTTCTAAAGACTGTGGTCAGCATCTCAATGGGTGAAAACTCACGGTCGCTTTAGCCTCCTTTATTCCCTGTTTCGGACAGGATTCAGCCAGGTTTGAACGCGTGCGTTTTGCCGAACGTGCGTTCGATCCTGGTTGGATCCTGGCTGAAACAGGGAATAAAGGAGGCTAAAGCGACCGTGTGTTTTCGCCCAGGGTGATCATTTTAGTTTGTAAGCTTCTTGGGGCAGGGGGCCATCTTCTTGTGTCCCATCAAACACCATTCGCATCAATGGCACTATCTAAACCAGGGGTCGGCAAATTCATTAGTCAAAAGAGCCAAATATCAACAGTACAAAGATTGAGATTTCTTTTGAGAGCCAAATTTCTTAAACTTAAACTATATAGGTAGGTACACTGTTTATTAACTTAATAAACTTTAATTAAAGTTTTAAGTCTTAATAAACAATGAATAAATAGCCATCATGGGGTTAGCAGTCAAAATGACAACCACATAAACCACAATCAAGTTCTCCCTCTTCTCCCCAGAATGTGTACCTATGGAAATACATGGCAGGATCCCACCAAGGAGATTTTCCCATACTGCCATTTCCAGCAGAAGTCAATAACATAGAGCAAGGGTCGAAACATATATAGGGTCACATCATGCTATGGTTCTCTTAGCTACACTTTGCGGGGAAAAGAAGTAATGGCACGGGGTGGCCATTACATGGGAGCCAGAGTGGTATAATGGTGAGAATTTTAGATGTGGACTGAGGGGGTTCAAATCCCGCGGCAATGAAACTTATTGGGTAACTTTGAGCCAATCGCTGTCTCGGTATCACTGACCTTACAGGGTTGTTGCATGAAGAGAGAAGGGGGGGACATGTATGCTGGCCTGAAGACAGATACAGCCATGTGCACGTCTTTAAGTTCCTTGTGGTACGGGAGGGGGCGGGGAATACAAATGTCTTGCACTGTCCGGAATGTAGATCATGATCTTTCATAGTGGTACAGCCGTGCCATGATGCCCCCATCTGAATTGGAGTGACAAGGAGTGGGGCTGTAAGAAAAGCAAGGCATTTGTGATTCTTTGGACAGTACATGAAAGGTGGGAAAGTCAGAGATAAAAGCTTGACTTTCCCAGACACAATGCTAATTGTTGCACTTGGCATCCAAAAGATTACTCGCTAAGCAACTGGCCTGAGGTGCAAACGTCTGGTGGGAGGGGTGTTATGGGCCATTGACTTTCCGTCAAAAGATATTCTGCACCCATTAATTGTTATATGACATGTGGGAAGCAAAAAAGAAATGTGAAAATAACAGGGAACCAAGTAGCCTTTGATTGTTTACCAGGTTAAGAGAAGGCTCGCTGTCAGGTGCTAGAGGCTACTGTGGATTCTCTCTTGAGAAGCACCCCTTGAGAAGAGCATTCTGCCCCCAGGGCTGATATACTGGTCTTAGGTAAAGGTGCCAGCATAGCTAAGATAGGAGGGGAGGGGCTGTTTACATAAGGAGAACACATATTGCCTTCCCACTCCAGAAGGAGAAAGAGGAGGGCTCATTAAGCAGTAGATTAAAGCTTGGTTGAGAATGTTTCCTTCATTGATTTAAGCAACCTACTCCTTTGATCCAGCCGTGATTGACAATGATATTTTAAGAAATTCTGAGCAGAGAAGAATTGAATGGTTGCATGTCATGCCTTTCTGTTCCACTTGTGAAGACACAGATCTACCCTGCACCAAATCAGAGCATAGGTTCACCTAGCACAGTATTATCTACTCCAATTGGCAGCAGCTCTCAGTCTTTCCCAATACCTGTGACCTGAGATCATAGAATAGAATCATAGAATCATAGTTGGAAAGGAAAACCAGTGTCATCTAGTCCAACCCCCTGCACAATGCAGGAAATTCTAAACTACCTACCCCCCCCACACACACACACCCAGTGACCCATACTCCATGCCCAGAAGATGGCTAAGATGCCTTCCCTCTCATCATCTGCCTAAGGCAGGGGTCTCAAAACTGCGGCTCCAGAACCGCATGCGGCTCTTTGGCCCGTTGAGTGCGGCTCTCCGAACTTGGTTCGGAGCCCCTACTCTTGCGCCCGCTCGCTCCGGCAGCTGGACTGCGGAGCCGGCGCGCCTGAGAGAGAGAGAGCGGGTGAGAGGGTGCGCTGTCTCTCCCCCCCCACCACCGTGGAGAATGGCCGGGTCCCCCTTTCCCTTGCCCTCAATGGTTGGGAGGCTAAAGCCTCCCCTCCCCTCCCCTCTAGCTGCGTGATTGCTGGGCGGGCAGCTCAGCGGTTCCTGCCCCCCCGCCTATCAGCTGTTGGGCAAGGCGGGCTTCCTTTGGTAGACCTGGCCTCCGGCTGAGTCCCATTGGGAGGCCATGTCTACCCACTGGTTTTCTTGGCGGTAGACCTGGACTCCGAGGAGGGGGAAAAGTCCCCCTTCAGAGGCCAGGTCTACCAGTTGGCTTCTAAGGGCCTCCGGAGGCCAGGTCTACTGCCAAGAAAGCCAATAGGTAGACCTGGCCTCCCAATGGGACTCAGCCGGAGGCCAGGTCTACCAATAGGCTTTTATGGCGGTAGACCAGGCCTCCAGACGAGGACTCCGGACGGGGAGGGGGAAATGGCAGGGACTTACAATTAATTTTTTATCAATAAATAAGATCACTATTAAGTATGATATCAACTTTTATTCAGTTTACCTATAGTTTAATTAAGACTTAAAACTTTAATTAAAGTTTATTAAGTTAATAAAATAAAATATATCCAAAGGATATATTAATCAGTTTTGATGTTGTATCCCTCTTTACCAAGGTTCCAGTAAAAGACACAATCTCATTGATTAACCAGATTTTTCCAGACGATATAACAGCCTTATTTCACCATTGTTTGACAACAAGTTATTTCCTATGGGATCAAGAATTTTATGAACAGATTGATGGAGTAGCTATGGGAAGTCCACTCAGTCCAGTAATAGCAAACTTTTACATGGAATATTTTGAAAAGACAGCATTAGAATCAGCACCTTACAAACCTACAGTCTGGTTCAGGTTCGTAGATGATACATTTACCATTTGGAGCCATGGTGAAGAAAAATTAATGGACTTTCTAAACCATCTTAATAATATCCATCCAAACATTCAGTTTACCATGGAAAAGGAAATTGAGGGTAAACTCCCATTTCTTGATACCCTTGTCATCCGTAAATCAAACCTTCAGTTAGGTCACAAGGTCTACCGGAAACCAACTCACACAGATCGCTACTTACACAAAAACTCCAACCACCACCCCCGACAGAAAAGAGGAATAATCAAAACATTAATGGACCGTGCAAGACGGATCTGTGAACCACAGTTTCTCAAGGAAGAAACTAATCATCTAAATCACGCACTGCTAGCAAACGGCTACTCCAAGAATGAAATCAGAAGGGCCATTAAACCAAACAAAAATCAGAAAACTCAAGAAAAACAGTCTCCCATAGGAAAGGTATTCTTGCCATTTATTAAAGGAGTCACTGATAGGATGGAGAAACTTTTGAAAAAACATAACCTACAAACAATGTTTAAACCCACCAAGAAAATACAACAAATGCTACGATCAGCAAAAGACAAAAGAGACCCCCTCACCTCTGCAGGAGTATATCGTATACCTTGCAGCTGTGGAGAAGTTTACATCGGGACCACAAAACGCAGCATACAAACAAGGATAAAAGAACATGAAAGATACTGCAGACTTGGCCAACCTGAGAAATCAGCAGTGGCTGAACATGGACTGACACAAACAGGACACAGGGTCTTATTCCAAGACACTGAAAGACTGGACAATTCTACCAACTATTTTGTCAGATTGCACAGAGAAGCCATTGAAATTCATAAACATCAGCACAACTTTAACAGAAAAGAGGAGAGTTTAAGAATGAATAAGGCTTGGCTTCCTGCCCTGAAAAACCTCCAGACAAAGACAACATTCAACAATAGCCATACAGATTAGCTTTGGATTACACACATTAACAGATCACTTCAGGATACAATGGTTCCATATTAACATACCATACCCTCATTAGCACATTATCTTGATACTTACAGGACAATACTTTTGCAGGACAATACTCAGCTCAAACCCAACCCCTTTCTGACTATATATTACTCTTCCTACACCATTGACACTGAGAGACACTGTCCTTCAGTGTTACTACTCTGAAGATGCCTGCCACAGTTGCTGGCGAAACGTCAGGAAAGAAAATTCCAAGACCACGGTTACACAGCCCGGATAACCTACAAGAACCAATTAATAAACAGTGTACCTACCTATATAGTTTAAGTTTAAGAAATTTGGCTCTCAAAAGAAATCTCAATCGCTGTACTGTTGATATTTGGCTCTTGTGACTAATGAGTTTGCCGACCCCTGGCCTAAGGTCATAGAATCAGCATTGCTGACAGATGGCCTTCTAGCCTCTGCTTAAAAACCTCCAGGGAAGGAGAGCTTACCACTTGCCGAGGAAGTCTGTTCCACTGAGAAACCGCTCTAACTGTTAGAAAATTCTTCCTAATGTCTAGACAGAAACTCTTTTGATTTCATTTCAACCCGTTGGTTCTGGTCCAACCTTCAGGAGCAACAGAAAACAACTGGACACCATCCTCCAGATCACAGTCCACTGCTCCAAACCACTGCTCTTAACCACTATACCATGCTGAGGGCAATACCTGCTTTCCATCTTTATCAGCAAGAGTGGGGCCTCCTGTTGTCAAAGATCCCACTGTGCATGTGTGCAAGCATGCATACATGTGCATTCAATGTCTGTTTATAGACCAATCATACAAAGATGAGTGCAGTGCACTCCCTCATAAAAGCCTTCCAAAAGACTGTCATATGGAGAGGCAGTTTTCTAGTATCAAGTAAATACAAGATAAACATCCAAGTCTATGTTAAAACAAGGTTATAAATGAAGTAGAAATGTAAAACAAAGTGTTACAACCCACCATCACAATCCTTATCCACCATCTGGAGTGGCTGATGTCTTCTTCTCCCTCCTGTATTACTGATGATTGCTGGGAATTGGGAGGGGATCTCAGCTGGGTCTGGATCCCGGCACAATGGAGGGTTGCCTTCCAGCTTCCTGGCTTCCTCCTGATCATTAGCATTATCTTCTGGTGGCTTGTCTCTATCAACAGTTGTAATTTCTTATTCTTGTCCCTCTGCAGTTTCCAAACCATGTGGAGCAGATAACGATAATTTCCTTGCCCTTCAATAAAAGAGAAGGGGGGGACTGACTTCCATGGCTCCTTGGCATTGCACAAGCACCCTTCTTCCTCCTTTGATGCCTTGTTTGGTGGGATCCACCCAATCTGTTCTCCTCAGCATCATAAAGGTACAAAAGAACTAGCAATTCATTGAAATAACCCCAGCAAAGAGCCTTGAAATTATACAGATGCTGGGGGGGGGGAGGGGATCAATAAATATATAAGATGGGGATAATGCATTAGTCGTGTGTCTTCCTGGAAGCTAATGACAAATGTCTTGTTTAAAGGGAAGATCAAAACATCGAGGGAAAATGAGATGAAATGGATAGGAATGTCCCTGAGGAGAATACGTTTTGGAGAAGAACTCCCAACGGGAATTTGGGAAATTGGCAATTATCTTTCCGACTGGCAAGGAGGGACTTCGTAAAAAGTGTTTGCATTATTACGTCAGCATTGCCGAAACATGAGACTGGGTGGGTGTCACTTGTGGCTGTGCTTAGGGGAATGGATGAGGACTTATTAGCAATGTTCCTATATGAACGTCAGGTAAGATATTCAGCAGAAGCTCTGCATTCCCCTCCCATCTGCCTTTAGTGGTGAGGTGAGTGATTACTTTTCAGCTATGATGCCTTCACCCCTGGAAGTAGATGGCCCATTGATCTTCAGCCAGAAATCTACAAGAACAAAAATCATGAAAAGGCCAACACATTTGTATTAAAATCTTCCTCGGGAGCAACTGTTAAATAGTAATACACATACCTAATATTTTAAAACTATAAAGTCCATTATTATTATTTGTCATTAAACTAGGCATACATTTATGGCAGGGTTGGGATCAGCCCTCACAGTCTCAAATGCACCAAAAGTGGTTTCATTGAACACTGTAATTGTTACATTTCATGTTGTCATTTGTTTGTAGAAATGAAAAATGAGATATGCGTAAACATTCCCACCGGTGACAATAATTACTTCAGAGCTGGGTTCTTTTAAAAGTTACCAGCAGCCGAGGTTAGCCTGGTTAGTTCACACTAACATCTGAAATGTGCACTGAATAGGGAGAATGCTGGTGAACATCCCATGATATCACAACAGCTTGGACAACGGAAAGAGGAGGACCTTTTCGGGCACCAAACAACAGGGAAAGATAGGATTTTTCAAAGAAAGCAGAAAAAAATGGGATTCTTGTGACAGAAAGGTCCCATTCTGGGGAACAACGTTCTGCAGATTAAATTACCACTGAATTCCACAAAGGTCATTTTCCCCCTCCCTACTCGGGGTATCTTTTTTTAATTCTCTGCTCACTGACATAAATCTTCCAACAGCATCTGCAAGACGACGCCTCCAACGGCCTCTTTGTTTGTAAGCAGAGTTGGCTTGATCCGTCTCTCCCCACCCTTCTTCTGACTTATTTCAGGGTCCCAAATTTGAAATGTGTCGCGTTACGCTGCCACCAATAAAGTTGTGCATGCCATGTTGTGACACGCGGAATATTATTAATTGTCAATCACCAACTGCCATCCTTGTCAAGATGCTCTCTTTCAAACAGGCTGCTTTAGGACCTGAAGAGATTTTTAATCAAATGTTAATAACGCAGAATCTGTCAGTGGACTGTCGACATAGAGCTATAATAAAAAGTGAACATATGACGTGGCAGTTTTTTTTAACACTCTCATTTGGGGTCCTGTGCACTCAGCTGTGGAACTTCTGCCAGCATGAAGACATGGGGGGGGGGTGGTACCTTGGTTGTCTCCAGGATAATAATGATGATGTCTACTTGCACATGACAGTGTGGGATTTCATCGCTTCTCCAGGAGCATGATGTTCCCCACGCCCTCCAAGGTGTGATTTCAGACCAGGACAGAAAGGGTTACAACTCCCATTTTGCTCCCCTTCCTCTCTCAGCTCTCAGCACCATCACACTTCTAGGAAACAAAGAAAGCAATCTTCCTCGGCTTCCAGAAGACATCCTTCAAGCAGCCAGGTGCAAGTTTGACCTTAGGTACCATCTCAAGAGGATTTGTTTTGGGGTGGGGGGTTTCCCCCAGTGCATGGGAGCATTCAGAAATATGATTCTCCCTCTTGTAGTCCGTTCTGTCACATCACTCACAGCTTGTTTTGTTACATAGGTTGATCCAGATTCATCTGTTAACAGTGGTATTGTGCCCTGACCTAGATAGCTCAAGCTAGCCTGATCTCGTCAGCTCTTGGAATCTAAGCAGGGTCAGCCATGGTTAGTAGTTGGAGAGACCACCAAAGAAGTCTAGGATTGCTATGCAGAGACAGGCAATGGCAAACAGCCTCTGATCTTCTCTGGCTTTGAAAATTCTATGGGGTCACCATAAGTTGGCTGTGACCTGATGGCACTTTTCACCACCACTGTTTTTGTGGGGGAGGGGAATGTTCTCTTCCATGCATGGCAGCCAATGTTTCTTGGAAGACGGGTTGGATGTAAATGTCAAGAACAAATATAAATGTGCATACTTCCAACATTCCCATTAGGATGTGCAATGTAAGGGACAGAAATAGAGGACAAGCTGTTTTTTGAACATCTTTTCCTATATTTATTTGTGTGTGTGTGTGTGTGTATCTATATCTATCTCTATCTATCTATCTATCTATCTATCTATCTATCTATCTATCTATCTGTATCAATATCGTTAAAAAAAAGTAAAGATAAAGATATGAAAATATTCCCAGGTGGACTCCCATTCAGGCATTGACCAAAGTTTACTTCGGCATGATTGTTATATTTAGGGTTAAGTACATTTTCCTGTATCTGTTCCTTCGTTGTTTCAGATTTTTGCCCCGTACTGCACTGTTCCATTCCAATTGTGCTATCACCAGGAAGACCATGGGGCGGGCGAGGTCTCGCGGGACGAGCGGCGCCCCCACCCCACCCTTATGGCACTCCCTCTTCTCCCCGGAGCCGCCCGGGTAAGTCCACAATGCCCGACCTGTTTATTCAGGTCGGGTTTCTTCTCCCTGTTCATATGCATCTTTCCACTCCCTTGTGCTTCCAATAAGCACAATGTGATAAAACACTGCAGAAAAGCAACCTTCATGTGAAAATGCATATAGTTGAATCAAAATTGTTTTTGTGCTGATGGGCCCACATACTCCTACACATTAGTAAAACACCACACAAAAAGAATCTTGATGAAAGGGTCCCTGCAGTCAAAACAAGACTGCTATTTTGCGGCATTTTATCAATGCACTTGTGAATGTCAGTAGTAGGGATGGGGGAAAGATGCATCTGAATGGAAGGACATGGAAGCAAACTATACCAGTGGGGTGCTTTGTGAGAAAAAATAGAGCAACACAAAATTCCTATTGCATTAGATCCATTTCAGAAACAAGGCTCGATAATTTGGAACTTGGTCATCCAGGGAGAAATTTGGATGATGAGAATTTTGGAACACCTCTTGTGGTAATACGTGCCTTCAGACAAAGTTCTGGGACATTACTGATCTTCTCCCTGTGGAACTTCTGATAAGTCTCCAACGCACTATTATGGGGAGTGGAATTCCTTTATTCCAAAATTCACTTTTAAGATATAGACATTGATTCCTCTTATTCTCCTTTTTCTCTTACAAAAGAGGAATTTCTCATTCACTCTGCTTTCCCTTGTAGTTTTGTTTCACTGCTATGCACCTTTTTGTAGCATCAGCCCTTGAACTTTTTTTCCCACCACAGGATGGTGCTCTAGCAGAATAGGAAGGTTTGGGAAGACACCTCTTGCCTCTGAGCAACAGCAGAGTAAAATTCTGAAATTTTGCAGAACCTTCCTTCCTGCCCTTCCTCTCTTAGAATTACTCCTTGATCAAAATAAAATTGATTAGAAACTTCAGATTCCTAAAAATCGGGGGGTGCAATGCTGGATTTCAGGGGGAAATTGGGCAAAGAGAATTTAGGAGAATATCTCCTAGCGCTAGAATGAAATCATACAAGGTACACCACACAACCTCCAAAAACATGGTCCCCGCTACTGTACATTGTATCCTTTCCTCGTGCTGAGTAGTTCATCACAACACTCAGTGGCTTGCACTTGCCTGCTCTATAGATTCAATTTGAGTCTCCAGTCAGAGTTTGAATGGATTTATTGTACTGAAATGCAATTCCACAGACATAACCTCCGCTCTGACCCGTCATTACTTATAATGCTAAACTTTGCTATGTTAATTCTGCCTTATGTTTTTAGATATTTTACGACACTTGGCTTAAACATTTTTTATCTACATATCTGTTTATGTCCACCTAAATTATCGTTGCTTCCAGGGGACCTTGCGCACACCAGAATGGGCAATTCATTATGCCGATCCCTTGCTTAAATGAATTTCGAAAATTTAATAAAGTTTCTCCCTCTCACTCACATTGTGTTCAATCACTCCGCTGCAAACACTCATCCGGCGTGATCAAATCTTAAGCAAAGCAATATGGTTTACCTCAGAACAGAACAGCCACAATGCAAAACTTCCAGAATTGTCATAGTTTATTAAAATCCCTTCCTAACACATCAAAATTGTTCCTGTTACCTCCCCTCCTCTCGCTGTCAGTTTGCAAAGCACAGGTCTCTCTCTTCCTCTCTCTGCAGGGGTTTTTTGGGGAGGTTGGTACACATATTTTCTTTCTTTGTGTTTTGTAACATCATAGGCACGATCTATCCCTGCAACAGAAATAAGCTGAGCGTGAGGCGATATAATGGACCATACCACCTCGGGCTACAAGAGGGAGGATCACATTTTTGAACGTTCCTTACATTTTTTTTAAAGCCTCTCTGCAAGTAGAAAACTAGCAACACAGGGACAAATGTTCTAATCCAGTTCTTCAACCTCCGGTGCTCTGTTTCTGCTTGGGGAATGTGCAAAAATGTGGTACAGTTAGAATGGATGCAGTCCATTCCCCCATTCAACCACCTCCTTCTTCTTCCTCAACCTACACCAAGCCTTAGCCATTACCGTGGTGACTCAACATCCTGGATAGTGACGTCACTGAAGCAACCCTACGTCCGATTAGAGATAGCAAGCATATTTTCTTTTAAGGAGACAGTTGTGTCCACTAATCCCAACATAGCATGGTCACCACCAAGTTGGGAATGCAACAGCAGCAAAACTGTGACTGATTTGAATGCTGTCTGTGAAGCAACCCCACAGGCTTCTGCATGACTCTTGCAGTTTCTCAGACTGGTTCCTCTGAGGAGGAAGGTAGGGATAGCTTCCAAGGTAAGGAGGACGTTGCACCCTCCTGGACTTTGAGCAGGGCTTCTAAAGATACCCTGGTTCCTGACTTCTGGGTTTTTTCAGAAAAAAACCTTCTTCTCAGAAGCTTCACAGATTCTCCCCCTGGGGAGGAGGAGCTGATGTCCTGGTCCATGATAACCCCCTTTACAAGGATACAGTTGTCTGGAGGGGAAACTGTCAGGGAGGGTTGTCTAGTGAGGCAGGGAGAATCACACTATGGCCCAAATTCAGAGGGACGTGGGCCCAGCTTATAATGGGGTAAGGATTTCTGATCTGGGGAAGTGATCTGGAGCGTGGTGTAGTGGTTAAGAGTGGTGGTTTGGAGCAGTGGACTCTAATCTGAAGAACCGGGTTCAATTCCCCGCTCCTCCGCATGAGCGGGGGATGCTAATCTGGTGGACCAGGTTCGTTTCCCCACTCCTACACTTGAAGCCAGCTGGGTGACCTTGAGCCAGTCACAGCTCTCTTAGAGCTCTCTCAGCCCCACCAACCTCACAGGGTGTCTGTTGTGGGGAGGGGAAGGGAAGGTGATTGTAAGCCGGTTTGATTCTTCCTTAAGTGGCAGAGTAAGTCGGCATATAAAAACCAACTCTTCTTCTTCATACTTTGGTTTCAAAATTTACCCCCAACAATACTACTGAAAAGTTCTCAGCTCTCCAGTATTAGAAGAAGACAGGTCCTGTCTAAGAGTGAGTGAGCAGCCCAATATCCATAATGAGTTGGTGTGACACTGCTTAGGGCCGAAGTGGCCATATGAACAGTGTCATCAAAGTATAATATCCCCAATGTGGGGCAGCACATTGTGAGAGTGCTGGAAGGGAGCTGTCCATTTCAGATGCAGATGGGAAATGAGGAGGGACAATACAACAGCTTGGCTGAAGGCTGGAACAGGGAGTTGGTATAACAGATGGTGTAAAGGTGGGTTCACTGGGAATAAAGTTTGTGCATGTATTAAAACCAAGCTACAGTGGTCATCACATAACAGTGTCTCTTGCCAAAAGCAAAAATGGATGGGTGGTTTGACATGGGAAAAAATACTGTCTTTGAGTATTTTGGAGAAAGAACTGGGGGAAATGGAAGAATTCTTTCTTTATCTGCAAGATTTGCACCCTGCTTTTCCACTGTCAAAGTCTTTTGGCACCTGACAATCAAAATCTTCTGGCACCTGACAATCAAAACTTAACAGCACAACCATAAAAAAAATTTTTAAAAAATGACTCAAAATCCTAAAAACAGGGGGGACAGATACGGCAGCAGTGTAGAAACAATAACACAGTCAGTGCTAATTGCTATTCAAGCTCTAGTTGAAAGGATAGCTTGGCTTGTATTATCGTCACTTATCATATTTAGTTATACCTGCCAAAGAGGAAAAAACTTCTTGTTGTCCAAACTGGTATTTATGTCATTCATTTATTTACTATATTTATAGTCCACCTTTCTCACTGAGATGAAAAGTGGATTACAGAATGTAAATCGAAACAATCGCTACGAAGAGACATCTAATAAGCAATGTACTAGGGCTAGGATTATAGATATCTGAATAAGCAAAGCATATTAGACATGATAAGAGAGTGAAGATAAAACGCAGAAAAACTGTATTACATCAGGAGGTGTATCAGTGGAGTGTCCAGGATGCTGGATCAGTGATTGTAAGTAGTCAGCCATTTTTGAAAACAACAGTGGGAGGAGCTTGCAATATGGGTAGGGTTGCTAGCTCTGGCTTGGGAAATACATGGAGATTTTGGGGCAGAGCCTGAGGAGGGAGGAATTTGGGGATGGGAGGGACTTCAACATCATAGAGTCAAATTGCCAAAGCGGCCATTTTCTCCAGATAGAGTTGCCAGGTCCCTCTTCGCCACCAGCGGGAGGGTTTGGGGGTGGAGCTTGAGGAGGGTGGGGTTTGGGAAGGGGCGGGACTTCAATGCCATAGAGTCCAATTGCCAAAGTGGCCATTTCCTCCAGGGGAACGGATCTCTATCGGCTGGAGATCAGTTGTAATAGCAGGAGATCTCCAGCTAGTACGTGGAGGTTGGCAACCCTAAATATGGGACAGTGCGTGGAATTACCAAGTATAAGCAAAAGGGAGAGATGCTGCTGAAAACCAAGGCCTACCATTGTTTTGGTTTCCATCCATCCTTCCACCTCTTTCCTTCTGACTTCTCCCCTCTCGTTCTTCCCTTTCCTATTTCTTTTCTTTGCAACAATGTCATGGATTTTTTCATCCTTGATGAACTTCAAAGTCTTATAATGACTCTTCATAAAAAAAAAAACCAGGGAGGGGGGGGGCAAAGTTGAGCAAAGGAGATGATTAAAGGACCTTATTAAACACAACCTTGTAGAATTCTCCACATGAAAGCGGGCGCCATTATGAAGGCTTATCCTTATAAATGACACTCCGCTTTTGCGAACACGCCGAAACCTGATTGGAGTGGCAACTACTGAGTGATACCACAAACCTGTTAATAACATGAAAATTAGAAGAGGCTCATGCAAAGAAGGGAGATTAATTTAGCCCGAGAACATCTCACACAAATTGCAAAGTTGTGAATATGTTCCCGGATAATGAGCCTTCCCAACCATCAAGTCGCTTGTCATTTTCTGTAATTAATGTTAAGGAAGACTCCTTCCTGATGGTTCGTATTACTCATATACCAAGAAAATTTCTTCAGAGAAATAATTTACATTTATTATCATCGGTCTGTTTGTGTGCTTTATTTTGCGGCGGAGTAATTTATTGCAGTGCCGTTTCCCTCGTGTTGATTAGTCACTTGTCAGCCTGATATGTAATTTTTTTCTCTCTCTCTCGTTCCTGATGGCGATGTCTAGGAATTGACAGCAACGCAATTCTCCCTCTCTTTTTAATCCAGGGATGTGTTTTCTTAACTTAAACAAACTTTGCGTCGGAAGAGTCCACAACACTTCACCCGCTAGTTTCTCAGATGCTTATTTTTAAAATTTATGTCCCACTTTTCTTCCCAGCGGAGACCCAAAGCAGATGATTGCATCGGTCTCCCTTCCTCCCCTCTGTCCTCACAACAGCCCTGTGAGGTAGGTTAGTCGGAGAGAGTGTGACTGGTTCAAGGGAGCTTCCGCAGCAGAGCCCAGTTCTCTAGGATTGCCAAGTCCCTCTTTGCCACCAGTGGGAGGTTTATGGGGCAGAGCCTGGGGAGGGCAGGGTTTGGGGAGGGGAGGGACTTCAATGCCATAGAGTCCAACGGCCAAAGTGGCCATTTCCTCCAGGTGAACGGATCTCTATCAGCTGGAGATCAGTTGTAATAGCAGGAGATCACCAGGCACCACCTGGAGGTTGGCAATCCTACGGTTCTCCGAGGTCCTAGTCTGACATTCTAACCACGATGCCAAGCTGACACTCTCTTCCATGTATACCCTACTCTACTCCAGCGGCTCTGAGCAACTCTGAGCACAGAAGACCCCCCCCCCACATATGAATTTTCCAAAGGCTCACAATCTAAATAACTTGTAATTATTTATAATAAATTAAAAGCAGATAAAATCTGGGGACCAAAGCTCAGTCACAGGGATGGTGTGGATGGTGTCTCTGGGGCTATGGCTCAAGAAGTAAATGAAACTTCACACTCCCAGGATCCTAGAATGGCCTTCCCAACAACCCTTGTCACTGGAAATCCATTAGAAAAGGACCTGCATGGCGGGATGGGACAGGACCCAGCTCAATTTCAGGTGTGCTGCTGATGGTGTCTTGAAAGCTTCACCCAGGATGCAGGCAAATGTTCGTTCCCAGGTCCTGCCCGAGATGCTCTACTGTGCCTAAGGCATGTAACCCAGAGTGCACAGATGCGTCTGTGTTTAAATCTTGCTTTCTTTTAGGTTCACCCAGACTTTTAATTAAGGTGTTGATTTTTCACACTATTTTAGCCTAGAAGCTGTTGTTTTAAGTTGCCTGTGGTGGTCTCTTTTTATGATCTATGTTTTTCTGCTAGGCTGGGGCATTTTAAATGCTAGGCTTTAATTAGCATCTTTTCAGGTTTTTATTATTTTTATTTGGTAAGCCACCTCCGGCAGGTTTTTGGAGAGGCAGCCTAAAAAAATTCTAAATAAACAAATGCGTGTGAGTGTGTGTGTGATGTTTGAATATATATTTTATTTATCTTCTAATTTGAGTAAATTGCTGGGAAGACCGCTTTCATCCCATCTATTTTCTTTTGGCACGTTTCCCATTTTTATTTGTTTCCTGGCCTTTTTACAGCAGTTTACAATATATACCATTTATGCACTATTGACAGGACAACAGGAATCCATTTAATTGGCAATATTTGTATTATATGGAGGGAAATTATAGCTGAAGTTTCACATACACGGACACACAAACATACACGTCTGAAGAAACCACCCAAGAAATATGAACTTTCAAATTGAACCAGAATTTGGGAACATCCCTTATATGTTTTCTTTATTTTGGAGAATGTTTCAAAACTGATACAAATTATAATCTTTTTACGTATTTGGTCATGACATTTGTTGCCAGAGAAGAAGAGACACAGAAAAGATAAAGAGGTGCTTTTTTTTGATTGGCTAATTGCTGTTTTAGGAGCCCCGTGGCGCAGAGTGTTAAGCTGCAGTACTACAGTCAAAAGCTCTGCTCACAACGTGAGTTCGATCCCACCGGAAGTTGGTTTCAGGTAGCCGGCTCAAGGTTGACTCAGCCTTCCATCCTTCCCAGGTCAGTAAAGTGAGTACCCAGCTTGCTGGGGGTAAAGGGAAGAGGACTGGGGAAGGCACTGGCAAACCACCCCGTAAACAAAGTCTGCCTAGGAAACGTAGGGATGTGACGTTACCCCATGGGTCAGGAATGACCCGGTGCTTGCACAGGGGACCTTTACCTTTTTAATTGCTGTTTTAGACTGCAATTTCCTGAGGGCATATGACCATTTTCTTTTGGCTCCTGTTACATCATTAAGCACTGTATACACTTGATGATATCACATATCGATACACACACAAGTGGTCCTAAAAAAACAGGCGCAGATGAACTGGCTGAGCTGTGTGGTGTTATATGCCAATGTGCTGTTAAAATGCTGCACACAAAATGCCGTGATACAGTTCTGCATATGAGCACATCAAGTTTGCTTTTTTGGAGTGTTTTGTCACTGTGCACTGCTTACGCACACTGATAACGGAGAGAGATTTATTATTGAAGTAACTGAGAGCTGTGGCAAACTGCAAAGGCACACAGCTCTGAGCAAATTTGAAAGCAAAATACAAAACAGTAGAGAATCCCTAACGCATTCCTTCCTTTTTAGGAAAAAAAACCCCCAAGTAATTTGGAACTCTGAAATTGTGGAAGAAATTCAGATGAGGAAAAGCAGAGTTACACCCTTCTAAGTCCATTGCAGTCAGTGGATAAAAAGACTATACCTCTGTTTAGGATTGTACTGTTACTGTGCAGCCTGGGTAGGGAAGCAAAATGGGTACAACATCCCATAATATATATTCAGAGTTAAAATCATGTTAATGATTCTGTAATATTTTCAGTATGGAAAAATTCAACGTGCATCTACAACTGAAAGCTCAGAGGCTTAGCAAGAGCAGAAGGCCGGGCAGAGGAGCACCCTTGCAGCTTTTCATGCACTCTGTAAGCACAGCTTAGCACAGCAAAGGACACGTAAACATGGAGAACTGCTGGTGGGGGAGAAAACTAGAGACATGTGAGATTGAACAAAGCAGCCAGAAGTTTTACCCTTCCACTTCTGATCAGGAGAAGTCTATCTGAGCAGTGAGAAGATCAGCAAACATTCTTACCTTGCTCCAATGGGGGTTCCTGGAAGGGAGGGAGAATACTACTCAGTGTTTGCCCTGGGTATAGAAAATAACTAGTTAGAGCGCTGGAATGGAGGGGGCTTGAAATGCTTGATCCTACAGATTTCCCCAATCTCTGAGCTCTGATTCAATTTTGGGCTGCTCGCAGCTGTTTCTCATTACCCGTTCGCTTGTTCTGGTCCCTTAGTAGCAGGAGTGCAGGTGCTACACAGAGAAATCCACCCCAACCCCCACCCCATATGGTGCCGTTGAGAAAGTCACCCCAATACAAGGTCAGCTTCCTTGCAAAGCCCCTCAAAATTGCTATATCTTTGTTTTCTGTTTTTCTGGCTAAGAAACAAAAATGGTCTTGATTTTTAATTTCCCCCCCCCTCCTCAAAGCACAGACTGCCTTTTGTTTCCTTTCACAGGCACCATTCTGAGTGAGTTTGCTTGGAAGTGAGTCCCATTGTGTTTCCTGGGCCTTACTCACAGGTAAGTGATGCACAGAGTTGCAGCTGGGATGCCGTATCTCCCAAAAATATCACTGAGCCGGCAAAGGAGCAGGAAAGGACTACCAAAGTGACCCAAGGGGTCAGGAGCATCTTCTGTACGAGGAAAGGCTAAAGCATTTGGGGGCTTTTTTGTTCCCCCTACTCACAATTTATGTGTCAACGTTTGAAAGCAGTACAAGACGGAAGGCCAAGGCTGGCCCATCCACTAGGCACACAAAGGCAATCAGCTAGGGCTAGGGTTACCAACCTCCAGGTACTGGCTGGAGATCTGCTGCTATTACACCTGACCTCCAGCCGATAGAGATCAGTTCACCTGGAGAAGAGGCCGCTTTAGCAATGGGAGTCTATGGCATTGAAGTCCCTCCCCTCCCCAACCCTCGCCCTCCTCAGGCTCCGCCACAAAAACCTCCCACCAGTGGCGAAGAAGGACCTGGCAACCCTATGCCTGAGGCATTGCAGTCTACTGTGGCAAGCCTTGAGAGGCACCCCAGCGGGCCACCTTCCTCCTTCCCTCCCCCAAGGTGCAGGGGTGTCAGGAGGGCAGGTGGCAGCTTCCCTCCCTGCAGTGCTGGAGGCAGCTTCCCAATGTCAGCCTAGGGCACCCCAAATCCTTGGTCCAGCCTTGTGAAAGGCTATCCAGACCAAAAAACAGCACAAACTCATACAGCAGCAGCAGCAACTGAGTCTCTTTGGGGGCACCATACTGCTGTTCAGGCCATCCATTTGGGTTAGGGTTGCCAGGACCCTCTTCACCACCAGCGGGAGGTTTTTGGGGTGGAGCCTGAGGAGGGCAGGGTTTGGGGAGGGACTTCAGTGCCATAGAGTCCAATTGCCAAAGCGGCCATTTTCTCCAGGTGAACTGATCTCTATCGGCTGGAGATCAGTTGTAATAGAAGGAGGTCTCCAGCTACTACCTGGAAATTGGCAGTCCTAATTTGGGTGGTTGACACAGGGAGGTCTTCTTTCTGCTGTAGCACCTGGAATGGGTTGCCTCAGGATGTGAGTAGAGCTCCTTTGCTTGCCTTTTGTAGAAGCTGAAAGGCCATTTTGTCTTATTGACATAGAGGGGTGCTTATTTGGGGTTCTGTGAGAGGTTCATGACCATGCTCTGTGGTTGTCCCCATGGGGGAGCTCTAGTTCAGGAATCCACTCTTTCAGAGGTGTGTTTGGTGCGGACCCTCATGAGAGCCTTCTCAGCCATGGTCCCTTGAGTGTGGAACCCTTTCCCCCAATAGCTAGCACTTCTTTACAGGGCTATTAAACCCTGTTGGTGTGGGTTTTTATCCCATCCTTCCTCCAGAAAGCGCAAGGTGCCACCCATGGTTTTCTACCCATCCCCTTTATCATCACCACAACCTTGTGAGGTAGGTTGGTGGTGGTGGAAAGTGCCGTCAACTCATGGCTGACTTATGGCTACCCCACAGGGTTTTCAAGGCAACAGACATTTGGAGGTGGGTTGCCATTGCCTGCCTCTGCATGAGCTGAAATTGTTCTGAGAGAGCTGTGACTGGCCTCCTTCATGTGTAGGAGCATGGAATCGAACCCAGTTCTCCAGATTAGAGTCCACCACTCTTAACCACTACACCACGCTGGTTCTCTGTGAAGCAGGTTAGGTTGCAAGAAAGTGGCAGGTTGAAGATCATCCAATAATCTTCATGGCTGAGAGAGGATTTGAACCCAGATCTCCTTGTTCTTATTCTGACACCCTAACCACTTCACCACACTGGCTCTAATCTATACACACAAATCTTTGATGGCTCAGTTTGTTTGTTTTTTGTAGCATAGCTGGCCACTGAGGTTCAGGACGCTTTTTCATTTAGAAAAAGGTTTGAGTTGTCAACCATATGCATGTTTCTTTATTTAAGCCATTTCTATCCCACCTTCTGGTTCAAAGCAGTTCTAAGATATTTTAAGGAAATACAGACTTTTTAAGTCACCTGAAATATGGACAAGACTCTCTTATCATCCCTAAATTTATCTTTCTGCTTTAACAACATAAAATGCATCACTTACTGCTTAGGATATAAAATTGTACCTTTCGGGATGTTTATGAAATTAAGAAGTGTAAATGTTTAGGTTTTCTAAAAACAATACTGCAGATACACCCAATACTACACTGCTGCACCCTGTGCCAACTCAGCATGTGTAGGAAAGGGAAGACAGGAGAAATAAATGCTGAAAATTACAAAATAAACATTTTTTTTAAAATAAGTAAAAGTAAGTGTGGTATTTGGAAAGAAACAGTCTTACAGTCATGCATATATCAAAAGCTTTATAACACTGAAACCACTGAACTCTTCAACAATATATTCTTATCATACACATTATAGCCTGTTAATTGAAAATTAACAGGCTTGAAAATATTGCATAGATCCTTGAAAATATTGCATATATCTACAATATCCGCAGTAGTTATCATTATCTATTTCTTCAGATTGTCTTACAGAAAAATCTTTATGTTATGCATTCTGAGTAAAACCTTTTTTTAAAAGCATTTCACATGTGTTAAAAGCAAAAACATTTTAGAGTTTTTTTTGGGGAGGGGATAGTGTGCCCCAATCTTTTCAAGTTACCTATTGAAAAATTGGAGGGACTGATAAGCCCAGAATAGTACAAAGCCAAACAAAGTACCCAGGACAGCCTCATCTGCTTCAGTAGAAAAGGAGAAAGAAAGTCAGGAGGACTTTTTATGGAGCTCCACAGCTTGCATTCCTGGTTCTGGATGTCCTGTAGAACCAGAAAGGTGGGGCTAGATGAGAGGGCCCCTGGGCTGACCCATCAAGGCAATCCTGACCTTTTAATGTCAGAGCTCCAAGACTCCTCTGATTTCTTTCTCTCTCTTTCTTTTCCCCAAAAGACACCAATACACAAGGCGATAAAGTGAATTGCTGACCCTGAGCCACAAAAGAATCAAACGTTACTGATTAGGGTCTGCAGATAGAGATAATGATTTTATTTCTTTTAATTATCGGAGGTCTCCTTTCCTCTTGAACGAGTCTGGTGGAACCATCTCCACGGGCAGCACGCCGGCTGCTTGTGCCACTTAATGATAATCTCTACTTATAAAACTAGAGGCCGTCAGAAGGAACATGAATATTTTAAAAGCCACAGACAAATCAAATTGGCTTTGTTGAAAAGGGGAGAGGGAGAGAAAACACGTGTCATGTTTTTGATGTCATTGCTGGCCCAGAGAACCACAGGGTCCTCCAGGCAGGCAAAAAAAAAAATGAACGTTGGGCTGTGCTCGCGAAATTCTGAATGACAGGGAGGGAGCATACATATCCCTTTTTAATTTCTCTCTCATAATACTAGATCACAAAGGGTCACCTAGGGACCTGGAAATCTCCCGAAATTAAAAGTGATCTCCAGACTACAGTTCCCCTGGAGAAAATGGCTGCTTTGGAGGGTGGACTCTACGTAGGGTTGCCAACCTCCAGGTATTTGGCAAACAAAAAACAGCAACGATATGCGAAAAATACAAGTGGTATTACAAAATTTTGGCCAACGAGCAAGCAAGTTATTAACAGCAAGCGTTGGTCCCTGAGGAAGGCTTTGATATAAGCCGAAACAGATGGTTACCGGACACCTGTCGAAAGAACCTGCAACACTCCTCTTGGACAAAGTGATGAGCTACACATGCTACTATGCACAGTGTATTCTTTGAACAACCATAATTGTATTAATTTTTGTATTAATTTTTGTAATGGGCAAGTTTGCCTTTCTATAGAATCAATTATTTTCTCATGCAATAGTGGATATGATAAATTAATACCACTTGTATTTTTCGCATATCGTTGCTATTTTTTGTTTGCCAAGTTATTGTCAGCACACTAACTTTAGTTTACTAAACCTCCAGTTATTAGCTGGAGATCTCCTGCTATTACAACTGATCTCCAGCCGATACAACTGGAGAAAATGGCCACTTTGGCAACTGGATTCTATGGCATTGAAGTCCCTCCCCAAACCCTGCCCTCCTCATGCTCTGCCCCAAAAACCTCCCACTAGTGGCGAAGAGGGACCTGGCAACCCTAACTCTATGGCATTATACCCTGCTGAGGTCCCTCCTTTCCCTAAAGCCCACCGTCCCCAGGATCCACCCCCAAATCTCCAGAAATTTCACAAATTTTAAATAAAATTCTAAGATATTGGAAGGTGGGGGAGGGACAAGTGGACCGCCTGGGGAAGACCATCCCATAATATTAACAAATGTTTTAATCAAACATGACAAAAAGGCTGTGGATGGTTTTGGAGTAGGACAGCTGATCCACAGCGCTGCACCGGAATTTATCTGCTCTGTCTTTGTTCCTGACCAAGAGATCTTATGATATTAAGGTTTTTTTAATACCCCGTCTTTTCTCTACCTTTAAGGAGTCTCAAATCAGCTTACAATTAGGGCTGTCAAAAAAAAAAATTCGGTACAGTTCGGATTCGGCCGAATTTGACCCTCGTGGGTTCGGTACGTGCCGAAGTCCGAACTCCCCCGCTTCGGATCCCCGGTAATTCGGGGGGATCCAGAGTTCGGGGGAAAATTCGCCCCCAGCGCGCCTTCAGAGGGATTCCCTGAAGGCGCGCGGGGGCCCTTTAAACTGATCTGAGCCTCCCAGCTGGGAGGCGCAGATCAATTTAAAGGGCAGCCCGCCCCCCTTCAGCGGGCTCCGCTGGAGAGGCGCGGGCTGTCCTTTAAACTCATCTGCGCCTCCCAGCTGGGAGGCTCAGATGAGTTTAAAGGGCAGCCCGCCCCCCTTCAGCGGGCTCCGCTGAAGGGGGGCGGGCTGCCCTTTAAACTCATCTGCGCCTCCCGGCCAGGAGGCACAGATGAGTTTAAACGACAACCCGCGCCTCTCCAGCGGAGCCCGCTGAAGGGGGGCGGGCTGCCCTTTAAACTCATCTGAACCTCCCAGCTGGGAGGCGCAGATGGGTTTAAAGGGCAGCCTGTGCCTCTCCAGCGGAGCCCGCTGAAGGGGGGCGGGCTGCCCTTTAAACTCATCTGAACCTCCCAGCTGGGAGGCGCAGATGAGTTTAAAGGGCAGCCCGCGCCTCTCCAACGGAGCCCGCTGAAGGGGGGCGGGCTGCCCTTTAAACTGACCTGCGCCTCCCAGCTGGGAGGCTCAGATCAGTTTAAAGGGCAGCCCGCGCCTTTCAGCGGGCTCCCCTGAAGGGAGGCTGAATTTGCCGAATTTATTCGCGAACTCCCGAACTCGCTGAATTCGGCCCCCCCCGGTTGCCCGCCAGTTTTGAGTTCGGATCCGTCCGAACAGAAAATCACCGACTCAGGGGAAATTCGGTTGATTTTCAGTTCGGACCGAACCGAATTGACAGCCCTACTTACAATCGCCTTCCCTTACCCTCCCCACAACAAACCCCTTGTGGGGATGAGAGAGTTCTGAAAGAACTGCAACTAGCCTAAGGTCACCCAGCTGGCTTCCTGTGGAGGAGTGGGGTATTGAACCTCATTTACCAGGTTAGAGTCTGCCACTCATGTATCGAAGTGGGGAATCAAACCCAGTTCTCCAGATTAGAGTCCGCCAGGGGTCACTAAACAGAAGCAGACAATGGCAAACCACCTCTGTTCATCTCTTGACTTGAAAACCCTACAGGGTCACCATGGGCCAGCTGCCACGTGATGACACTTTCCACTAACACCACCATGGTAAGGAGGACTCTGATCGGCTGTAAGACCAATCATAAACAGATCTACGCATAAGTAAATCCATTTAATGTAAGGGGGCTACGCCCAAAATAATGTTCTTAAGAGTGCAGCTTGTGTGTCCTATTGGATAAGGGAGAGCATTTTGGCCATCTTGTGGTCACTGGGGGGGAGGAGGTAGTTGTGAATTTCCTGCATTGTGCAGGGGGTTGGACTTGATGACCCTGGTGGTCCCTTCCAACTCTATGATTTATGACTCTATGATTCTAACTGTGCAGGAGGGAACCATTATCTGTGAATTTTTGTTTTGCTGACTGCTTTCTTATTTATTTGGATATTACTTTAAGTTATCTTTTACTGATGATGTGGATTGCTTTATTTTGTTACCCACTTTGGATCCCAGTTTTGGTGGGAGGAGAAGGGAGAAAGGTGGGCTTATATATTTAAGAATAAAATATAAATAAAATGCCTTCTTATGCATTTATTTTCATTCTGTCTGATGCAAATGATGACTTCGGTAAGCCCAGTTCATGCAGGAGATGAAACATGTCAGCTAAAAAAAGGGGAGAGATTTTACCAAGAAGACAATCCTATCAATTCTGATACAAAAGCCATAATTGCAAGAGACAATTTGAATACAGGCTGAGATGAAATAGTGGAACTGCTAAAATGGAGAGAGAAGCCGCTGAGATTTGTGCCAGCAATTAAGTTATATTCAGTTAAATTATATATAGTCATCTTGGCTAGGGCTCAAATGCAATGGCGCCAAAATCAAAAGACATTTTCCAATTTCCAGTATATTAAATTCCAAATAATCTGGAAATTTGGCTTTGCTAGGGGTACTTTAAAAGTTAGAGCATAACTCCTAGCATGAGTGTAGCCAGACACCTGTAGAAGGATCATTACACAGTGCAGTGGCACCTTTCTTATTCCCTTGGGATGTTTGAATAGACACACTGACTGCCTTATCCTTTTAATTGGAGATGCCAGGGATTGACCATGGGACCTTCTGCCTGAAAGCAGAGGCTCCTCCCCTGAGCCACAGCCCCTCCCCATGTATTATCTATCATTAAGCTCTGGCCCCTCCCTTCTTTGGATGGGAGGCACCATGGAAGGTGTTAGGGGCTTCCAGAAAAAATGCTGAGGAAATAAATCTCAGAAATCACTAATAATACACCAGTTATTTCCCTCCTACTATTCGTTGATAAGGAATTCTCCTCATAATAAACAGGCCATGTTTCGGGTTAAGGTTTAGGAAAGCAAGAGCCCGCCCAATAGGTTAGGATGCCAGTCTCTCCTGACCTCACTCTGTCTCTTGGTCTCCTACACTTGCCTCGGAGATCAGCTTATAAGCAATTATATTTGCCTGGAAATATATTAACAATGCTGTCAGGTGCATTAATGTTGCCCATTGGGGGATTTTGACTTTAGGATCAAACTGACACCTTTTTAGCTGTGAGAACTCCCTTATTAGTTTTCATTTTGATGGCTTTTCCTGGAACAACTCATAAATTACGTTTATTTGTTATAATTCCTCTCCTGTCAGGAGTTATAAATAACCAGGTCATATTGAAATTATGAGGAAGGCCGCTCTACGCACACAAAGCTTAAATATAACGTGTTGGTGGTGCAGAACGAAGAGTGGGGCATTTGCTAAATGAGTTGCCTGCCTGGTTTGCTGTGTGGGCCCTTTGGAGTGGAATTAGGGGATGAAAACGTGTTCGGACGCATTCTACTTGAATTGGGGTTTTGTTGCTTTAAGTACCAGCAGCTCTATTGTATTTGCCTTCCCCCCCGCCATATAACATTTTTCATACGCTGTATCTCAGAGCACTTTACAGGGCAATTAATTACCTGCAGTGGAGTGACGGAATGAAGGCAGATATGACGGCCATTATATACTCAGCAACATCCCGCACTCAGTTCTCTAGGAACATTTGCATTCATGGCATTTAATTTGTGGTGGCATTAATGGGGAGAGGGAGAGAAGGGGAAAGGGAGAAGGGGGAAGAGAAGGCAGGTTACCACTCTCTCTCCAGCACAGGCCTGCCCACTTCCCGCCAGGCTGTGAAGCCCCTGAATATTATATAAGGCCTGCTGACCTATGATGAGACTCCAGGAATTAATAGCAGATACGGAGCACAGGTTCCAGGAAACTTGGTAAAGATGTTCAGTACCAGGGACAGATCCCAAGGAGGACAGATGTTGCTCCAACAGGTGGTAGGAGCTCAGCAGAGCAGCAAGATAGCTTAGCAAGTGTAAATGAGTGCCCAAGCCCCACTCCTTAGCCAATAGCCAGCAGGAATTTACAGTCTGATCTCATTTGGTATCCTCCAGATGTCCCATTTATCTTCTCTGCCAACGTTTATGGTTGAATTTGTGTCTGTTAGCTGGGAAGGTGAGAAAGCTACATTTCCTCACCTGAGGAATGCAACATTATAGCCTCGAGGGCAACAATTTTTCTTCCTCTGCCTCTTTCCCTCAGCAAATGGGATATCCTGAGACTGGGCTTGTGTAAAACAAGGTAATACACAAAAATTATACAGTTAATAAAGAGTTAATATTTGGAGGTTATTTGGCTCCTGGTGGACTCAGTAGTTGGTGTTGTAAGACGGCTGCTTATTGGTTTGCAGTTAGGGCCTCTAGACCCTAGTTGTAAAATATGTAAATAACCACATTGAGTTCCTTCATAAGAAGCTGGGGAATCTGGTGGGTCTTTCTAAGTACCCATTACAACAGTTTGTAGAATCCCTAAGACAAATTTCTACTTCTATAAATGTCCTCTGACACTGAAATCATTGGCCCTTTATGCATGGGTACTTTGATTCATGTTTACCCCTGGACTGACTCGGTTTTTCCTTGGAGTTATGCATGGCATTTTCCTTCCCTTAGAGATGACCTCACGCCCAGGCTTCGCAATGTCCGGGTCTTCCAGATGCTCTCTTTGATTTCCTCTGAAATCAGCCCGGGCCAAATCATCCTCACCTCCATGCATAAGCCAGGGGAACTGGAGAGGGGTGACATTTTTCTCACAGTAAGCACTACAGCTAATTGCAAAACACAGAAAATGGCATAAGGTAATAGAAGGGCATTAAAATTCTAAAACTCAGAAGTTTAATTTGCATAAGGGAGAAACAAAATCAAAATTGGGGGGGGGGTTTCAAATCAAAGCCGTGGGGATGAGGTATTTGGAGCCATCCCTCTTTCTCACACATTGTCCAACATTTCTGTCATCTCCAGAGTGGGCCACCTTTATCTGTAGTGGCCATGATAAACTGCCGGGCAGTAGGAGGTATTATTTTACCATCTTGGTCACTCTAGAAAATGCCAGCTGTTGTTCCCTCTATCTCAGCAGACAACAATCTGGCGTGTGGACTGATAGATGCCATTGGTCCAAATGTAGCCCCAGTGGAACACAACCTGTCCATGGTACAGGCAATAACATCACTCCATCTGCCGACCATGGGTTGCAAGAAAGATTAGACTAACTCACCACTGTGGTCTATAAACATCCATTGGGCACAAAAAGAAACATTCTTCCTCTGTATTGATTCACAAATGAATCAAACGGATCCCCTTTGAAATATGTAGCAAAGAACAGATTTCCCTCATTCCATTCCCATAGTTACATAGATTCATTCTTCCCTGCCTTTCACTTGCGAAGGCATGTGGGGACAGGGGACGTCGGCCTCCCCCACCCACCCACCTTGCACCTTTTATGTGTTCTGAAATGACTCCCAGGTAGTCACTATTTGCTCCACTGTGAAATTTACATTTATTAAACAAATTCTGCCTAGTAAACATCATGATGTGATGTCACCCCATGGGTTAGTAATGACCCGGTGCTTGCACAGGGGACTACAGGGGAGCCAGAGTGGTGTAGTGGTTAAGAGTTAGGGTTTGGAGCAGCGGACTCTGATCTGGAGAACCGGGTATGATTCCCTACTCCTCCACATGAAGCCAGCTGGGTGACCTTGGGCTAGTCACAGCTCTCTTAGAGTTCTCTCAGCCTCACCTACCTCACAGGGTGTCTGTTGTTGGGAGGGGAAGGGAAGGTGATTGTAAGCTGGTTTGATTCTTCCTTAAGTGGTAGAGAAAGTCGGCATAAAAACAACAACTCTCTTCTTCATCTTCTTCTTCTTCACCTTTTACTCACATAAGCCTCCCAGTGCTGCAGGCAGTGGCTCTCCAGGGACATTTCAGGACAAGAAAGTCTTGGGGGGAAGCTGAATCCAGCGTGGTATAGTGGTTAAGAACAGTGGTTTGGAGCAGTAGACTCTAATCTGGAGAACCGGGTTTGATTCCCCACTCCTCCACGAGCGGCAGAGGCTAATCTGGTGAACTGGATTTGTTTCCCCACTCCTACACATAAGGCCAGCTGGGTGACCTTGGGCAAGTCACACACTCTCAGCCCCACCTACCTCACAGGGTGTCTGTTGTGGGAAGGGGAAGGGAAGGTGATTGTAAGCCGGTTTGATTCTTCCTTAAGTGGTAGAGAAAGTTGGCATATAAAAACCAACTCTTCTTCTTTTCCCTATATGCCACAGTCATGATCAGAATTGGCCCACATGCTTCTGGGAGGCACAAAATTTCCACTGCACATCTAATTAGAAAAATTTCATGGCAGTTACAAAATACTTTGTATCAATATATGTATGTGTGTATATGTGTGTAAAGTGCCATCAAGTCACAGCCAACTTAAAATGACCCCATAGGGATTTCAAAACAAGAGACGTTCAGAGATGGTTTGCCATTGCCTTCCTCTGCACAGCAACCCTGGTATTCCTTGGTGGTCTCCCATCCAAATACTAACCAAGGTTGACCCTGCTTAGTTCCTGAGATCTGACAAGATCAGGCTAGCCTGGGCTATCCAGGTTGGGGTATATGTAATTTTAAATTATAACAATTTTAAATTATAACATTATTATTAGTTTACAATAACATATAACACTCTACAATGCATAACTAAAATATCAACAATTAAGCAATAAAGTAGTAAAGGTAAAAGAAATAAATTAGTAGTAACACAAGCCATGGTCCTAAAACCAAAACATGTGAAGAAGAAGAGTTGGTTTTTATATGCCGACTTTCTCTGCCACATAAGGGAGACTCAAACCGGCTTACAATCACCTTCCCTTCCCCAAAACATTCACTCTGTGAGGTAGATGGGGCTGAGTGAGCTCTAATAGAGCTGTAACTTGCCCAAGGTCACCCAGATGGCTTCGTGTGTAGGAGTGGGGAAACAAATCCAGTTCACCAGATTAGCCTGCGCAACTCATGTGGAGGAGTGGGGAATCAAACCTGGTTCTCCAGATCAGACTCCACCGCTCCAAACCACAGCTCTTAACCACTGCACCATGCTGGCTGGATGACCTCGATACACCACGATACTACAATTACACTGGCTACCAATCTGCTCCCAACCACAAGATGCTGGTTTTGACCTTTAAAGTCCTACATGGCTTGGGACCAAGGTATCTGAAGGATCCTCTTCTCCCATAAGTTCCTGCCCAGGCATTCAGATCACAGGGAGAGGGCCTTCGGACTGTCTTGTCAATCAAAGAAACTCATTTATAACAAATAAGGTTTCCATGCCAAAGAACAAGTAAAGTTTCCATGCCAAAGAATCTCCCAGAAACTTCCTCATATCATTTCAGAAAAAACAGCCCAAATGTATCGCGTTTGGAAACCTAATGAGTATGTGACCAGGGTTTATGGAACTACTTTAAGCTAGCTCTAGGGTTCAAAATTTTTCTGGGTGTTCTTTTCAAACAGAAGACTCCTCCTCCCCCTTTGATGCCACAGACTGCTTTTGAAATTCTCCTCAATCTCAAAAGCAGTTCATCCCATACAATTCCAGGAGGACTGACTATGGCGAACTCTTGTTTGGGAAGCACAACTCCAAATCAGAATAGAACCAATAGTGTGATTCTTTGAATCTAAGCTTTTCTTTTCTTTTTTAAGTCATTTATTTTTTTATTTATAGGCTGCTTTCACCTTTGCAATTCCCAGTGTGACAGTCAGTAAAGATTGGACTAAACATTAAGAAAAAAAACCAAGCCAAGAATCAAAACAAGCAAAACCTACAATAACCAAACACACTTCTTTTTCAAAAGAACCAAAGGTTCCGGAGACTGGATGGTTTTCTTTGAAAGAAGCCAGCGTGGTGTGATGGTTAAGAGAATTGATCTAGTTCTGGGTTCGAATTCCCACACTGCCACAAAGCTCTGGGCTAGTTACACACTCTTAGCCTAACCTTCCTGACCATTGCAAGGGCAAAATGTGAAAAGATGTACAATGTTCTTGAGTTCCTCGAAGGAAGATCAGGATAAACATGTGCTAGATAGAAAAGACTGGCTGCTCTTTCATACAAAAACAGTTATTCCCTGAAATAGCATGTAAGGGAAGAAGGCTCCAGGTTGTTTTAGTATGGAGGAACACTTAAGGTTGCCGTCCTCCAGGTAGGGACTGGAAATCTCCCAGATGACAGAGATCAGTTATCTTGGAGAACATGGCGGCTTTTGAGGGAGGACTCTATGGCATTATGCCCTGCTGAGCTCCTTCCCTTCCTCAAACCCTGTCCTCCCCAGGCTACACCCCTCAACATTTCCAGGAATGTCCCAACCCAGAGTTGTACTGTATGTGGCATTCCCCCCAACACACATACATTGTATCTGGTGTCCTCCCCCACATACACCTGCAGTCAAATGTGGGACCGCCCAGAAAATAAATTGTGAAAAGCAGGACCATTACCCTCCCAAGGACTTTACTCTATCAAAAATGAATGTTGGAACCAGCCTAGGTTGGCATGGACACAGTGTTAGTTGGTGATGGCTGGTGATGGCGCAAAAGCCTGGCATTCCTCCTCTGAAGGCTTGCAAGGCTTGCAGAAGGCCTTGGAGGGCCCTTTCCAGTCAGGGAAGACGACAATGCCATATCACAGACTCACACACATATGTGAGCACACACGAATCTGCCTTCTACTGTGTCAAACCCTTGGCCTATCAAAGGCAGTATCATGTATTCTGACTATCAATGTCTCCATGTTCCAAGGTGGAGGTCTTTCATGTGGCCCAGAACCTGTTTCTTTTAACAGAGGTGTCGGGGATCAAACCTCTGACCTTCTGCATGCAAAGTAGCTCCTGAGCCATGGCCCCTCATTTTATAAGAAAACAAGCTGTAGGCAACATTTACAAATTGGTTGAAAAGAGGAAGGAAGGAAGGAAGGAGGGAAAGAAGGAAGAAAAGGGGGGGAGGCAAGCTGATTTTAAAAGTAGCCGCAAAGAAAGAAAAAGGTTTCCCTAAAATGAAAGAATGCCATTGTGTTCCTTCATCAAGGAAAGAAAAATCATTTATTTTTAAAAAGGAGAAGAAGATATACCTTCCTGTTAGCGAGACGAGGGCGTAAAACCAAACTGGGTCCCCCATTGCTTTCCTTTCCTATAACTCAAGTTATATTCATCAGAGGCATATATTTAAATCATAGCTTACTTTGCTTTTGTGTCCTGAAATTTATTAGCCTGCTACTTAAATGTTTTATTCATTAGGCCATGTAAATAATGCATGCATGTTTCCATGGTAATTTAACCCTTGCTCGCCGGGAAAAGCACCCTCGATTTTGCGTCGTTTGCTTTCCCTTTTAATTGCCGCGATTGGCTGCGGCTCTCTCTGTGTCAAGATGAGGTCCGTCCGTCCCTCCCCCACCCCGCTTCAGTCAAATTCATTAAGAATCAACTTTTAGCTGACAAATGTGACACAGCTGGGCACCATCAGACAGAGGGAGACAGCAATTCTGGTATCCCAAAAAAAATTTTTAAAAAAAGAAAACGTTTTTTTAAACCCCCAAGGGAGAGATGGATAAAATATATTATTCCTCCCAAACACAATATTCTTATGCTCACTAACACAATCCAAGCCTCGGTCATGAGTAGGTGTCTTCACAAGGATGAGCTCATCATGCATAAGGTGTGTTACCAGACATCGTGTTTACAAACGTGCACGTTTGGCAACAGAATAAATGAAGAATGGGGCCATGTTTGCAAAATATGCCCCCAGGGCTGGCTCACCCTAGGGGCACATCTGTCACTAGACCCAGCCAGGGTATCCTGAAGTCAGCTGCTCTTGCCAATTCTATCTCCCCCGTCTTCTCAAACTAGCCATTTCTTTTGGTCCAAGAGAAGGAGAGGGTGAGCAGTGTGGTTGCTCGGCAACCTCAGGACACACACGTTTTGGAGGACATTGATTCATAGGGTCGCCAGGAGTCGGAAGTGACTTGACAGCCCTTAACACCCTCACAAAGGTAGTCCGTTGTGCAAGCAACTGGGTCATTACTGACCCATGGGGTGACGTCACATCATGGCGTTTACTAGGCAGACGGGGTGGTTTGCCATTGCCTTCCCCAGTCGTCTGCACTTTACCCTCAGCAATTTGGGTACTCATTTTACTGACCTCGGAAGGATGGAAGGCTGAGTCAACCTTGAGCCGGCTGCCTGAAACCGACTTCTGTCGGGATTGAACTCAGGTCGTGAGCAGAGCTTGGACTGCAGTACTGCAGCTTACCGCTCCGCACCACGGGGCTCCTTTTGGGAGAGAAGCCTAGTATAGATAAATAAGTAAAATTTTGCAATTGCTGCTCATTGGTGGAGGGGGTTCCCCCCCCCTTTCTGTTTTTATGCTATAGTTTTGTCTCATAAGCCATCTTAGGTGTTTGGCTCTGAGACAGACAGGTTGGTATGGTTAGGGTTAAGTTCCCTAAATAAATAAATAAATGAGGCCTGGGGTGGAGGGAGACAAATACTTCCTTGCTCGCAAACACAGGCAAAGTAAAAGTCAGATGCACGAAATCATGGAACTCAGCAGAGACGATCCATCAGCTGTGCTCGCACAGATGAGAGTTGGGGGAAATACAGCTGCAAAAGCCTACCGAGACTTGTAGATCTGTCCAACAGCGCTTCTAGTTGCTGATGAATAGTAAGAGAGACTCGCTGCGCTCCCTCGGCGTTGGCTCGGACTTAATTTGCACTTGGCGTGGAAAGAGAGAAACAAAGGAAAAGGTGATTTGCCAGCAGCCGACATCCTTATGGAATCTAATATGCAGTCATGTGAACTTGACGGCAACAGAACCACCTTTCCAGGGCTAAAATGACAACAGAACCGGAGTTCAAACATAAGAACATAAGAAAGGCCATGCTGTCTGTTCACACAGTGGCCAACCAGGTGCCTCTAGGAAGCCCACAAACAAGACGACTGCAGCAGCATTATCCGGCCTATGTTCCAAAACACTTAATATAATAGGCATACTCCTCTGATCCTGGAGAGAATAGGTATGCATCATGACTAGTAGCCATGAATACCCCTCTCCTCCATGAACATGTCATATCAACAACATAGCAAAGACAGGCCGCACTCCAATCATCCTCCAGGCTCCTCGTTTTCTTCTATGAGTCAGGGAATGCTCCTTGCATGCCTCAGAACTCCCCACTGCCTGTTCAGGGTGTTCACCAATGCACAGAAAGGCAATGGAGCACCCATTAGCATTAGGGTTGCCAACCTCCAGGTGGAGCCTGGAGTACTCCTGGAATTACGACTGATGCCCATCCCACAGCGATCGGTTCCCTTGGAGGAAATGACATCTTTGGAGGATGACATCCTATCCCTGGCTTTGGAGGGTAGACTGTATGGCATTATACCCTGCTAAAGTCCCTCCCTGCCCCAAAATCCGCCCTCCCCTGGCTGCATCCCCCCAAATCTCTAGGAATATTCTCAGTCTGGAGTCAGCAACCCTAACTGATATTAGGTGCTAAAGATGTACATTATAGCTTTCACGTGCAATTGCGAGTTGCTGGATGACAGGACCAGAGGATGTCCATCAAACTAGTAGCATGACTGCTAATCCAACCATAAATTAGATTATTGTTCGTTTGGGTGCCCCCAGAAATCTAAATTGGTATTTTGAACATGCAAATTATTCTGAAACCTGGGATGGTATCTCCCACTTCTCAGCAGTAGGCCCTTAACAGAGACCCTTAGGCTGACTTCATTGACTCATGCCTGGAGATGGTGCTCCAATGACCCTCTGGTTTTCTGAACAAAACATGCATAGGAACATAAGAGGAACTCTGATGGATCAAACCAAACGTCCCTCTAGTCCAGCATCCTCTTTCCCACAGTGGCCAAGCAGATACCCCTGGAAAGCTCACAAGCAGGAGCACAGCAGCCAACAGCACCCCCTGTTGTGTTGCCTCTAGCAACTGGCATTCAGAGGTATACAGCCTCTGAATATGGAGGATACATTTAATCGTCATGTCTAACAGCTGTTGATAAACCTCTTCTCCTCCATGAACTTGTCTAATCTCCATCTAAACCAGCAGTTGTCATTACTTCCAGTGGCAGTGAGTTTCACAAGTGCCACTGGATGCCTTGATGGCCACTTGCTTAGGCAGCTTTAAACAGGGACTGCACAAATTCATGGAGAGGAGGAGGTCCATCATTGATTACTTCCATGTGATGTGTATGGCAAAGGCCCATTGGAATTGCATCCCATTGGGAGTAATGTGGTGCTGACAATATCTGCAGACAGATGTGCATTCAGATTCATATCCTGTTGTACTTTAGTCATTTACAAGAAAGTCGCGGGAGCAGCTATCCCGTTTCTTTGCTTCCTCCCCTCTCCCCCTACTTCTTGCAGGGTCAGTTTTGATGCTCACAAAGCTCTTTTTTAAAATGCGACTTTTAAAATGCCTATTCACTGTCCTGACGCAAAAGGAGAAATTCCACCCGTCCCACTCGCCTCCTCCTTTGTTCTTTCCATTAGCAACCCCTATTTGCATAGCTAACGCGTGGCTATTATTTTGCATGCTTCCTTGAGGGGATTCTTTGAGGCAGGGGTGGAGCAAACAAAAAAGGTCGTGTTAAAGGGGCTCTTAAGAAATGCAAAGCAGGTATGCGCCGGCTTTGTAGTCACTTCCTGAATGAAGGTTCAGTGTAAAAACTCAAAAAAAAAAATATGCGGAGCACTTCAGCCTGGAATGCACTGCTAACTACCAAGCATAAATGGCCTCAGTCTCTCACTCTTTCTCCCTCCTGCCACTCCTTTTCGTACACTGTCTGTCCTTAGGGTTGCCAGGTGGGTAGTTTGGGGGTTTGAGTGTTAAATCAGCCACAGTGATGCAGCGCTTCCGGAAGTAAAACCAGAAGTGCGGCCGCCCCAGCCCCGCCCCCTAAAACCTCACGCCGATTGGGAGGAGGAACCTGGCAAGCCTATCTGTCCTCCATGCCTGTCGCTTTCTCTTTCTCTCTCTCTGCTCTCCACCCTTCACTCTTTCTTTCTGCCCCCCAGCCCATCGTTCTTTTTATGCCCCATCACCCTCTCAGTCGCCAACCTGCTTCCCCCCCCCCACACACACACACACAGCATTTTCGCCAGGGGAACTGATCTCTATCACCCGACTATCAAATGTAATTCAGGGAGATCTCCACCTGGAGGCTGGCAACCCTAGTTTCAAAGTCTCCGTGCATCCACAAATAAGGCCCTGCCTGTGATACTCTCAGTGTTGCTTCCCCCAGTGGGGGGGGGGTACACACAGCAGAAGCTCTGAAGGGGATCTTAACAGGGGACAGATTCATCCCTGAGAAGTCAGTATTGCAGGTCCCCTGGTCAACAGCCTTGGTTTCCTCCCTCTCTGCGGAAAAGCATGACTAGAAAGTATTTCCCAAATTGGTCAGCATGGTATAGCGGTTAGAACGTTGGGCTAAGATTTGGGACACCCAGCTTCGTATACCCACTCTTCCCAGGAAGCGTGCTGGGTGACATTTGGCCAGTCACTTTCATAGAATAGAATCATAGAATCATAGAGTTGGAAGGGAACACCAGAGTCATCAAGTCCAACCCCCTACACAATGCAGGAAATTCACAACTACCTCCCTCCCACACACACCCAGTGACCAGAAGATGGCCAAGATGCTCTCCCTCTCATCATCTGCCTAAGGTCACAGAATCAGTCACTTTCTCTCAGCCTAGCCTACCTCACAGGATAGACTCATAGAACCACAGAATCATTGAGTTGGAAGGGACCACCAGGGTCATCTAGTCCAACCCCCTGCACAATGCAGAAAATTCACAACTACCTCCCCCCTGTTGTTGCGAGGATAAAACGGAGGACGGGGGAAACCAATGTTGTAAGCAGCTTTGTGAAGACAGATATCTAAAACGAGTAAATAAAAATCAGTACAAAACCTGCAGTAAAATAGGGACTGTCCCTACTCAACAGAGAGAGCTGGAAAGAACTGACTCCCTCCCTTCTCCATTTACTTGACACACCAACTCTGGCTGAAAAATTCCGAAACAATTTGGATGGGAAGGGGGGAAACAAGCATTGCGAGAGAGGGTTAATAGTTTATTCTATTTTTTTCTAAGTGATTTTATCACTGTCATTAGAACATTCATTGAACTAAGTGAGAAATCCATCAAGACATGACAGCTATGTGCAGACTAATGGCTCTTCGACGGTAATAATTTTTAATATGATTTTTATTTCACTTAATTTCATATGTGCTCGACAAAAGGTCCTGTGCCACTAGGGAGCTGTGTGGAATTGGTAGCACGCTGGTGGGAAGGTCGATTACACCAAAGGAGTCGAAGGAGACCCATTTCTCAGGGGGTCGGCAGACATTTTGGGGGAAGGCGGGGAAGCTAACTTCAGAAATGCAGAGGGAAACTCTCTCTTACTTGGCAGGGAATCAAGAAGACAGCAGGAAGAATTCATCTGCTCTGCCAACTCTGAGGAACCAAATTATCCCCTCAAATTTATTGTGCCGCTGTTTTGGCCTTCAAAGACTTCTCTCCCCAGGGGCAGGACGACATGCCCTCCATTTGTACCAACAAAATGGGACAGCACCTATTTTCCTATTTGGCATTCCAGCTGTTAGGTACCCACTTGGTATGTGCCAACTGCAACCCCATCCCATCCAGCTGATGGCTTTTAGAGCATCACTGTCATTGTCGTTGTTCTCTTGTCATCAATGTGTATTGCATTTGACAGAGCACAAGAAGACAAGGAGCCCTGTGGAGCAGAGTGGTAAGCTGCCGTACTGCAGTCAAAAGCTCTGCTCACGACCTGAGTTCGATCCCGACGGAAATTGGTTTCAGGCAGCCGGCTCAAGGTTGACTCAGCCTTCCTCCTTCCGAGGTCGGTGAAATGAGTACCCAGCTTGCTGGGAGTAAACGGGAGATGACTGGGGAAGGCGATTCCAGCTAACTTTAGACCCATAAGTCTCCTCTCGATTGTAGGGAAACTCTACACCAAACATCTATTGAATAAACCCTTCGCTTGGATGGCAGAACATAAGATTCTAGGCCCAGAACAAATGGGTTTCTGCCAGGGGAAATCCACTTTAGACCACTGCATTGTACTTGCACATCTAGTTAACAAGTTATACTCAGCCTTTCTGGACCTTAAGGGAGCATTTGATTCCATCCCAAGAAACCTTCTATGGGATAAGCTAATGAGCATGAACATCGACAAGAGATTAGTATTCCTAATCAGAAGGGGACCTTTACCTTTAAGAAGACAAGGGTTGGATCCTGTAAGTCCATTCAACTAGCTGAGGCACTTTGACTCTGGCTGAAGGAGCCTTTCCTGGATGCAAGTTGTCTTTGCGTGATGTAGTGGTTAAGACTGGTGGTTTGGAGTGGTGGACTCTAATCTGGAGAACCGGGTTTGATTCCCCACTCCTACATACAAAGCCAGCTGGGTGACTTTGGACCAGTCACAGCTCTCTTAGGCCCTTTTTGCATGGTAATTAGCGTGTTCTGGGCTGAATTGCCCCACATATTTTTTTGCATTTTTCACACTGAACTGTCATTCCAGAAATGACTGCGAAGCCTGCACATACCTGCTTCGCATTACTAAAGAGCTCATTTAACGCGACCTTTTAAAAAAGAGATTTGAGAGAGCATCAAAATTGACCATGCATAAATGGCCTTAGAGCTCTCTCAGCCCCACCTACCTTGCAGGGTGTCTGTTGTGGGGAGGGGAAGGGAAGGTGATTGTAAGCTGGTTTGATTCTTCCTTAAGTGGTAGAGAAAGTCAACATATAAAAACCAACTCTTCTTCTGCTGCTGCTGCTGCTTCTTTGCTAGCAAACTGTATTTGCAAAAATTGGGATTCATCCCCAAATCCCTGGTCCAAGGTGTTTACAATCTAAAGATTATCCATTGGTTTCCTCAGTGGGCCAACACTGCCCCCCTCCATTATTATAGGGCAAGAAAACAGGAGAGGGGGAGGCTGAATCCCACCACAGTCACAGTCTGAATAGGATACTGTGCACACAGGATTTGAGAAAAACACACAAACCATGTCTACCTGTTAGCCACGACACAGGAAGGGGACCGTGGACCCAACCTGTGCACACCATAATAGGTAAATTACACGCACACACACACATTTCAAAGAAACAAAGGGAAGGAGGGATAAATAGAGGAAGAATATTGGTCACAATTTATCCCATCCTTCCCCCAAGGTCAGGGCAGCATATATGATTCTCCCCTCACAACAACCCTGAGGTGGAGATAAACAGGGAGGTTCATGGCTGAGGAGAGATTTGAACCCAGGTCTCCCCAATCTAATAACTATACTGCACAGGCTCACACTGAAATGTGTTGACTCCCAGTTTTCCATGATAAGTAGGGGAGGTTGGTATTGGATCTCAAACATTTGCTAACAGAGATAATGCAAAACCTCCCAAGTATATTGGGGTGTGTGTGTGTGGATAATATATCCAGTTTATATCCATATGAAACTGCTTTATACCAAATCAGCTCATTTGCCCCTCTAGCCCAGTACTGTCTGCTGTAATAGGCAGGAACTGCCCAGGGTCTCAGCAGAGAAAGGTTCTTTCCAGCATCCTGTTACCCTTTGGATGGAGATGCTAGAGCAGGGGTGGGGAACGTCAGGCCCGCGAAATCATTTGGTCTGGCCCTTCGTGGGTCCTGGCAGATCTCTAGCTCAGAAGGATCTAAGACTGGTGATCCGTATCCTCCCATGGACGGGAATAGCCTCTATTCAAGGCAGATGTGAGTTTGTTTTGCCAAGAAAAAGAACCTTTTTTCCCCCTTGCAGAAGAGTTGTTAGCTATGGAGCTGCTAGGACCGCCCAAGAAACTGTGTTAACCCTTTCCCACCCGGGCCATGGAGAAAAGTATTGGTCGGCTTGTGCTGGCCAATGGCCATAACTATACATGTAAATGTATTGGTCAGCTAATTTTTAAGTTGATAATTTTGTATGGCTCACAAATGATGTTATAAATATCCAAATGGCCCTTGGCGGAAAAAAGGTTCCCCACCCCTGTGCTATAGGCTGAAACTAGAACTTTCAGGAATCAAAGCCAAGAAGCTATGCCCTCCCCTCCAAAGTAAGAGAGAGACAGACAGGCACAGCCCAGGCATCAGATTGGTTGTAAAATGAAATAATGCCAAACAAATATTTTAAAAACGTCCCCCACTCCTTCCCTTGTGCGGATTATCTGGGCGAAGAAGCAGCAGGTTGCTCAAGCTGTCTGTTCGCAGCTCCCTGGGAGTTATCTGTCCTAACCTAAGAAAACCTTGCCTTAGACATCCGCCCGCACTGCCCACAGCAATGATGCTGTCAAGGGATCGGCATCTCTGGAAATCAAGCCTACTTCAAGCTCTTCAGCTCCAAAGGAGCCCAGACATAACATGAAATCCCTGCGCATGTCTTCCTAATGCTTCCCCAAGAGCGCATGAGAGGTCTTTTGAAACCTGTCAGAGAAAAACATTTCCCCTCCTCCTGCTTTCGCTCTATTCCCCCCACGCAATCAGAGAAAAGCTGGTTGTAGAGCTTGTCGGGCCGGTTCACTTTTGCAAGGAACGCCTGTGTCTGCTGAGAGGACGGCTTGAAATCCATCGCTACCTTGGAAGGCGAAGAGTGGCAGGCACAGGACGCCGTAGCTCAGACTGGAAAAGCCTACACCATTCAAAATCTGGTGTCCTTTTCGTATTCAGGGAGCATGACAGGAGAGCAAGTGAGACTTCTAGCTGAGAAAAGGTCACGAAGAAGTAGGGTTTAGCCAACAGGAGTACCTCTGCATTACGGATTGAGACGCCCCTGTTGCTTTGAAAAACCAGACCTGTAAAAATTCCCAGCAAGCAGAGCTATTATACATATGCTTGGCAGCTAGAGAAAATTCAGCCCCTACCTTCATGCTTCATCCACAGCGTTAGGAGGCCTCTGAATTTTGCCTAGAACGACATTCAGGGTGAAATTCTGAAGCCGGCTAAAACGCAGCCCCGCTCCACAAGGGTGTGCGTCACTTACCAGGATCGGAAGCATCTTTCTTAGATCCACTCAGGCACTGTAACCTCAAGCGAGAGATCAACGTGCAAAAATGAGCGATGCTTCAATTTTTGCCAAGAACATATTGGGAAATCGAATGTACCCTAATTGCCAGGCCTCTTTTCTCTCAAGTCGAATTCCCCCTTGATGATTAATGGTGCAACCCCCCATAGAGCTACAGCCTTCGAAGCCCATCGACGTCAGCTGAAATAGAAAGGTGTAACTCTGCTTAGAACAGCACTGTAGTCAACTCAGAATACACATTAGTTCTAGCACCTTTACAGTCGGAGGTATTTGCCTGGCAACCACTGTTGGCACAAGCTCATGGTTTACTGGGTTGAGAGATCATGATTACCATAGTGCAGGGGTCTCCAAATTCTTTGAGCCTTTTTTGAGCCTATGGGCAACTTTTGAATTCTGGCACAGGGTAGTGGGTGCAACCTTAAAAGGGCCACATCGGAGAAGGAGAAGAAGAAGATGCTGCCGAATTGTTTTCTGTTGTTCCAGAAGGTCGGACCAGAACCAGTGGTTTGAAAGTAAATCAAAAGAGTTTCCATCTAGACATTAGGAAGAATATTCTAACAGTTAGAGCGGTTCCTCAGTGGAACAAGCTTCCTCGGGAGGTGGTGAGCTCTCCTTCCCTGGAGGATTTTAAGCAGAGGCTAGATAGCCATCTATCAGCAATGCTGATTCTGTGACCTTGGGCAGATTATGAGAGGGAGGGCACCTTGGCCATCTTCTGGGCAAGGAGTAGGGGTCACTGGGGGTGTGGGGGGTAGGTAGTTTAGAATTTCCTGCATTGTGCAGGGGGTTGGACTAGATTACCCTGGTGATTCTAACTCTATGATTCTGTGATTCTAAGAGCTGGTTTTTATATGCCAACTTTCTCTATTACTTAAGGAAGAATCAAACCAGCTTACAATCACCTTCCCCTCCCCACACCCTGTGAGGTTGGTGGGGCTGAGAGAGTGTGACTAGCCCAAGGCCACCCAGCTGGCTTCATGTGGAGGAGTGGGGAAACAAATCCAGTTCACCACATTAGCCTCCACTGCTCATGTGGAGGAGTGGAGAATCGAACCTGGTTCTCCAGATCAGACTCCACCACTCCAAACCATCTAGCCATACATACAGAGGATTCCCAAGTGCAGAGGATAAGAGAAGTATATTTTAAAGATATGCTGTGAAAGAGGAGTCAGAGAGGGAATAAAACTGGTGTGGTAGTAGCAGCTGTTGCTGAAATGTTATTTTAATCTGCACAGCCATTCAGATCTCAAATGGGCAATCAGACGCCCTACTGGGCAGGACTCCACCTGGTCTCATCCACTTTCTAAATACACTTGGCCGGTACCATGGCATCCCGGGCACCCCATTAGGGACCCCTGCCCCAGGATAATCATGGGCAGGCTGCACACCATTAAAGAATAGTGTAAAAAGTAGATTCTTGCAATTGTAGCTTGTGATCTGTCTCCCCTCCCTCTCCACTCTGGAGAGAGTGGACAGGGAGATTTTCTCCCTCTCCCATAATACTAGAACGCGAGATCATCTGTTGAAGCTGGAGGGTGACAGATTCAAAACAGATAAAAGGAAGTATTTTTTTCACACAATGCATAGTTAAATTGTGGAACTCCCTGTCCCAGGATGTGGTGATGGCTACCAACTTGGAAGGCTTTAAGAGGGGAGTGGGCATATTCATGGAAAGGGGTATTCATGGCTATTAATTAAAATGGATACTAGTCATGCTGCATACCTATTCTCTCTAGTATCAGAGGAGCACGCCTATTATCTTGTGGAGCACAGACAGGATGGTGCTGCTGCAGTCGTCTTGTTTGTGGCTTCCTAGAGACACCTGGTTAGCCACCATGTGAACAGACTGCTGGACTTGATGGGCCTTGGTCTGATCTACCAGGGCCTTTCTTATGTTCTTAGAAGAGTCCTCAAGAAATGCATAAATGTCCCTGATCACTAGAGCTGCCAGCTCCGGGTTGGGAAATACCTGGAGATTTTGGGGGTGGAGCCTGAGGAGGGCTGGGTTTGGGAAGGGGAGGGACTTCAATGCCATAGAGTCCAATTGCCAAAGTGGCCATTTTGTCCAGGTGAATTGGTCTCTGTCGGATGGAAATCAGTTGTATTAGCGGGAGATCTTCAGCCCCACCTGGAGGCTGGCAACCCTGCTGATCACAGGGAGCCGGAACAGGGAGAGTCGGGGGGGGGCTCTGGATTTTACACAAGATGACACTGGTTTCAAGGAAGTAATATTCCCCCATTGCTTAATGCAATCGAGAGAGCCAGAGGTGCCAGGAAAGGAAATGGTAATTCTATTGCGACTGAACTCGAAGATCGCTGTCAAATATGAGTGTGAATGTGGCAGTTACTTTAGGTCTGTTTGTAATCTTTTGAGGCGTTTTGTCAAGAAGGCCCCTGTGATATTAGTAAAAGTGCAGGAAGGCACGCCAGTGGTGTCATGCACAATTAATGTCCCCAGGTAGCAACTCCATTAGTCTTATGAAGTGAACTCACAAACGCGAATACTAATGGGGATTTGCCTGTAGGGTACACGCGCCGTGCTTCCAGCAACCGGACGGCAGACCCTTGATGCTCAGCACCAAATTTACCAAGCAAGGAATAGCTTCGGGTTGTTTTTCTTCTTCGGAGGCAACACTGCAGAGGCAGCAATCCTATATTTTCCAGCCTTCCCCAAACCTTTAATATCTAGAGGAGAAAAGGGTTTGCTCCCACCCCCCGAAATCTCAGAATTCTCACCTGATATAGGGCTTAGCCAAAATGGGGGGGCCCGCAGTTTTCATGTTGAAAGGTATCCTCATTTGGCAAATGGGTAGGACAGGCTATGCCGACACGTGCAGCCTAGATTCTCAAGGGCTGGGACCATCCAGGAACAGTTTGAGCAGAAGCATAGGTGGGATTCTGCAGAGATATGCAGGTTTCTTCAAGCTGCCTAGAACCATGAGGAAAGATGGGATAGAAACGTTCTAATAAATAAAAATCAATCAATCAATGTACACCTTCTCTTTCATAATTGTGAGAATTTGGCTCATTTTGAATATACATTACATCCTTTAGAACAGGGGGCATGGGCATTCCCCCTTTGCTGAAAGACTGGCACAGGATACTCATTTGCTTGCAGGTACAATTCAAAGTGCTGGTCTTACTTTAGGGCCCTCAATGGCTTGAGGCCAGGGTTCCCCAAAGGACTGTCTCCTCCCAATACTATCCAGCCTATGTTAAGATCTGCCTCTCAAGACCTGCTCTCTGTGCCTCTGCCTTCAGTGGTAAAGAAGGTAGTAACAAGAGACAGGGTATTTTCAGTGGTGGCACCTTGACTATGGAACACCCTTCCCATTGAGGCTCACCCTGCACCTACTTTAGCCTCTTTTAAGCAACAAGACCAAAACATATCTTTTTAACCCAGCCTTTTCTCTTTTGAGCTGTTTAAATGGTTTCTGGTCTGTTTTATGGGTATTTCTATGCTCTTTGTGTCCCTGGGCTTATTTTAATGGGTTGTCCTTTTTATATTTATAAATTTTAATTGTGAGCTGCCTTGAGCAGGACTCAGATGAGGCGGCATAGAAATCACCTAAATAAATTTGATACAAGGCTGGGCCCAAGCCATGGTTATACAAAGGAAAGCATCAAATGCAGTAGAGGGCCCAGAATCTAGCTAAGTTATATTTTTAATGGGCATGTTTCTAGTGCTTGTGGCTCTGAAGATATGCTTGGAAGTGCGTGGGCAATCCCTGCGGAAATCGCAGAAGGTGGAGAAGTGTATTTGCAGACAGGGTTGCCAACCTCCAGGTAGTTAAACCAAAATTCACATAGAAAACATATGTTCCAAGCAATTTCAATATAATTCCAATATTACCATCATAATGCAAAAGTCATATCAAAGCACTGGTCATAAATTTATGACTATTGTATACACAGAAGTGTCTATTTTTGTAACCAACCTCCAGGTACTAGCTGGAGATCTCCTGCTATTACAACTGATCTCCAGCCAATAGAGATCAGTTCACCTGGAGAAAATGGCCGCTTTGGTAATTGGACTCTATGGCATTGAAGTCCCTCCCCTCCCCAAATCCCGCCCTCCTCAGGCTCCGCCCCAAAACCTCCTGCCGGTGGCAAAGAGGGACCTGGAAACCCTATTTGCAGAGCAGGCTGTGCATATTAGTAAAAAATGCATAGCTAAGTATGCCAAATGAGCCTATTTGCATAGAACTTTTCCTTAGTTCAGAATTTTGAACAATGATGGTCAGACATCCCCACGATCAACCCCAAACCCATGCATTTGTACTAGGACTGTTGATTCGGTTCGGCCCGAACCAAAAAACAGCCGAATTTCTCTGAATTCGGTGGTTTTTCAGTTCGGACGAACCGAACTCAAAAAGTGGGGGGAACCGGGGAGCCGAGTTCGGGGTGTTCCCGAATTAATTCGGCCGATTCGGCCCCTTTCCCCCACCCCACGCGCCTTCAGGGAGCTTCCCTGGAGAGGCGCGGGGTGCCCTTTAAACAGATCTGCTGCTCCCGGCTGGGAGCAGCAGATCTGTTTAAAGGGCCCGCCACGCGCCTCCAGGGAAGCTCCCTGGAGGCGTGCGGCGGGTCTTCAAACAGATCTGTACCTCCCGGCCGGGAGGCGCAGATCTGTTTGAAGCCCCCCCCCCAGCCCTGCCGGGAGTCTGGGCAGGGCTGGAAGGGTGTGGGGGGGGGTCTGGTCTTGCCAGCCCCCCGCCAGCCCTGCCGGGAGTCCCGGCAGGGCTGGGGGGCGGCTTTAAATAGATCTGTGCCTCCCGGCCGGGAGGCACAAATCTATTTAAAGGGCCCGCCGCGTGCCTCCAGAGAAGCTCCCTGGAGGCGCGCGGCGGGTCTTCAAACAGATCTGCACCTCCTGGCCGGGAGGCGCAGATCTGTTTGAAGCCCCCCCCCCCAGCCCTGCCGGGAGTCCCGGCAGGGCTGGAAGGGTGTGTGTGTGGGGGGGTCTGGTCTTGCCAGCCCCCCGCCAGTCCTGCCGGGAGTCCCGGCAGGGCTGGGGGGGGGCTTTAAATAGATTTGTGCCTCCCGGCCGGGAGGCACAAATCTATTTAAAGGGCCCGCCGCACACCTCCAGAGAAGCTCTCTGGAGGCGCGCGGCGGGTCTTCAAACAGATCTGTACCTCTCGGCCGGGAGGCGCAGATCTGTTTGAAGCCCCCCCCCCAGCCCTGCCGGGAGTCCCGGCAGGGCTGGAAGGGTGTGTGTGTGGGGGGTCTGGTCTTGCCAGCCCCCTGCCAGCCCTGCCGGGAGTCCCGGCAGGGCTGGGGGAGGGCTTTAAATAGATCTGCGCCTCCCAGCTGGGAGGCGCAGATCTGTTTAAAGGCCCCCCGCGCGCCTTCAGGGAATCCCCCTGAAGGCGCGCGGGGGCCGAATTTCCCTCCGAACTCTGGATCCCCCCGAATATCCGGGGATCCGAAGCGGGGGAGTTCGGACTTCGGCACGGTCCGAATTAAAACGGGCCGAATTCAGCCGAATCCGAACTATACCTATTTTTTTTTCAACAGCCCTATTTGTACAAGCCCCAGTGGCAAAACATTCATAAATGCAACAGCGTGTATACTGTGTGCTGTGGTGGCTACTAGTTTTGATGGCTTTCTTGCATGGTAGCTGCTTGCTCGGGGATCATGTGCATTTATAAAGGGAGGGTATGCCCATCAAAAGCCATAATGGCTGAACAGAGCCTCCATATTCAGAAGCACGTTACCTCTATAATACCAGTTGCTCAGCAACAGGAAGAACCGTTGACCTCTGTGCCTCTGCTGTGGGCCAAGTTCCACAGTATCTGGTGGGTCATTGCAAGAAACAGGGTGCTGGACTAGATGGACTGTTGGTTCAACCCAGCAGGTCTGCTCTTATGTTTTTTAAATGGGCCCAGAGAATTATTTGAGCAGTTGAGCAACATGGGCAATTCAGATTGGAGAACTCTGGAAAGCATTTCTAATGCAGATGTGTTCGGAAGCATCTCCAGTAGAGGCAAGATTTAAATCCGGAACTTCCTGATGTGCTGTTCAACAGGGGCGGACTGACCATTTATGTTACAAGGAAAGTTCCCGGAGGGTCATTGATAGGGTTTCCAGGTCCCTCTTCGCCACCGGCGGGAGGTTTTTGGGGCAGAGCCTGAGAAGGGTGGGGTTTGGGGAGGGGAGGGACTTCAATGCCATAGAGTCCAATTGCCAAAGTGGCCATTTTCTACAGGTAAACTGATCACTATCAGATGGAAATCAGTTGTAATAGCAGGAGATCTCCAGCTAGTACCTGGAGGTTAGGAAAACAGCACTGGAGAACAAGTGTACAAAAGTAGCAAAATTCTTATTAAGTGCTTATATATCAATGACAAACAAAAGTGGAAGACATAAACAAGAACATATCAAAAATATACAATATATACAACATGTTTGATGCAATCTCTGTGCAACAGAATAACGCAATCTTCTTGGTGTATGTTTCTTGATAATAATAAAAATTTCAAGATTGTCCAATGAATGGTACGTAGTCAAACAAATCCCAGAAATTCAATTAATGGGAGAAGATGGGGGGATGGCCGTTTCAAAGTCTTTTCTTCAGCCCCAAATCCATTCAACTTTATGTTTCCAAATAAATTTCTGCCTAGTACATCATCAAGTGAATTCACTGGTTCCCTGAAGGATACTCCAAAGTGTATGGATTTGGGGTACCATTAATTGGACAATCTTGAAATTTGTATTATTATCAAGAAATATACACCAAGAAGATTGCGTTATTCTGTTGCACAGAGACTGCATCAAACATATGTTGTATATATTGTATATTTTTGATATGTTCTTGTTTATGTTTTCCACTTTTGTTTGACATTGATATATAAGCACTTAATAAGAATTTTGCTACTTTTGTACACTTGTTCTCCAATGCTGTTTTGCTAACCTAAACGGTATTAGCACGTAGGTGCCTCTCCTTCGGATAGTACCTGGAGGTTGGCAACCCTAGTCATTGCCCTGGTGAAGCACTGGTGAACCAGAAGTAAGTAGAGCCAAGCTCCAATAGCTTAGATAGTGCAACAGGGGCCACTCAACTCAGCTGATTGGCAGCGATGCAGGAGGAGGTAGGGTTACCAGGTCCCACCGGCAGGAGGTTTTTGGGGCAGAGTCTGAGGGGTGGGGTTTGGGGAGGGGAGGGACTTCAATGCCACAGAGTCCAGTGGCCAAAGCGGCCATTTTCTCCAGGGGAACTGATCTCTATTGGCTGGAGATCTCCAGCTAGTACCTGGAGGTTGGCAACCCAAGGAGGAGTTAATGGATGAACTCAACCTGCTGTGTTCCTGGGCCATTTTAACATCCCAGTCCATCCTTGCTGTTCAGCCGATAGCCGTTACAGCACACCGGCTCTACTGTCATTGTTTGTTACTGCAAGGCAAATAACGTGAAAATGCTAGGGGTGTGGGTGTGCGAAATGCACAGGTCCCAAGGGATGTTTCAAGTTTCATTTTTAAATGTTCAAAAGTGTGGCACAACATCAGCATGTTCTCTTGCGTATGTTTGCAACAGAGACCAAGAGCAAGAGCTGGGGACGTTCACAAGAACATAACCACCTCCGTCTGAGATTCATCAGCAGAGACCATAAACCAAAATGACTCCGGCTGAACCCAGAGGAACAGAACTGTTTGGTGGAGAAATATGGCTATGGGTAAAATTACATGTTCTCAAAGCCCCAAGGCTGAAAGAAATAAAAAGCATTTTAAATGGAGTGTAGGATTCATATTCCTCAGTCACTACCAATAAATAAATCTTTAGCATTCCCCCCCCCCTCTAGTAAACACTGGTAACATTTTGCTTTCCATTGTCTCTGAGTTGCATATTCCAAACACAGAGAATCAAGGCTTTGTTCTGCAATAATAAAAGGTCTTGTTCCTCGGAGGGCGTTCCTCCCAGCTTCCTAGGATTCATATTGGTACCGAAGCACCGGAGATGCTACTTTTCAATAATTTGTTTTCTTTTTTGTGTCTGAAAACATTCCACACGCATCCAGAATTATTTTATACCTGATATGTGTTTTCTAAGGGGGGAAAATTCTGCTCCATCAATAGTTATTTTTTTAAATTAGACTTTTATATTTAGCAGGAAAGATCCGAGATTGCACTAAACTGCACGCTATGAAGTCTGGCTCTGTAGAAAGCTTAGAAGGGAGAAAGCTTGGCTATCACACATCTCCTTGACAGGCTAGCTTTCTACGTGCAGGAATGATCCCCCCCCCCAAAAAAATCTTACCTTCAATTTTATATTCCGAAGAACATAATGTGTTGAATAAATAAATATATGATCGATCATAATAAATATGAACAGTTTGTATTGCTAAAAAAAAGGGAATGAATGAAGCAGCACTATCAGATAATCCTGACTTTTATGGCAACCTTACAATAAATGGCCATGGAATCTATTAAAGAGACTTCCTAACCACCACCATTCCTAACCACAGCTTAACCACAGCTTAGATGAGGATACCCACACAATAAGATAGCCCACGGGCAAACCAGCCAGGAAAAACAAAGGATAGGGTACTTCATCACACAGATCTTAAATCCAAAAAAGCCAGAACCACCTCCCATCACAGTTCAGTCAAAGTTGCAAATCTTTCAGCTTCATTTCCCTTCTGAATATGGGAAGTAATCATGGCCTGCATCCACGGAGTTTAACAAGACAACGATTGCAAAGTCCCGAAATGCTGGACAAATGATCAGAAGAGCAGTCAGGAATTTTGAGACCTCCAGAATTCGACGTCCCTTCCTGGACTTCTCTGGCAAAAGCGATTTTGCAACCCCTGCTAATTGAAGTCTTAAAACTGCAGCGCGGAAGAATTTGCCTTTAGCTAGCGGCGTTGATTTATGGGTGAGCAAATAATGAACTTGGCAAACAGTAAATAATAAAGAGGAAAATCTCACTGTTTTAATTAGCCAAAAATAAATGACCCAGTATGGCAGGGATGAATCTGGGGGAACTCGTCTTCCATGTTCTCAGGGTGCTGAGCAGCTCAGCTAATTACAAAACAGGCCACAAGTATGGAAGCCCATAGAGAACGTCGGGACTCAGATAGTCATGGTGAGAGAAGGAGGCCTTCCTGGAAACATCCCTGTTCTGATCTTGATAGCTGGAGCTAGATGGCAGGCCTGGGTGAGTTCTAGATTAGCTTTGCAAGCGCCGGAGAAATCCATCAACCAAGGAATTTTTCTGTTTTAATTTAAAGAAGTTCTCACGTTTCTATTAGTACCTATGGCTGTAGAATAAGGCTGCCAAGCCCGCACTGGAGAGAAAAATAAAGGCCATCGGGCTGACGTAGGGTTGCCAGGAGTCTCTTCGCTACCAGCAGGAGGTTTTTGGGACGGAGCCTGAGGAGGGTGGGGTTTGAGGAGGGAAAGGACTTCAATGCCACAGAGTCCAACTACCAAAGCGGCCGTTTTCTCCAGGTGAATTGATCTCTATTGGCTGGAGATCAGTTGTAATAGCAGGAGATCTCTTGCTAGTACCTGGAGGTTGGCAACCCTACCTATAGGAGCATCACCAAGTCCCTCCAGCACCTACAATTCAGATAGGGTTGCCAGCTCCAGATTGAGAAATGCCTTGAGATTTTGGGGTGGAGCCTGAGGAGGGCAGGGTTTGGGGAGGGGAGGGACTTCGATGCCATAGAGTCCAATTGCCAAAGAGGCCATTTTTTCCCCGCTGAACACAGCTATCGTGGCTAATAATACTGATGGACCTCTTTTCCATAATCCCTTTCTAAGAGCCCCTTTTGGAGCGACATCTAGGAGCCGTCACCATTTCCCAAGGCAGCAAGCTCTACAAGTTACTGCATATCATCTGAAAAAGAACTTAATTTTGTCTTACTCTACTGCCTGTCAGCATCTTGGTTCTAGTATTTTTGGGAGAGGAACAAAAAGTTCTCTCTACTTTCTCCATACCAGGCATGATTTATAGCCCTCTATCACGTTCACTTTATTTATCATTAAACCTAAACTAAAAAGCCCCAAACTCTTTAACCTTTCTTTATAGGTAAGGTGCTTCATTCTCTCAGTCATTATGGTTGCCCCTTTTCAGATTTACAATATCTTCTTTGAGGTGGGGCAACAAGAAGTGTACCCAATATTTGAGATGTAAGAGTTAAGTCTGTCTCCAATTTTAAAATCAGAAATGTGTCTCATCTGTTAGAAATTTGGGAAACGTTCTAAATCTTAAGGAAGCAGCTTTTTTTTCTCTGTGCCATCAAGATGGACTGGAATGAAGCCAGAAAATTTCCCAAACTTTGTTGTGCCGGGTTGTGGGGGGGGGGGGGAAGGATCATAACTACAAAGTTATTGAGCATCACGATGCGGCAGCTCATGTGGAAAATCCACGGGATTTGCCAAGAATCCAGCCTAGTCTTTAACTATTACATTAAGCATCTGTCGCAGCTGCCATTTATGGATCAGATAGCATTTTACTCCTGAGATATTTGATTTTATTACCTTCTAGGGAGAGAGCCAAACAAGTGTTCTTATTGATTTTCACATTAAATATATTAGTAATAAAACAACATCTCTGTAAACCAATTGGAAAATCAATATTAATTGGTACCAAAATATAACAAGGAGTTGAACTACAATTAAACCTTGGGAGGTCCGCTGATAACCCAAGAGGTGTGGCTTGTCAAACACCACATCTGAGAATGAGGGGAGAGTGCCAGACAACTGGAACTTCCTCCAGAAAATAAAGCAAAAATATAAAGCAAAAACAGGCTAAGTGTAACCCTAACTGTGGCATGTTGGCATGATGGCAGCCATTTTGGTGACATAGCCAAGACAGAACTTGGGATGCCCAGAGATGATGAAAATTGGAGCGGGCTAAAAACCACCCGCTCTTAAGAGATCTTGCCGTTGGACCTTAGGTCTACAGCTTATTGCTGTTCTGTATTGTAAGCTCCTTAGGGCAGGAACCTAATGATAATAGTACTTAGCAGTTATATAGTGTTTTCAGTTGTCAACATTATCTTGTTGTAATTGTTATAACAGCTCTCTAAGGTAAGCTGGTATCATTTCCCACATATCATGGGGCAACTGAGGGAGAACAGATGGCTTAAAAGCTCTTAGCAAACTCCTGGCAGAAGTGAAATTCTGGGTAACAGCTCATCCTTTTAGTTGCTGTTATACCACCTCACAAAAGTTCAAATACACCCACCTTAAAAGACCACTGTCTTTTCTCGCTTTCGTTGATGTTACTCTATATGTTGAGATGCTTCCAAAATTCTCCCCATCCACATTTCTCCCCTGATTTTGGAGGTCCAAATTATGCGGTCTTGTTGCCAAAGCAGAACCAATGTGTTAGGAATCCTCCAGTGTTTTGGGGTTTTGTAAATACACAGTTGGCCATAGCTTTCAGCTCTTTAGGTTCATATACAACTTACTTGCTCTGTTACTAAAAGGCACATGTGCACTGAGAAAAATGGTGATAAGGGATGCTGTAAATCTCATGTAGGGGAGGTTCAGCAGGAGAACATGCTGTAGACAGTAGTGGTGACTGCCCATGGGCCAAGTTGCCAGCTCCAGGTTGGGAAATATTTGGAGATTTGAGGGGTGGGACCTGAGTTGGGCGGGGTTTGGAGAAGGGAGGGACTTTGATGCCATAGAGTCCAATGGCCAAAGCGGCTATTTTCTCCAGGTGAACTGATCTCTATCGGCTGGAAATCAGTTGTAATAGCAGGAGATCTCCAGCTACCACCTGGAGGTTGGCAACCATACTCAGCATGGTTGCCTGACAAGGGAGAGGATATCCTGGGCCACTAGTAAGGGAGAGGCAAGCAAAAAAGTGGGCACCAATCAACTGTCTGGTGGTCTTGGTGGTGGTTGGGGAAGAAGGAAGAGCACCTTGAAGCATCGGGATTGTTGCCAAGGCAAGCAGGGCTAGGGGAAGTGGGAAGGCCACACAAGCCTTTGGGGGGGCATGGGGAGCAGCTGACTTCCAACCCTTCCCAGGCTGAGGACCAGGACAGCCCTCAGATGGTGGACTGCAGGTGAGCCTAGCCACAGGGACACACAAGTGGAGAGCTGCCAATTGTGAGGGGTGGGCCAACAGAGAGAGTTGGGACCCTTGCAGGTAGCAGAACAGCACACTAAGTGGTCAGCTTTCTGCTCACAACTGGCAGGAAGGGCGTTGGCTGAGCCAGTGGGTGTTTGAGCATTCCTAACGGTGATGGGATTGTCTCTATGGTTCTGTTAAGATTTTTGCGTGTGTGGTGTTTTAACAAGGCAAGGGGTACCGGTATGTGTGCGCAACAATAAAACACTGCACAAAAAGAATCTGGATGTAATCATACATGCCATCATAAACACTACTTTTTTACAATTTTTTTATCAGCATGCATGTGTACATCAGTAATGCAGAGGTGGAGAAAAATGCAAATAGATTGAAGGAAATGAAGTTTGCTGCAAACTATATATGATCCAAACTCAGAAATCATTTTAGATTTTTTTCTAGTTATGCCAGAATTAAGGAGGACTTCACTGACATGCAGAGAGAAATTCTGGAACAAGAAAAGAATGAATGAAATAGGCCATCCCTATTGGTGCCATGAGAGCCAGCGTGGTGTAGAGGTTAAGGTATCCGACTAGGATCTGGGAAACCCAAGTTCAAATCCCCCCTCTGCCATGGAAACTTGCTGGGTGACCTTGGGCCAGTCACACATTCTCGGACTCCACCTTGGCGAGTATTTCAACTTGGGAGACTTCCAAGGAATACTAGGGGCGTGGCGCGGAGTCAGGCAATGGCAAACCACCTCTGAACCTCTCTTGCCTTGAAAACCCAATGGGGTCACCATAAGTCAGGTGTGATTTGATGCCCCCCCCCAAAAAAAATTGGTGCTATAGCAAAGGCTGAATTTAGGGTGTCCAGAACTGACACCGGTTGTATTTCTACTCAAAACCCACTAATTCTTTGGACATCCTGCCCTTAGGCCATAAGTCTGTAGGCACCTGTTCCTATTTAAAACTGTAAAATTCTAAGGGCAGAGACTGATCTTTTTGTCACTGCTCCATAAAGCAATGTGCATATTGAGGGCACCATGTAAATAAAGGTAAATAAATAAACAACTGTTAGTGTAAATAAATAAATTGATAAATAAATAAATGGCATAAGGGCTAAATAAGCAATAAGACTGATTGCTACAATGCTCCCCAGTGAACAAAACCCTTTGTAAGCAGAGAATCAGCATGCTGGGGGAAAGAAGTCAATTTAGTCTTCTCCCCAGTAAGCTATTTTATTTGGTTTGCTCAGGGCCAATCCAATGTGCTATGCCATCCTAAGCAGAGTTACGCTCTCCTAAACCCATTTAAGTCAATGAGCTTAGAAGGGTGTAACTCTGTTTAGGACTGCACCAATGATGCTGAAAATCTGGGATTAGAATTCCAGATGTGTTATTTGGACCATAAATCAGCCATAGGGGGGAATTTGGATCAGAGCCAGAAATAGGTGGGCGGGGAGGGGGGCTCTGCACCAATTCCTGGATGGGAAATCCACACACACGCATCCCATTGCTTTAAAGTCTGATAGAGGAAAGAAGATGGATAATCTTTCATTTTTGCCTACCATAATGGGCCTCTCGGCAGATACTCTTATGGTACAAATAACACACCTGGAACTTCAAAATCCCTAAAGTTTCAGGGCCTACAGCAAGTCATCGTCATGTAAATATTATCAGCTTTGAGCCAAGCATTCCCGCTGGCTGAGCAGTAAGTGCTCAAATCCCTACATTGACATTCAGCCCTTGGGGTGAGGGTGAAATCCACAGAGTAGCCATGCCAAAGTACTTTTACACTTGAACCTAGTTGATAATGGAAGGGAGGAAGAGAGAAATAAGAATAATTTATGTCTGAGCAGCAAAACCCAACCGATTTCCCAAGGGCTCCAGCACTTACCTTGCCTATTGGCGCATGAATAACTACTTCTCTATGTTGTTAGTAATTTACGTCCCCTAGTAATAGAGCCATGGACTACGAATTTTGCTGAGAACCTGATTTCCTCTCCCACCATGTAAGGTGTCTCTCTGGAGAGGTATAAGTAAAGAAGCTGTGTTGGCACCCACTGGTGATTTATGGACTCCTTCGAGGTGTCCATCCCTCCTGTCCATTAGAAAATACCAAAGTGAAAAGGTAATTTATTGCCAAGACCACCATTGTCTGAGGTCTTCTTGCTTGAGAGGTGCCCTAGTTGGATTGACTGGATTTGTTCTGAGGTTTCTCACCTATGTCTTGAAAGGAAGGGCTAAGTTCTTGGTGGGAAAGGCAGGAATCAGCATGAACAGGGTGTTTTCTACTTGACTTGATATTGTCTGCCATCTACTTCACCAATCTCTACCTGGTTCCACTTCTGAGGGACTGGCACAGGCTGTTCACTGCCACCACTAGGCATGACTATGCACCACCCCTTCCTACTCAGGAACCACCCTGTGAATTTCAGAGTCTGATCCTCTGGGTTTAGGATTGCCAACTCCAGGCTGGGAAATTCCTGGAAATTTGGGGATGGCACCTGGGGAGGGCAGAGTTTGGGGAGGGAGGGACCTCGGTGTGGTATAATGCAATAGAGTCCACCCACTGAATCAGCCATTGACTCTCTGGAGATCAGTTGTAATTACAGCCTTACCTGGAGGTTGGCAATCCTTTTGGGATTGTTCAAACACAGTAGAAAATTCTGCATAAGCTGCCCCTACAAAATGTAACTGGAAAAAACAGTCATGCTAGGAAAAGTTGAGGGCAGCAGGAAAGAGGACGACCAACAAGAGATGGACTGACTCAATAAAGGAAGCCACAGCCTTCAGTTTGCAAGATCTGAGCAAGGCTGTCAAAGACAGGACATTTTGGAGGACTTTCATTCATAGGGTCGCCATGAGTCGGAAGCGACTTGACAACACTTAACACACACACACACACACAAATGTTATGATTTATCACAAGCTTTTTGTGCCCCACAAAAGCAAATCCCTTTCTGCTCACTGAAACAGATTTCCTGCTAGGTAGCCCTAGCTATCTAAAAAAGTACCCTATAGTCCCTACCAACTCCTAGCTTGCAAGGCGCAGTCTGCAACCCATTTGCAGAAATTCAACTGCAAATAGCGTTGAATAATTTAATAGAATTGGGGGAAGGCACCAGAAAAAGCCATCACAATCTGTTCCCATGAAGAAAAAGCAGGGGAAAAGACAAACATATAAATGAGTTGGAATGATTTATTCCCCCCCTCCCCTGGTTAGGAATTTCAGACAAGCTCCTCCCCCTATAGTTCCAACTCCTGTTTGTCTCTCGCCAAACAAACTCTCCCCTTTTCACTTCTTAGGAGTGACTCTGCCTTGAATTTTTTTCCAAATGTTTAATTCAGCGACATTATATTTTATTTACTTTTTTTGCTCCAGGGCTTGCTGAAAAGTGTCATTAATGATTTGCGGCTCTGATAAATAATTACAAGGGGCCATTGTACTTGAAAGCATATTCGGGGAGAAGTGCATTCATAAATAAAATGTATTTTTTTAACCAAAAAAAAATTCTTTCCCCGACTTTTAAAACGGTGACAACTCCTGTCTTGGGGGGGAGGGAGGGGGGAGGGAGAAAGCGAGAGAGTCGGCTGTGGCTGGGAACTGGAACAAAAATGGTGTTTGGGAACTTTTTTGTTCCTTCTGTAAGGCAGGTTTATTGGAGGTCCTTCCCTCTTGAGGTCTAGAATACCGGTTCCGCTTACACAGTTTATAGAATCATACACTTCTAAACTGTAGACTCACTTATCTCTTCACTTCACTTGGGGTTGCCTGTTGCCAGGTCCCTCTTTGCCACTGGTGGGAGGTTTTTGGGGCGGAGCCTGAGGAGGGCGGGGTTTGGGGAGGGGAGGGACTTCAATGTCATAGAGTCCAATTGCCCAAGCAGCCATTTTCTCCAGGTGAACTGATCTCTATCGGCTGGAGATCAGTTGTAATAGCAGGAGATCTCCATCTAGTACCTGGAGGTTGGCAGCCCTACTGAGAATGTTGGCAGTGGGATGGGGAGAGAGTTAAATAGTTGTCCATGTTTGGCGAGAGCAACTGAGATGTAAAAAATAGAGTAGGGATCTGTCAAAAGGGCAGGGTTTGGGGAGGGGAGGGACTTCAATGCCATAGAGACTTCAAGGCCATTTTCTCTAGATGAACTGATCTCCATTGGCTGGAGATCAGTTGTAATATATCTCCAGCTAGTACCTGGTGGTTGGCAACCCTACCTACACTGGCTCTTCTTTTATTGTAAACACTTTGCTGTTTGCAAAAAAGTATCCACACAATTAGAACAGAAAGAAAACAGGTCAGATGCTTTGGCTTTCAGACAAGTAAACAAGCCAAATGGGGTTAGTTCTTCCATAGCTGCTTTCAGCCACATCTTGGGGAGTGGGGGGAGAGACAAGCATAATACCATCTCTCCCACCCCAGCACTTAGAGCAGCCTGGAAGGGGACATTTTAAGAGGGGAAACAGACCCTCCCCCCCTTCCCCAGTGCTGTGGCCCCATTCCATATCAGCCCCAACAGCTTTTTAGCACCATATAACCTGTCTCTAGTCATGGAAATGCAATTGCCATTTATAGATTATAGATGGGCCTTCAGATAACCTGAATCACAAAGGCTGCTGCAGCAAACAAGGGAACTGCACACAAGCAACACACATAAATCCCATAATTCTCCTGCACCAGGAAGCCAGATGATAAAGGAGTGTGGCGGGGGAGCCTCAAAGGCGACAGTGGGAGAGGCCTTGTCCATGACAGAGGACATCACAGCTTTCTCCATGAGCACCACCTCCCTAGGTAGCTGATTCCATTGTTGAACAACTCTTACTGTAAAAAAAAAAAATTCATAATATCCAGCCAGTACCTTTCCTCAATTTAAACCCATCATTGCGAGTCCTATCCTCTGCAGCCAACAGGAACAGCTCCCTGCTCTCCTCTAAGTGACAGCCCTTCAAATACTTCAAGAGAGCGATGATGTTCCCCCTCAACCTCCTCTTTTCCAGACTATACATTCCCAACTACCCTCAGCCTTTCCTCGTAGGGCTTTGTCTCCAGGCCCCTGATCATCCTTGTCACTCTCCTCTGCACCCGCTCCATTCTGTCCACATCCTTTTTTAAGTGATGCTGCTGCAACATTTTGTTCTGTTGCCATTCGTTTTACCAGATCAGGAAACACCCTGGTTAAAAAACAGCAGATTTCAGGTAGAACATCTGATGCAAACAATGATTCTTTTTTTAAAAAAATTCAAAACATTAATATTGTGAAAGCATCATATTTTTCTCTTGATTTCGTTTTGGCTTGTTTGAATTTGCTGCCAGTATCTTCCCATTCCCTAAAGCTTTGGAGAGCCACTGCCAGGCAGAATATCGAATCAGATAATTGGTCCATCTAGATTAGTATTGGTAAAGGTCACAATCAGATAAAGGTCTTTTTCTAGAAGCTGTGACCTCTCCCTTTAACATAGGAACTCACTGAATTGGCTGATACCAGTAGGGTCGCCTCCAATTGGCAGTGTTCCTCCAAAGCCTGACAGAGAGGATCTTTCCACACTCTGGTACCCTAGAACTTTTAAAGTGCAGATACTTGGGATTGAACCCAAGGCCTTCTGCATGCAAATATGTGCTCTTATCTGACTCACTATAAGGCAGCCTCAAACATTCTTAACAAGGGTCCATAGAAGTGCGTCCCTTGCGCCTCCGTTATTACTGATACATATTATTTTATTTATCGCTTATGAAAGCAGGAGTCTGAAGGGAGATGCAGGAGCTCACTTAGCATCTGCCGGCCCTATTGACAGCTACATCTGCCCCCACACTCTCTGTAGGATGTCTAATATAAAAGGATCCAGAAGGCAAAGCAGGTGAAAAGTTTACTAAAATTGTCCTTCAAGGACCGATGGGAAACGCCAATCGCTGCCTTTCGCGTTATTTCCTTGTTGTAAATAATGCAGAAAATGAGTAGTTTTTAAAGAGTGTCCGGTGGGATTTGGAAGCCTTGTTTTAATTATATGAAAACAGCATGGGTGCTTAGGCAGATGTTTGTGCTAATTGTTTTGAAAGCAGACCCTCTTGGCTTGGAGAGGATCATTTATTTTGACTGGGGCGCTTTTTCCCCCCTCCCTCCTTCTTCAATTTGCTTCCTAATGCATGTGGGGTCATTTGCTTTGGATATTGACAAGCGGTTCTTTGCTACCAGTACCACCCTATTTCCACTAAGGGCACATCAACAGCACAAGCGAAGTGGTTTCTGTTTGGTTCAGGTTTATTATTACCATCAATGGCAAAATGCGCACCGTGATGACGGCCTGATGTATGTGAAGCAGCGATGATTTCAAATGTCTCATCCCTGCTGTTTTGACCTGGGGGGAAAATCCCCGTTTGGATTTCATTTCTCACCTGCTTTGAGCCCTTGCTTGAAGAAAGGCGGGTTTAAAATGTAGCAAATAAATCAATGGTGTGAACTGAACCTGGGTTTCTTTCTTTGGCACTGGTTGTTTCCTTGCACTGATTTTAACCTGTAAAATGCACACATTTTTCATACATACATATGTAAAAGACACTGGAGGTCTAGATGCTGTGTAGATTTCATCTAAAAATATGTGCATGCAAGATACGAAGAACCAATAAAACCGACAGCAGAAAACCGAGCATCAAAACATTGATTAAAATATAAATAAATAGAAAAAAGAAATTACAGAGGGAACACTGACTCGTTGCTAATGGGGAATGATAACAACAATAATAATAATAATAATAACAATAACTACTACTACTACTACTACAATAATAATAAATAATGGCACTTTCAAGTATTACCAGCACATGTATATTGGGTTGGAGCCAGACTAAATTGGCAATTTCTTTCCATTTCCCCTGTAGATCTCTCTCATTTCATTCTTCAAGGTTCCTGGTTAAGGGCTTTGGCTCAGCAGAAGAACTTCTGCATCGCATGCAAAAGATCCCAGGTTCTATCCCTGGCATCTCCAGTTAAAAAGGATCAGGTAGCATGGGATGTGAAAGACCTCTACTTGAGGCTCTGGACAGCTGCTGCCAGTCAGAGCAGACAATACAGACCTTGATGGGCCAACAGTCTGATTCAATATAAGGCAGCTTCATCTGTGTGTCCCCTGTTCTCCAAGAACAGCATTTTGCAAAGATCAGTCACCTGCAGAGAGAGGAGGAAGGCAGAAAAATTCCATCCTGCTCCTGGAAAATTTAGTCTGGATCCAACTCATGGTCTGGTAATACCTGCAACAGCCCTGTTTTGCCCATGTCCCTCTATAAAAAGTTTCAAGTTACTTTACATCCGAAATTTTGGACTCTAGAAATTTGCACAGAACTCAAAATGCTCAGGAATTTGATTTCTTCTCATATTTTGACTCTCTCGAGTTACACAGCCTCCAGCAGTCAAGATGCTTCCAGAATATAGAGCACTTTATGGCATTCCAGGCGCGCTGGTGTCACCACAACAACCTTGTAAAGTCAGCCAGTATTGTTCTCTCCATATTGCAAATGGGGTCATGGAGTGCCCTGCCTAATGCCACCTAGTGAGTTTATGGGAGAGACAGGATTCAAACTGATTCCATCCCAACTCTTGCAATGAAAGATACAGGGGGGGGGGGCTCTCTTTGGAATTCCCATCAGTGACAGCTGAGCAATGCAGATTCAGCAATTTGTTTAATATCAAAATATAGAGGAGTGTTCCTAATGCATCCGTTCATTTTTGGAAATCAGAAGAGGCAACTCAGAATTCCAAAAGTTGGAAATTTTAGAAGCATTGTTTTGGGTGGATTTAAACTAGGGTTGCCAACCTCCAGGTAATAGCGGGAGATCTCCTGATTTCCAGCAGATAGAATTCAGTTCACCTGGAGAAAGTGGCCACTTTGGCATTTGGACTCTATGGCATTGAGGTCCCTCCCCTCCCCAAACCCCTCAGGCTCCACCCCAAAAACCTCCCACCGGTGGCAAAGAGGGACCTGGCAACCCTAAATGTCACTGTCTGCTGACCCACGTTGCAGGCCCCACTCACATGAGAGAGTCAATTGGTAATCCCTTTTCCTCAGTCTCATGTGGAGGGAGTCGATATCGACAGCCAAGAAGAACAACAGAGCCCTGTTGGATCAGACCCCTGGTCCATCTAGTCCAGCATCCTGTGTCACACAGCAGCCAACTGGTCACCCTGGAAAGCCAAAGGCATAGAGGCTGCTGCTGCCTCCCAGCGTTGGTATGCAGAGGTTTGCTGCCCCTGGATACAAAGGCTCCCTTCCATCACAATGGCTGGCAGGCATTGACGCTGGCCCATTTTGCACACTCCATTGAGGAAACCATGAGCTACTGGTAGCTTACCAGCTGATACAGAATAGCTTGTGCACCCGTTAAAAGACCATAGAAAAAATAGAAAGGGATCTGATCTAGGCATTTTTTCTTTTTTAAAAGCTTTTATTTTATAGGATTTTTCTCTTTGTTGGTTAGCTGATAGTTTTTTTTCCTACACATGAAGCCTGCTGGGTGACTTTGGGTGAGTCACACTCTCTCAGCCCCACCTACCCCAGAGGGTGTCTGTTGTGGGGTAGGCAATTGTAAGCCGGTTTGCTTCTCCCTTAAGTGGTAGAGGAAGTCGACATATAAAACCAACTCTTCTTCCCCTTCTCCTTCTTCTTCCCCTTCTTCTTCATCTCCTTCTCTTTCTTCTCCTTCTTCTTCTTCTTCTTCTTCTTCTATGTTCTAATAGCATAACATTGGTTTAACATTTGGGTGAACAAAAAATAACAATGGTAGAAGGTCTACAGATAAGCATCTATAAAACATCTAAAAATATGTCCATGAGCAATTGTCTTCTATTTCGTTCAACTTATATGCCATACTTTTGAGTTTAGAGTAGTTTTACAATTATTTTATAATGTCATACTTTTAATTTTTAGCTGCTTTGGTGTCCTTGATTGGTCAGAAAGGCAGAGAATAAATTCTGTAAATAAATAAATAAATAAATGCATGCTGGATCCAACCCATAATGCTTGTACTAAAGCAAATGTCAGCCGTGTGTGTGGTGTTAAATACATGGTGAGATCCAGCTATTAGGCCCTGGAAAGAGACAAATAGTTTTAAAGAGAGTTGGAAAGAGGTATGACAGAGGAATACCTTCCCCACCCTCCAAAATCATCAGCAAGCCTGTAGGGATGTGAATTCGTTTATGCTTCAAATCACTGAACAATAAAGGATGTTTTTTGTAAAGTAATTATTACAAGAACAAAAGAATCTGAAAACAATGGCATTTGATCATATTTGGAAGTCTTTGTTTCTCTTTGTTCTGGCAGTTGCCATTCTGCATCAGAGCACGGTGCTCTGATGGAGAAGATAAAGCACATGATAGGGAAGTATTGTTCTTCCCTGTCCTTCTTTCCCCCTTGCCTGGGCAGACTGGGACCTGGACTGAGGCTAATTGCAAATTCCTTCCAGCCATTGGAGGCAGCATGAGACCCCGGGGAGGGGTAGGAACATGGGAGGCTGTTGGGCATCAGCATGACATCACTTCCAGGAAACCCAGAAGTGATGTCACACTTCTCTGGGAACTGGATGAAACTCTATGGTAAAACTATAGAATTTTCTGCAATTCCTACAGTGGATGAAAACCTAGGGGCTGGCAACACATTTTATTTGTTTGTTTCATCAATCTTATAACCCACTCTCTCCAGCAAAAGCCCTGACATACATTCGGGGCTGGTAGCCCTAGGGGGAATCAGTTACAGGTACAATCCTACAATGAATAAAGATAGTAAAAACAGAGCCGGGAATGGGAGTTTTCTTTCAGATACCAGTTAATGAGCAGCCTTTCTTCATTATAAGGCCTTGGACAAAACACCTTTTTTGAGCTTGGATCTGTAAAATGGGAGCAGTGTAGGAATAAGAACAAAGGCCATCAAGACTCTACCATGGAGCAACCACAACCAGATTACAATTTTGACACAAAGAAGTAGATGGTGCTTAAATCCATGCAATTCACACATCCTGACCTGCGGGCAGTTGTCTGGGAATGCAAGGATCGCTTCAGTCCAATAAATGATTGACACTGACAGCCTGTAAGGGAAGGAGAGGGGCGCTTATAGCCTGCCCCCTTCATCAAACAAATAGTCAATACTCCCAGTTTATGACAATCCCAACCACTTGTTTGGTAATTGCACACAGGCTTCAAGGGCCCAGTGCTTGCATGCCCCAGTGTTGGATGTTGCACAAGGTTTCCGTTCCCCTCTCTTGCGTCCACATCCTGAAAGGAAAATCAACAGCTTATCTTTAATAAATAGATTTTGTAATAAATCTCTTCCTTCCTCTAGGCCAGGGGTCTGCAAACTGCGGCTCCCGAGCCGCATGTGGCTCTTTGGCCCGTTGAATGCGGCTCTCCAAACTTGGTTCAGAGCCCCTGCTCTTGCGCTTGCTTGCGCCGGCAGCTGGGCTGCGGAGCCAGCATGCCTGAGAGAGAGAGAAAGAGGGCGAGTGGGCGCGCTGTCTCTCCCCCCCCCCGCCGTGGAGAATGGCCGGGTCCCCCTTGCCCTTGCCCTCAATGGTTGGGAGGCTAAAGCCTCCCCTCCCCTCTAGCCGCACGATTGCTGGGCGGGCAGCTCGGCGGTTCCTGCCCCCCCCGCCTATCAGCTGTTGGGTGGGGCAGGCTTCCTTTGGTAGACCTGGCCTCCGGCGGAGTCCCATTGGGAGGCCATGTCTACCCACTGGCTTTCTTGGTGGTAGGCCTGGACTCCGAGGAGGGGGAAAAGTCGCCCTTCAGAGGCCAGGTCTACCCATTGGCTTCTATGGGCCTCCGGAGGCCAAGTCTACTGCCAAGAAAGCCAATGGGTAGACCTGGCCTCCCAATGGGACTCAGACAGAGGCCAGGTCTACCAATAGGCTTTTATGGCTGT